>NC_138989.1:600000-907500 GCF_964341445.2 Mesoplodon mirus
TGAGAAAAAGTTGGCTCAGGCTTTATTAGAGCGCAGTACACTGCCTTCCCACCCTCCCGACCACGCCGCTGCAGGTGCCCCAGCCCTGGGCCAGGACACACAAAGGGTTGTGAAGTCTGTGGTAGGGAGCCCGGCTGAGCGGGTCAGCTTTTCTGAAGACAGAGATTTTGGTTATAGCGTGGGCTTGAATCCTCCGGAGGAAGATGCCGTGACGTCTGAGACCTGCTCAGTGCCTTTCAGCGCCTTGGCCGGGGTCGGCAGCCACAAAGCCATGCTGCGGGCCTCTGCAGAGCCGCCTCTATACTATGGGGTGTGCCCAGCGTACGAGGACGCCCCGGCGAAAAATGGTAATGTGACCAGTGCCGTGGTTCTTAACACAGGTGGTGCGTGGACAGCAGGGGGAGAGGGGTTTTGAAAATCACAGACTACAGAGGAGAAGAAAGAAGACTTTAATCACCATAATCTCATCACTCCAAATTAACCATTGTTAGCATTTTTGTATAGAATGTTCCTGAATTTTTTGTAAATCTATATAGAAATTTTTAGAAATTAAGAAAATTGGATTCTTTGGAGATACACTTCACTTACAAATATTTATGGGCTGGCTCCATTTTTTGATTAACCATCTCCCTCCCTTTTGTTTTTTTTTTGTGGTACACGGGCCTCTCACTGTTGTGGCCTCTCCTGTTGTGGAGCACAGGCTCTGGCCCAGCTGCTCCGCAGCATGTGGGATCTTCCCGGACTGGGGCACGAACCTGTGTCCCCTGCATCGGCAGGCGGACTCTCAACCACTGCGCCACCAGGGAAGCCCCCCTCCCTTTTTTAAAAAATAAATTTATTTATTTATTCATTCATTTATTTATTTTTGGCTGCATTGGATCTTTGTTGCCGCACGTGGGCTTTCTCTAGTTGCGGCGAACGGGGGCTACTCTTCATTGCAGTGTTCAGGCTTCTCAGTGCGGTGGCTTCTCTTGTTTTGGAGCACGGGCTCTAGGTGCACGGGTTTCAGTAGTTGTGGCTCGTGGGCTCTAGAGCACAGGCTCAGTAGTTGTGGTGCACGGGCTTAGTTGCCCCACGGCCTGTGGGATCTTAGTTCCCCGACCAGGGATCAAACCCACATCCCCAGCATTGGAAGGCAAATTCTTAACCACTGGACCACCACGGAAGTCCCTAGTCATAGTTTTTTGTTTTTTTTTTTTTGCGGCACACGGGCCTCTCACTGTTGTGGCCTCTCCCGTTGCGGAGCACAGGCTCCAGACGCGCAGGCTCAGCGGCCATGGCTCACGGGCCCAGCTGCTCCGCGGCATGTGGGATCCTCCCGGACCGGGGCAAGAACCCATGTCCCCTGCATCGGCAGGCGGACTCTCAACCACTGCACCACCAGGGAAGCCCCCTAGTCATAGTTTTTTACTTATTTTTTAAAATTATTTTTATTTGATCGTTGGTCCATAAATTTTATTTTTTAGTATGGAATAATATCCTTGGATATAAAAACTACATATAGAGATACAAAATATGTATCATTTATATCCATGTACATACATATGATCAAACCTACTGTGTTCTTTTCACTAACTAAAGCCTTTTTTCTTGAAGATTAAAAATCTGAAATATTAATAAGAGAAAAACCAGACCACTGGCTCAGTCGTTAGTTACCAAACCCAGGGCTTCAAGTGTGAATTAAGTGACGGTGGCTGCAGTTACTCATCTCTGCTTTTCCCACACAGAAAGGATTCATGTTTATGAAGACCAGAAGGAAGCCTTGCAAGCTGTCAAAATGATCAAAGGATCCCGATTTAAGGCGTTTACAAGCAGAGAAGATGCAGAGAAATTTGCTAGAGGAACTTGTGATTATTTCCCTTCTCCAAGCAAAACCTCTTCACCACTTTCTCCTGTGAAAACAGTGCCGCTCTTTAGCAGTGGTGGGTTAAAAGGTAAATTATCTAGCGGTTCGCATCTGGCGTTACTGTCAGATTTACTCCTGGGTATTTTGTTCTCTTTCCTGGTAACTAGTTCTCTCCACCTTTGAGAGCAGCCCGGTTTGCTGGGAACAGAGAGCTGAGGCCCAGGCCCTGGAGCAGCTGGAGGAGGGTGGGTCAGTATGCTGGTCTGGGTGGAGGTGACGGGGGCCAAGTGGGTCAGGCTGCTGCTGAGGGGACCGTGGGAGAAGCCGCGAAAGGGCCTCCGTCGCCTTCTGTTCTGTTCCCTTTGTCACACTCTTGCTCCCTGTGGCCTGTTGGGTTCAGGGCCTTTTTACGTGCTGAGACCTTTGTACTTACCCCCCCTGAAGCTACACCTCCTTCTAGGACTGTGGCACCTGCTTGGCTGCAGACGATTCTGCGGTAGCTGAACCATCCAGCCAGAACGCTGGCCAGCACCACTCCCAGTTCAGGACCAGGGTCTTGTGAGGGGCCTTTGCCGTCAGCATCGTACAGAGCCCGGCACCCCAGCCTCGTGTGGCCCCTCCGCCCCGGGGACTCACGGCTGCTCCGCTCTCCGGGCTGGCTGGGGCTCCCGAGGATGCGCCTCTCCTCGCAGGCAGTTGGCCTTGGATTGAGAGTCCGTGTGCCACCTCACGGAGGCCAGAGTGATTTGGGGCGCTTAGAGGCCCCTCACACTTGGTGAAGGTTCCTCGAGATAGCCTTCGTACCTCTGCAGGTGTCGTGATTCGGCCAGCAAAAGTCCCTCTTGGCTCCCTGCCTTTCTGGGGATGCTCCCCGCTCTTGGAAGGCCCCTTGTGAGTGTGGGTGGCGTCTTGGCCACGTGCCGTCCCACTCCTCCCCCGCCTTCTCCGCAGAGCGCCCCCTCCCGGCCGCGGGCTGGGACACGTCTGTCTGCTGTGGATCATCTCGTTTCTTCCTTTTCACTACAAGCAGATCGTCAGCCTCTGTGGGGAAGATTTTTCTTGCCCTCAGTGAAGCACATAGTGCATGATGGGAAAATGTGAACCTAAATGTTCTTAAATTCTGTCTCTTAACAGACGGGTTGTACGTGTCCGACTCAGAAACATCAAGCAAAGAGCGAGCGAACAGTTATAAAAGTCCCCGTACGCAAGATCTCACTGCCAAGCTTCGGAAAGCTGTGGAGAAGGGAGAGGAAGACACCTTTTGCGACCTTATCTGGAGTAATCCCCGGTATCTGATTGGTTCGGGGGACAACCCGACCATCGTACAGGTAAGCCTGCTTCCAGCATCATTAGCATCAAGACTGCGGTGATGAAAGTGAAGCCCCAAATCTGTGGTTTTGTTCCAGGAAGGATGTCGGTACAACGTCATGCATGTTGCTGCCAAAGAGAACCAGGCTGCCCTGTGCCAGCTGACCCTGGAGACGCTGGAGAACCCCGAGTTTATGCGGCTCATGTACCCGGACGATGAGCCGCATATGCTGGAGAAACGCATCTGCTACGTGGTGGACCTGTACCTCAACACCCCTGACAGAGTGGTGCGCCTCGTAGCCGGGCTCAGGGCGGAAACAGTGTTTGGGTGTTTATTTACCGCGTCCCTGCACTGCGTCAGCTCAGAGGAGATGCACGTTCGTTGAGGTCAAGAGCTCAGAAAGATACTGTTGGACCCAGACCCGCTCACACGTGAGAAGTGCACCCCGCTGGCCGGCGCGCCGGGGTCCCAGCTGGGGTGGAGCCGTCCCCAGGACACGTCCCTCCTAGCCTTTGTTCAGAGAGTCCCGAGCTGATAGGAGAGTGGGCGAGTGCCACAAAGCTAAAGGGAGAAGGACGTAGAAAGGTTTTGGTGCCTTGTAGTCTAGTGTCCTAGATATGTCTTTCTTTAAATTTTTATTTCATTTTATTTATTTATTTTGGCCGCGTCAGGTCTTAGTTGCGGCATGCAGGATCTTTCGTTGCGATGCCCGAGCTTCTCTCTAGTTGTGGCATTGGGTTTTTCTCTCTCTAGTTAAGACGCGTGGGCTCAGTAGCTGCGGTACACGGGATTAGCTGCCCCGCGGCACGTGGGATCTTAGCTCCCCGACCAGGGATCGAACCCATGTGCCCTGCGTTGGAAGGTGAATTCTTTACCGCTGGACAACCAGGGGAGTCCCAGTGGGGGAGATAGTGCACAAGGCTTAAGTAAGGATTCTTGAAACAGAAGAGTTTTTACATATTTATATGAGGGGAAAACCCAGGGATGGCTGAGAACCAAGGATTGTTTCTGAGAGAAACCTAGGGGTTTGAGAAGTCATGGTGGGCAGGAGAGGGAATAAAAAAACCCTATTGGATTGTTTCGTAACATACTGAATATGATACATTGAACCCCAGAATTGCAAGCGAGAATAACTTTTCAATTAACAAGAAAGAAAAGGGGGAATGGAGATAAATTTGGCCACGCTAGCGACATTACAGGAGGGCAGAAAAGAGGAAACGGTGGTGACAGGACAGCAGTAGTAGGTGCGGAATGGGGCAGGAGGGACAAACTCAAAGTGTGCGAGATGCGCGTGGACACAGCACGGCTGTGCGCCACCTCAGCCGGGAAGGGCAGCTCCTGCACGCGATGCAGAACACGTGCCCTGCGGGAGATACAGTCTTCTCTTAATGCCTGTGCAGCGCTCGTTGAAAATGTGCATCTGTGGATCCACAGAGGCCACTGAATAAATTCTTGAAACTGGATGTTACAGGTCACATCCTCTGACCATAGGCACTAAGAGTAGGAATTGCTTCAAGTGCCTGGACTGTGTAGCAAGGCCAGGGGCTCCCCAGAGGGTGTGGTGTGGAGGGAAAGCTGGGTCACCAGGCGTGGCGGGAGGGCCCACAGCCCGCCGGCCGCACGGGAACGGGGCAGAGGCTGGGGCCACGTTGGCGGGGCTCGGAGCAGGTTAGAGAAGGACGTTGTGTGCGTGAGGGAGAGGGGTGGCCAGAAGGAAAGGGGTGCGGGGGGCATGTTGCGGTCTGACGCCCTGAACGCCGAGTGGACACGGCCGCCCCGATGTGCAGCGGCCCCGGCCCCGTGGGGCTGGCCGGGAGCTGCGCCAATGCTGGACCTGGGCCGCAGGGCTGGAGGCGACTCAGGTAGACCGTGGACCAGGAAGCGCCTGACCGGAGCATAGCTCTGCTCGTTCCTCCTGTGTCGTCTGCAGCTGTGGAAGGCCGGCCGGGGGTGCTGGCAGGGCCTGGGTGGCCTGCGGAGCCCCAGCGGCTGACTGTGGGGGACAGGGAGTGGTGGTGCCGGCAGGGTGTTGAGGTAGCGAGATGCCCCTAGAAGGTGCGAAGCAGGGGTCGGAGCCGGCCTGAGGGTGTTTGCTTGCACAAGGCCCTGGGGTCGCCTAGTGGAGGGGGGGCTGGAGCTGGGAGTGTGGGCACGGACCGCAGGGCCCTTGGGATTCCAGGGAGCTGGGGGAGAAGCTCTGGGGATGCAGCGTGGCGTCCGGAGGGAGGGACCTGAGGGCTGGAACGTGCGGTGGCCGCAGGTGGACTTGAGCGGGTTCTGTATGGGATGTGCCGCCTCTGAGCCTGAGGCTGTCCAGGTGAAGGTGCCGGAG
This sequence comes from Mesoplodon mirus, assembly GCF_964341445.2. Lineage (NCBI taxonomy): Eukaryota > Metazoa > Chordata > Mammalia > Artiodactyla > Ziphiidae > Mesoplodon > Mesoplodon mirus. The sequence continues at coordinate 605,488 of NC_138989.1, forward strand.
GTGGTGGCTCCACAGCTCGGGGGCCTGCTGGTCTGCGGGGAGCCCGGGGAAGGATGCCACCAGGGGCAGGTCAGCACTGAAAAACCTCGTGAAGCCAGGAGGGGAGAGTTTCGTTTGCTGCAATATTAGCGACTAGAGAAAGTTCTGAGTACAGAGCAGACCATGGTCTTTGCTTCATTCTGGATGTTGTCTTCATCTGTTTATTTTGCTTTTTGCACATTGATTTTAAGACACTGTTCAGGGCCCTGAGTTGTTAAAGCTGCCGCTGGCTGAGCAGCTGTTACACCCTAGCTCTGTTGTAAGCTCCCCACAGGCACTAGACACGCAGGAACCGGGACGCTGTGCTGGGCTCACGCCCTGGCATGAAGTGGGTGTGTGCTGGCATGCCAGTTGCTTTTCAGTTATAAAAGCACTGTCTTTTTATAGTCTTTTATTTTTGAGTGTTTTTGTTTGATTGTTTGTTTTACTAAATACCTATTTTAACCTTAAAGCAACCTTATGAAACAAAAGAGTGTGTATAAGGAGTAAGTGTTCTTCCTTTTCATCTCTCTCAGGGCTACGACACGCCATTGCATTTTGCTTGTAAGTTTGGAAACGCAGATGTGGTCAATGTGCTCTCTTCACACCCTTTGATTGTAAAAAACCCAAGAAATAAATATGATAAAACACCTGAAGATGTAAGTACCTATTAAAATGCTATTAGTACATGGTGTTAGAAATGAAAATACATAAAATCACAGTCTGCGACCACAGCTATTGTGACGACTCAGGTAACTCTGTGTGACTGTGTTTGCCTTGTGGCACATCTTAGAACCCTAATTGTTGAGTAAGATGTGCTCTGTGAAGAAGACGCCTCTGTAAAGCCAGGAGGGAGTGAACCGACTCAGTTTGCTGATGTTATTTTCCTGAAATGGGTGGTCAGGTTGTTCTCAGCAGCTCACTGTCCTTTGTCAAGTTCCCTCTGTGAGTGCTTCAGCCAACCCGGGTGAGAGAGAGCAGAGGGGGCGGTGCTCCTGCTCCTGCTGCTGCCGGTGGTGAGGACGGTGCTGGTGAGCCTGATGGTGACCGGTTGATGGATGGTGGAGGTGGTGAGGATGCTGCTGCTGAAAGTAGCTGACGTGTGTTGAGCTCAGTGTGCACCAGGCGCTGTCCTGAGCCCCTCCCCGGTATTCTCACCTGGCCCATACGAGCCTTAGGAAACAGGCCTTGTCATGATCCGTCAGCAGTTGAGCACATGTGCCTTAGAAAGGGCAGAGGTGCCTCTGTGTAGTGAGGTGGAGAGGAGAGTGGGCCTGAAAAGAACTGGAAGGTGGTTGATTTGTACGAGGCACTGGAGTCGTGAGCTGGCCTGGACCTGCCAGCCCTTTGGAAGTAGAATCTGTAAGGTCCGATTCTGGCAGTGACAGTTCCTCTGTAGTTGCTATAGGATTATGTAAGTCGTGCCTACTTCTGTAGAAAGTTTAGAGTACTCATAAAAAGGATATAATTTACCGGACAATTCCGCAACTCAGAAATTACCATTATTTTGCATAAATCTGACTCACCTTTTTGTGTGCATGTGTATGTATATTTTCTCAATATAAAGTGCTATTTGGTAACACGTTTTTAGAGCGTTGGACATCTCTCACAATCAGTTACAGAATTTAAAAGAAAATACTTGCACTACTTGAAGGGTCCACTGTGCGGTTGTAGTTTGTTTCTGTCACAGGCTGGCAGGAGGTGGTGATTGTGTGGTCCCTTCCTTCTTATTTTAAGGTTATTGGTTCTTTTGGTGTTTTTTATTGTTTGTAGCTAAAAAGTTCACAGTTCTCTAATGGCTGAGAACATCGATTCCTGTAGTTGCAAGAATAAAACCTGTGTTCGTGTTAGATGGGACTTGTATATCAGCCCAGCCAAACCACAGCAGACAGGCTCCTAGCCAGCGAGGTGCCCAGACCGAAGGTGCGGGCGTGTCTGCATCTCTGCTCTGACTTGTTGGTGCACCTTAAAATTTCCTTTCCTTGCAGAAAATTAGGAACCGTAGAGCAGCATGAAGAAAGAAGATAAAATTCACCTGTAATCTCAGAGTTTGTTCTTCTTTGTCCTGGCCCCTTGGAGCCTTTACAAAACGAGAAGGAGGAATTACACTGTTCAACACACATTTTTTATTGTGGGCTTTATGAAATACTCAGCATTAGGATACTATCCTTGTTTCATTGACTTTAAAACTTGCCTTTATGAAATCATTTTAATGATAAGAAGATGTGATAAATCACATTTAGAGTGTTCATGTACTCTGTTTTTTTAACACAGGTTATTTGTGAAAGAAGCAAAAATAAGTCTGTGGAACTGAAGGAGCGGATTAGAGACTATTTAAAGGGTAAGTGGAGAGTGGGCGCCCGAGGTGCGGCCCACGGTGGGGAAGTCCTGGGTGGCGTCTAGGCCGGGCCTTGCGTGCAGGAGTGAAGCGGGGGCTGCTGGGACCCTCTGAGTTACCCTGTGTTGCTCCTCCCGTTTCTGGGAGACTGAGTGGTCAGTCATTTGGCTGTTGCTCACGGCCTTGCCCCTCGACCTCCGCGGCCCTCTTCCTCAGGCACAGCCTGCGGGGTGGCGGGGAGGCGGGAGGGGCCTGCCTGGATCCCCTCAGCCAGCCGATCCCCCGCCCCTGAGGCCTCGCCGCCCCGGATCGCCGCGCTCCAGGCCGAGGCCTTTCAGACTGTGGCCTGAGGGGCAGCACTTCCCACTTGGCTTTCGGGGCCTCGCGCCTCTGGACCCAAGCTCCGGGCTCGCAGGCCGCAGGGGCGCGAAGGCAGCCAGGGGCGGGAGGCCTTTCCCAGCTCTTCCTCTGCCTTGTTTCTGGGCAGTTGGAGGAGTTGGTCCCGCTCGCTGGATGGCCTTGCCTCGGATGCGTGAGGCTCTTTGGCCTCCCCTGTCTGCCCGTCCGTACTTCTCTCTCGGCTGCCGTTCCTACCCGACTCCCCGTTCGTTGGTCTCTGTTCAGTGCAGGGGTCGGCCAGGCCTGCGGTGGCGCCCGGCGGCCACCACGGTCGCTCGCCCGCTGTCTCTGGGCCTTTCCCGTCCCCCCGTCCCTGTGGCCTCGCTGCCTTTCTTCTTTCCAGGTTGTGATTCTAGGTCTGTTTGGAGACGGGTGTTCAGTGATACAAAACTGTAACGAAACAGAAGAGGGAGCTGGGGAGGGAGGGGGTACAGCGTGTCTTCTCTGTGATGTTCCTCCGGCTTGGCTTCCGCTGCTCTGGTCACAGGCCCTGCCTCGTAAGGACCTGGGGGTGAGCAGGTGTTTGCCGCCCCCCGTCCTCTTCTCCTTCGTTTCACTTCCCCGCAGAGGAAGAACGCAGGGCTCGTTATGTGCAGGAGTCCGGCGTGGACTGGCCTCTTGCCCGGGTCCTTTGGCTCCGGAGCTGTGGCGGCCTTTTTATTCACTGTTAGCGTCACTGACTCACGTGCAGAGCCCGTGGGGTAGCAACTGCGCTGGTTCCCAAGCCGGTTCCCAGGTGCCTGACGTCCACGGGGTGCAGGGCTGTCCACGCAGATGCTCCAGCCCTGGTGTGTTTCCTCTCCCAGGTCACTACTACGTGCCCCTCCTGAGGGCAGAGGACACGTCTTCTCCCGTGATCGGGGAGCTGTGGTCTTCAGACCACACGGGCGAGGTCTCTCACATCGGCCACGGTGGAGGTAGCCCCAGAGACCCCGTTCTGACCCTGCGAGCCTTTGCAGGGCCCCTGAGTCCGTCCAAGGTGAGCATCTGTGGAAGCTTCTGGAATAGCTCCTGGCCATCCCACCAGAATGCTGGGTTGTTCCAGCCTTTTGCTTTGTGCTTGGTCCTGGAGACCAGGAGCCCAAAGAGTTGTCAGTGAGGCTTCAGAACTTCCCTGGAGAAACGAGTGTCTTGACCCTGTTCTTTCTTTCTTTCTTTCTTTTTTAACATTTATTTACTTATTTTTAAATTTATTATTTTTATTTTATTTTTGGCTGTGTTGGGTCTTCGTTGCTGCACATGGGCTTTCTCTAGTTGTGGGTAGCGGTGGCTTCTCTTGCTGTGGAGCACAGGCTCTAGGCGCTCAGGCTTCAGTAGTTGCGGCATGTGGGCTCAGTAGTTGTGGCTCGTGGGCTCGAGAGCGCAGGCTCAGTAGTTGTGGCGCACAGGCTTAGTTGCTCCGCGGCATGTGGGATGTTCCCAGACCAGGGCTCGAACCCGTGTCCCCTGCATTGGGAGGCGGATTCCTAACCACTGCGCCACCAGGGAAGCCTGCCCGTTTTTATTAGCCAGGGCGGGTATGTGATGAGCCGTGCTTTCGAGAAGCGAGGTTTCCCTGGGCTAATGCTCCTCACACCAGCGTCACCTGACTCCCGTCCCCAAAGTGCCCATGGCCCTTCGCACACCATATTGCCCAGGTGGCTAGGCTGTCCATTCCAGGGTCCTTGGATTTGTACTGTCACTAGGAAACTTCCATTTGCAGACTCTGGTGTTCACCTCCCAGACTGAGGTACTTCATACACTGACCTGTATATAATCTTTCCTCTTAAAAGAAGTTGTAACTATTGATAGTTAGTTCCCTGAAACTGTAAAAACGTTAGGATTAGATTCAGCTGCATGAAATACCGAAAGCACAAATATTTATTTTCCTGTCGTGTGATGGGAAGGTGACGCAAGGCCCTCGGGGTGACACCTCTGCAGTGTCTCCCTCGGGGCCTCCTGGGGCAGCTCTGACCCTCAGCCCCGCCCAGGCCTTGCCAGGGCTCCTGGCCTCACCGGGATGCAGCCACGGCCCCTTAGCTCCAGGGCAGGTGGGCATGTTGCCCGCGCTGGGTTGGTGGGGGAGGGCTGCCTGGTGACGTGGGTGCCTAGCGCAGCTCAACACACTTCTGTTCTAGGCGGAAGATTTTCGCCGACTCTGGAAAACCCCGCCTCGAGAGAAAGCGGGCTTCTTCCACAGTGTCAGGAAGTCTGATCCGGAGAGAGGCATCGAGAGAGTGGGAAGGTACTTAAAGGGCACGGGGTGACAGAGGGCCGAGTGCTGGCGTCACCTTGTGTACTGTGCCCTCGTGTGCTGACTGGGGCTTTCAAAACAGTAGTTCCCAGAAAGCGCTGACTGGAGACTTGTAAGGCCTTTGCACTAAGGTCTAATTCCTTGCGAACGTGCCCCCTGCGGCTTGTACAGCAAAAGTCTCCGTTAAAACAGTCCCTCCCGGGGGTGGGGTGGCCGAGGGGCATGACAGTGTGTGGGAGAAGGTGCCGCACAGCCATGGAGAAGATCAAACACAAGAGGGGGGCGTGGCCAGAAGCTGCTAGTGAAAGAAGCCCCTGAAAAGTGTGTTTTCCACAGTTAAGCTAATTTACAGTGTGAGCAAATAAGCTTAATTGAATCATTTTAGAACTTTTTCTCAAAATATGTGCCCAGCTTTAGGTTTACGACTTGAAAGTGAAAAGGACCTCTAAGTGTTCATGTCTGGCCCAAACCAGAATCACCTCCGACTTTGTACGGTTTTATGAGAACCGAAATGTCCTCTGTTAGTGGAGTTTTACCGTTTGCCCTTTTTTTGATATCTCGTGAGTGTTGGTGTGCGCGGTACACTTGGGCTGGGGTCTCCTTTCTCCCCGTGACCTTGGCTTGCTCTGTTACATGGTCTTACCCCGTGAGGGAGCGCTGCTTCAGGAAGTGGAGTGCACTAATTCAGCCCCAGATTTAGGATAAAATGGAATAGTAGCCAAGATTGCAGGTGCTGTTTTGGCACTTCCAGTGTCAAATGGCCCTTTTCTGTTTAGTCAGTTCTGTGAGTTTTGCTTCTGGTCTTACAACTGGTTAATTTGCTTTATTCTTACAGGCAGCTGGCTCATGAGCTGGGGTATCCCTGGGTCGAATACTGGGACTTTCTGGGCTGTTTTGTTGATCTGTCTTCCCAGGCAGGCCTGCAAAAACTAGAAGAGTATCTCACCCAGCAGGAAGTGGGCAAAAAGCCCCAACAAGACACGGGAGAAAATGCAGCCTGTCTGCAGGAGGACGCCTCAGCCCTTGGTAAGAACATGCAGTGCGTCCGCGGCTGGTGGGACTGGCAGCCCGTCCTGTGGCCACATCCATGGCAACCCGTCCTGTGGCCACATCCATGGCAACCAGCCGGCTTCCTTCTCCTTTTCCTGCCTGTGAGGGGGAACAGCTGGGCCTGGAGCCTGGCATTCTGTCTGCGGGCTCCTGCTTGCCTTTCCCAAGGCATGTTGCAAGTGGTTTTCTGTCGTGGAATCTGAGGAGGGAGGAGGCTTGGAATGCGGGAGTGACTCGTCACAGGGTTTGCGCTGTGCAGGGTGACACCCCACAGCCCCCCTCCATACCGTCTCTCCCTCACAGGCCGTCACAGGAAGTGCAGCAATTCCATCTCCGTGAGGGCGTTTCTAGATGAAGATGATGACATGAGCTTGGAAGAGATCAAAAACTGGCAAAACACAGCTCGAAACAACACCCAGCCCACGGTGGCTGCTTTTGGAGACTCGGGGTGTGACATCCTCCCCTTGGAGCAGCAGGCAGACCTCATAGAAGCCTCAGACCCGACCAGTCCCCGCAGCAGCAAAAATGGGTTGTGCAGCCCCCCGAGTCACGGCAAGACCCTGGGTGGGAAGAGGCCAAAGGCCCCCAGTGGGGAGGGGGCCTTCCTGTCGCCTGTCTCCGGCTTGACTGTGGAGTTTGATAAGCTGAACTTGCAGAATCTAGAAAGTAGCTTTTCTAAGACACGCAGTCCAACTGTGAAAACTAGAGAGAAGAGGATTCTGACGTCAAGAGTGAACATAGCGGAAAGTGCCACGTTAGCACCTCTTGCTGCTGACAGACTCGGGAATGACCCAGGAAGGACAGGGCGCGGAATGTCAGCTGGAATGGCTGACATGTGCCTGGACCCCGACAGTCCCATGCAAGAGGCCCGTCACGGTGGCGATTCTGAGCCCTCGGGGGTCCCTGCCTCAAAGGAGCCCGTCCAGAGCCTCTTCCTTTTTGGGTACGAGTCGGGAGGCGCACACACACGTCGAGGGGCGGTGGGCACGGGCGCCACTGTGTGATTCCCGGACGGTTCCCTCCACCCTGGCCTGCCTGACGGGCACTTATGGTTCCATCTCCCTCGCGAGTCTGTGGCTCCTCGGGTGTCCTCCCGGCCGGCGGGAGACAGCGGCCTCCTTGCTCACTCGTCCTTGCAGCCGCTGTGCTTCCCACAATCACTGAGCTGTCCTGTGGGTTTAGTTTGTTTTAGGAAGAAAGGTCGTCTTGGGATCGGTCTCAGTTGCCCGGCTGATGGCCCGTCCCACCTTCTGCTCCATCAACCTGGAGCGGGGTACGCAGAGCGCATCTTCCCAGCAGGGCCGGGGCGGGGGTCTCCTCCCCACGGGCAGTGCGTCCCCCCGCTGCCTGGATCTCGGCCCGACTGCCGGAGCCTGCGGTGGCGGTGCTGGGCCCTCACAGACGCCTCTGTTGCTCTGCTGGTTCTGAAGGGGGCGGTGGTGCCGGGTGCGTGTGTGGTCACGGCTGTTCTGCTTTTCTCGCGCCTTCTAGAGAAGAGCCGTCAAAACTGGATCGCGATGTTCTGGTGGCCCTGGAGTGTGCGGACGTGGACCCTCAGCAGTACCCGGCCTTGCACAGGTGGAGGAGCGCCGTGCTGCGCTACTCGCCCGCGGACAGACAGAGGTACCCACGGCCTGGCGGACGGTGTCGCCTGGTTCACGGGGGAGCCCACCGAGAGCGGGGTCAGACCCGCTCGCCCAGCTGACGGGGCGCTGCCCGCCCTGTGGCCGGGGCTGGCAGAGCAGAAGGGGTGCTGCCGAGCGCTGAGGGGGGTGGGGCGGGGCAGCCAGGGCTCCGCTCCGGTCCCGCGCCCCCCGTGCGGGACGCAGTAGTGTGAGCTTGCAGTCACGGGGGAGGCACCTCTTCCCGGAGCCCCAGCGGTCCCCGGGTCGGGGGCCCAGCTCCGGTCTGTGGCCTCCGCTCTCCCCACCCCGCCCCGCCCCGCCGTCCCTGCTGACTGCCCGTTCTCGGTTTCCTCAGCTGGCCCAGCCCCTCGCTAAAAGGGAAGGTGAAGTCTCAGCTGCCGGACGTCGGTGGTCCTCCAAGCGGCGGCAGCCCCGGGCGCTACAGCCCCGCTCGCAGGGGCCACCTCCACCGGATGTTGCGCCTGGCCCAGCTCGCCGCCTTGTAGGGCCCGTACGCGCTGCTGGGGCTGTCAGCTTGTTCTTTGGGTTTTTAAAAAAAAAAAGAAGGAAAAAAGGAACAAAGGAAGGTAATGTGTTTATTGCTAGAGTTTCACCCAGAGAAAATATATTCTGAGTAATCTATCAATTCTCATTTAGAGGGTAGAAGAATTTTAGAAAATGCAGATGTCCTGTATAAAATGTAGCTTTCTGATACTTGGAGAGAAGTGGGTGAAAGCAAACTCAGACGGTTTTCTGGAAACCGTCAATGTGGTGGTGACAGGCTCCAGTTAGCTGCCCCAGGTGCACAGGAGGGCGCCAGAGAGGCCGGGGTGCCCCGCGGGCCCCCGTCCCCCGACAGTAGCTGTGCTCACTTCAGCTCTGTTCCTAAAACACAGGTGACTTTTGTGTCTCTTCCTTTGCGGGGGAGGGTCTTGGACTTCCTGGTACGTGACAGCCCCGCTGGTTAGACAGTGGCAAGGTGGGCCTCCAGGAGTGAACGAGCCTTCAACGTGTTGGGAGGCTTGCAGCGACACTTACAAGTTGAGTCATTTAAATGAGTGACCAGAGGATGAAACTAGCTTTTCTCTTGGAAAAAATCTAGCCGCTGGGAGTCATGCAAATAGTCACACACAGCTCCCTCACCAGCAGTCAATGGAAGGTGTTTTCTTTTTCACCAGCACTTGACCTTTCACAGTGCACCTTATTTAGCTGCCAGTGCAGCGGTAATAAAATAATCTGAAAGTCGTTGCCTAGTTTCGAGATGTAGCCCACATTTTAGAACGCGTCTCAGTTGGATTTGCTTTATGAAGGAGCATTGTGTTTTGGTACAGAAAAGAAAGGGTTACTCTGGAGGCCGTATCTGATCCCAGCTCCGTTCCTTTAGTGCAGTTTGTCGTCCGTCCCCCTTGGCTGTACCTGCTGAAGGGTCTGTGCACAGAGCTATCTGTGCCAGGACGCTGCAGCCGAGCTGAGGGCTGTTTCTCTGGGTGTCACCAGCGACTGCTCACAGCGGCGTTCTGGGGACACTGCCAGTGTTTGATCCGAAGTGAAAACTTCTAACGCTTCTGCAGAGTTCAGTGCCTTTTGTAAATCACTTTTGGTTTTCCCGAAGTTACTTTTTGAGAATATACAGTGATACGAAGTAGACGTGAGATTTTTTTAGTTGTAAATATTCTGAATTTAAATTTATGTAAAAAAAAAAAAACATTTCTTTCACACGATAATGAGACAGGTCAGGAATATTGGAACCAAGATTTGGATTTTAAAATTCAAAAGGTTGTTGCACAGGATGTTTTCACTTGTGTAGCAGATGACTTAAGTATAAAACAGAAAAATACATTCTGTTCTAAAAACCAAGTGGCATTTTTAAGAGACATCTTTATTCTCAAAGAAATCAGAACACAGATGTAGTCATAGTGATCTGTTTTCTCTAAAATTTGACCATGCCGTCCTATATATTTTTGTAAATATTCAGGTGGAAGTTAAAGTGATTTGCCCTTATTTTGCAGACTTCTCCTGTTTTCTGAAGTTTAGGCCTTCTTTGACTATTTCTCCATTTGTTTGTATAAGTTGGCCCCGGTTCCACTGAATGCAGTCATGTGTCCTGTGGTGATTGTCTTTTTAAAACTACTTAATGAAATAAATTATTTTTAAAACCATGTGGTAATCATTCTGAATTTTCAGAAAGACCTCTCTCACGTGTGCCCAGGCGAAGTGTCCTTTTCAGCACAACTTTAAGCAGTGTTGTGGTCACACAGGACGTTCACCTGAGACGGTTTGTTTGCTGTTTGGGGCCCTTTCCTTCCTAACACGGTTGTGAAAAACCTTGGCATCAGTTAAACTCTCGAATATTTTACAACTGCCCTGGGAAATGGGGAGCCTTTTTCTGTGACATTGACAGTCAGTGTGTAGTTTCTTCAGTTGGGAAGAGGTGACGGAAACCCCCCTCTGAGTGGGGGGCGGCGGCTAAGGTGCCCCGGGCTGCATGCAGGCGGCTCCGGAAGCTTCCCTGCTCCTGGATCCAGACGGACCCTCTGGGATGGTGTTTGGATGTTTCCAGAGGCATTCGCGGCTCAGAGGGAACAGCTGTGGGGTGACTGCCTCGTCAGGCGTCCCCAGCCGGGTTTGCCCCCCAGGCGGGTGGAACCGCGCGTTCTCGGTCATCTGTCCTATCTCGGGGCGGTTTCCAGTGCGACCTCCCTGGGCCCCTGTAACTAACTGACCCTGTCCGAACACCACTGTCTTGCTCCTGGGCTCCTTTCCTGTTTCTAAAATGCTGCCCTGCTTCTCAAAGGTCAAGTGTAAAGGGTGGACACGCCACGGAAAAGCCAGGTCTGCAGACAGGACAGCAGGGTGGCCGCGCAAGCTCAAGGGTCCAGGGGCCCAGGGCTCGGCTGCGGGGCCTCACTGCCCAAGGCCAGACACCTGGTGCCGCCTCTGGCTTTTCTGGTCTCGGACATTAGCACAGCCCCTGGATAACTTGTCTGAACTATTTCGAAAGAATGGTACGTATGTGCTTGCTGCTTTTACTTACCAAGCTCACTGTCCTGGGTTAGGGCCTCTCACTGAGGCCCCTCGTGGGCAGACACCCTGCAAAACTGTCAGCCCAGGGAGCACAAAATACTGGGGAAAAGAGCTTTCTGCGGAAACTATCTCGGCAAGTTTGGGGCTGCTGTTCGTCATGCTGCACAGGCTTCCTGTTTCCTTTAAAACATTCACAATTATTAGTACTTTGAAAAACCAGTAAAACACAATTTCATTTTGTAGTTATTTCCAAAATTGACAGAAATGGATCGAATAGCCCAATTAGTTGCACTGACTGCAAAAAATGTTCATAACCACTTCATAGAAATTGTACTTCCTCCTAAATAAACGGAGGTTTGGGATGGACACGTTGTATCTAAATATTTTAATCCACAAGCATAAAAGATTAATAGCCAGCCACAGGCAAACAAGGACTGAAATGTCAGCCAGACACTTTATTGAAACAGGGCCCCTCCTGGCCCGTCACTGCCCGGCCCCTCCCACAAGAGCAGCAGGTCAGTCACATCCCTCACCTGCCAAGGTGCCCCTCCTCTGTGTCGGAAAGGCCTAGCAACACACGTGAGTTCAGATCCAACAGCGTCAGGGCTGTATGACTCGGGAGTGAGAAATGGGTTTTCAAACCAAGAACCAGATGAAGAACATCTTCAATCGATGAAAGCTTAAGTGACAAAGAGTTCTAGGAAATGAAAAGAGTGTAAAAAGCAGCGAAATAAGTTACGAATGGAAGAAGCGCTGGCGCCCACCTCTTCCTGCCTGACGGGCTCTGCTGACGGACAGCTCGCTGCGGCGTCTGCCGCGGTCCCTGTGGGGACGGCATCTGGGGGCCTCGTCCAGTCCCTGAAACAGGCCTGCTTAGACCCCACAGGCTCATCCTGGTGGACGAGAGTGAGGCAGAGACACTGCGAGAGACGAAGCTGATCTGACCTGAGTGCTTCCCTTCTCCATCCTGGGCCAGAAGCTCAGCGCTGCAGCGCCGCTTTGTGGATCCTTCTCTCCAGCTGCTGCGCCCTGGAGCCCTGGAGCCCTGGCCCCGCGGAGCGGCCGGTGGGGGGGGGGGGGCAGGGGAGGAGCCCGCGGTCTCGGTGGCACCCACACCAGGCCGGCAGGGGGCTGAGGAGGAGAGCGGGGCCTCGAGGCGGCCCTCAGGAGCGGGAGATCTTGTCAGGAGGCATGAACCCCGTGTCCCCGAGGGTCCTGAGAGCCACTCGGCCATCTGGCCGGACTACCAGGTGGGTAATGCTGCCGTTGTTGAGGGAAAGGCGGAGCCAGCCTTCTGGAGGGAACTGCAGCGCCCTGGAGGAGAGAGCACAGGCTGGGAAGGGGCCCACCCCAGGTGACAAGGCCTCAGGGGGCTTCCCTGGGGCTGGGGCCAACACCTGCAAGCCCCTCCCATTTTCAAACGGGGTCTCTCAGAGGAAGGAGCTGTCGGGTGGATGCCAACCCGTCAATCAAACAAGGGGGAGGTGACAGCTCAGCCCCTCCGGGACGGGGGATCAACCCAACTGAAGGCTTGCATGTGAGTCACAAACTCACTAGTTAACAAATGCATGCAACTGAATTTGTTCTTCCAGTGTCACCAGAAGGGGACGTTGACAGCCAGACGGTGCGGCAGGGGCAACCCACAACCCCGGAGCATTTCCACGCTCTTAACGCTGCTTAGGCACAGTTAGTATTTGCTGAAGAGCCCAGTAGGACTAGGGCCTCCGTCCGAGCCACCAGACCCCTTTGTGCCCCAGGACGCTGGGGTGGACAGGCGGCATCCCTGGGGCTCGCCATCGGCTGGCACTTCCTCTGTCGAGAGTTTTGCCGACTTGAAAGATTAACTAGCTACCTTCTTTTTCAAGGCTCAGCGTCACCCTCACTGCTTTCAAAACTGCCCTAAGTTAGTGAGCAGAGCGCCCTCCTGTGTCCCGGGGGCTCAGGCTGCTCCCGGCCCGACGTCTCCGGCCGGCCCTCAGCACTGGGGTCTCCCCCGGTAACACTGGGTCAGTGCTGTCCCGGGATACGGGAGGACGCGTGTTCACACAGCCCCGAAGTCGCCCTGAGCGGCACACGGGCTCGGGCTGCCCCCGAAGCCCAGCCCCTCCTCCCGGCAGCTCTCAACCCGGCCGGGACCCTGGCGCCGCAGCCCGCTCCCCCGGCGCAGGGCTGCTCGCCCCGGGCCACGCAGGCGGCGTCTGAGGGCAAGCGAACGGGCCCTCATGAGAAGGGGGACCCCCTCAGCTCCTGAAGCACCTGCGGAGCACCTCCAATGGCCCCGGGGGAGGCTGGGTCCTCACCTGCACTAAGTGGGATGTGGTCAAACACATGAGCACCCAGCTGGCCTTCCCAGGTCCAGGGCCCTCCGTGACTCTGCCTGGGGCTCAGCACAGGCATCACTGCGAGGGCCCTGGACCTCTGGTGCCAGGACGAAGGGACGTGGTTGCCCCACGGACACAGGAGCCCCGCAGGAGCAGCTGGAGCAGCCAGTGACTAACGCGCTCACGGGTTATCACCCGGCACAAAACAGATCCGTGGGTCTATCGTCACACACATTCCAATTAACAAAGGGACATACGAAACCATTAAGCAAACACCACTGCGCAACCACGGGGGCAGGAGCCATCGACAGGTGCTGAAACCAGTCCGGGGACGTCAGGGGAACGGGCGCTCGCGTTGCCTCCTACAAAGTGTGACTTCGCAGCGGGAACGGCCGCGCACAGCGCCTGAACCAAGCGACCACGTCAGCATCGCCCGGGAAAGGCCGCCCACGGGGGCGCCTCATTCTGGTCTGTTCCCACCAAAGACATGCAGTCGTGAGAAAGCCGTTCTACCAGACCACCGGCTGGGCCTGGCGGGAACCATGAGGCACGAGGAGGGGGGGCCGCGCTGGGGGCACAGGCCAGCGGGGGCGGGGCGGGAGGCGGGGCCGTGCCGTGCTGGGGGCACAGGCCGGAGGCGGGGCCTCACCTGCACACGATATAGCGGATGACGTTGGCGTGGCAGATGAAGATCTCGTAGCTGTCCTCCTGCTGCTTGGCGTCCGCCCGGTGGATGTAGTTCCGGAAGGCGGCCTCGATCCGCGCCCCGTCCTCGTAATACTGCTGGGGGCAGAGGGAGGGATCGTCCGTATGGAGGCAGTGCGCAGGCCACCGCGAGCCCAGGGGTGGCGTGGAGGACGCTCCCGGGGGAGGCCGCCCGGGGGGAGTTTTTACCACAGCCTCCGGCTTCCAGTGAGACACGGGGGGGTCAGGCTCGATGGGGGCGCCTTCCCTCAGCAGGTCTGTGCTGACCTTGCAGACGCCTGCAGAGAGACACAGGACTCAGCGCCCCTTCAGGAGCAGCTGGCCCGGGGGTGGGGGGTGGGGCTGGCACTCACCTGGCAGGTGTTTGCTGATGATGTCAGTGGTTTCTATTGCACGGGTCATGGAGGAATGGACGATTTTATTAAACTTCAACCCCAAGCTTGCAAGTCGGAGACCGGTTAGTTCCGCCTGCTCACGACCTTGAAGGTGGAATACACTGGAGAATTACACGTCGCCGGAGTCCCTGTTTGTTTACTTCACAAATACTTCAGTCCTTACCAAGCACCGTTAGGTTTGGGGGAGAAGACGGGCAGCCCCTCCCAGGGCTCAGGCCTAAGGAAGGGGCCAGGTTTCAACAGGTAAAATCAATGAGACAAACCAGCCACCTTCAGCCCCGTCCAGGAGAAACACTGAAGACAACGGCCATGGCCGAGGCCGGCTGAAGTCTGGGTGGGGTCCTGTTTACTATTTCTGGGTCCCTCACACCACCCCTACTCAACTTTGTCCAAAGACTGGGTGTCGGTGCGCCAGTGACCACCGCCAGGTGCTAACACGTGAGGACGGCCAGCCCAGCGCTGCTGCAGCCCGGGTGCAAACACAAATGCTTTTCCTCAAATGTATCTTGGAATCCAGCCCAAACGCCCTCGGAAAGTCAGTTTCAGCTGGATGCACGATACCACGGATGCAGCTTTACTTCCACCTGAGCCCGAGGACAGGCCAGCAAGCCCCTTCACACAAATGGGTGCTATCTCATTCAACAGAGAGATTTTTTAAAATGTAAACTCTAGGGCCTCCCTGGTGGCGCAGTGGTTGAGAGTCCGCCTGCCGATGCAGGGGATACGGGTTCGTGCCCCGGTCTGGGAGGATCCCACGTGCCGCGGAGCGGCTGGGCCCGTGAGCCATGGCCGCTGGGCCTGCGCGTCCGGAGCCTGTGCTCCGCAACGGGAGAGGCCACAGCAGTGAGAGGCCCGCGTACCGCAAAAAGATAAAAAAAAAAAAATGTAAACTCTATCTCCAACCCCCCTGCGTTCCCTTGCTAGGAATTTCTCCTACAGACACATGAGCACAAAGACCGAGGCGGTCCCGCCCGGCAGCGCCATTCACAGCAGCAAGAAACTGCCACAGGCGCACTCCGCACGGGGGCGGCTGAGACCCGCCACCGTTCATGAGGAAGGCTCTCCGGCAACTAGGTCAAGCCAGACGGGGCACCGGGCGGAGCCGCCTCAGAGCCTCGTGACTGCAGGCAGGATCCACCTTAACGGGGACGTTTTCAAAGCCTGTGTCAGGTTTGGCTGATTATTACTAATAATGACAAGGCTCGCATCTGGGCCGAGAACACCTGACACAGGTCCAAAGAGGCCCAGCGCCCCAAGGGCACCTTCAAGGAGGCTGGCCTCTGCGGGCGGGCCCAGCCACGTACCCAGGGGCGTCAGCGTGCGGTCCTTCTCCAGGGAGGCGTCCACGTGGTACTGGGAGTGCCTGATGAGGAAGATGTGCCGCGTGGCCTTGGCCTTGTAGTGGTCTAGCCTGGACGCCGGCTCTTCTTCTCCGGGCTCCAGGTTCCTCTTCCGCAGGTTGACCAGGGACAGTGGTTCTCTCCTGACGCAGAAATACAAGACGGTGTGTCCTGTGCCCCTGCTCACAAGTCACCCCCAGTCTTTCTGACCGAGGGGCTTCCTGGGTTGGTGAGGCGCAGGGGAGGAGCCAGCGCCCCCCTTCTCTTGGCGCCAGGCCTGCCCTGGGCGGCTGGATGTGAACAGAACAGACAAGCGAAGCTATTGTGCTGCCCACGTCCTTGTGAGGAGACTGACAGTCACAGCAAGGGGACCAGGGACGCGGAGAAGAGGAAGGAGTGTCTGTGGAAGGGCAGGTGGGAAATGCCCACAGGGTGGCCTCGCTGACGGGGACGCTGTACTGCCCAACAGTAGCCACTGACCACGTGGCTACTTAAATTCAAAATCATGAAAATTAAATACAATTAAAACTCCATTTCCCCAATCACACTAAACACATTGTCAATGCTTAGTAGCACGTGGGATAGTGGGCCTCACACCGGACAGTGAGGAAAGTGTTCCCGTTACCACGGAAACCCCCTGGATGGCCCTGCTGGAACGCTGGGAGAGAGCTGCAGCAGCAAAGATGCTAGACACGAGCAAGTCTGGTGAAGACAGGCGCTCTGACGGCTCACGGGCCTCAAGCTAACAGAAATTACAGGCCTGTGAGACCGGCACAGCTGGGAAAAGAATGTACTCAGCTGAGGCAGTGCTGGAAGAATAAGTTTTGAGGGGAATAATGGTGAGTTCATGGGTTCTGCTTGGGCCGTGCGAACCTGGGGAGCCTGGGGTGCCTGTAACATGGCCAGGCCGAGATGCCACACTGGCAGTCACGTGGGAGCTGGGGCTGAGCCAGAGAAGACATCTGGAACCTACAGGCCCAGATGCAGGAAGCCTGGCTCCTCAGAAAGAGGCTGGAGATTTCACTGGATGAGGCCCTGGAACTTTCTAGCATGGACACCACTCCCCTCACCCTGCCATAAATCTAGACTTGGCAAGCAAATACAGCATGTTGGCCTCATACAAGGCTGGAGTCCGGCTCTACCTCCAGTCAGTCCTTTAACCTCAGAGTGACTCTGTTTCCTTAAAAAGCCCCAAGAAATTCACAAGATTGTACTGATGTTTGAAAAAGAGAATATGACCCCAGTCTAATCGTGAGAAAAACAGACAAATCCCAACTGAGGAACATTCTATAAAATCCCTGATCAGCCCTCCTCAGAACTGTCAAGGTCATCAAAACAAGTCAAGCCTGAGAAACTGTCAAAGCCTGACTGTCCTGTGGGATCCGGGAAGACACAACGGACAACATGTAAAAACTGAGGAAATCTCAATAAAGTACGGACGTCAGTTAACAATATCGTATCTATACTGGTTCCCTGATCGTGACAAGTGTCCCATATTAGTGTGAGGTGTTAACAACAGAGGGAATTAGGTGTGGAGTATACAGGTACTCTATCATCTTTTGCAATTTTTCTGTAAATACAAGACGATTCTAAGATAAGTTTACTTTTTAAAAATTAAAGGTTAAAAAGAATACCTGTGAAGTTCCCGATACAACTAGGCCAGCAATAAATATTGGATCTGTGCCCCACACTCAAGAGTGTCAAGGAGTGAAGAGCTGGGACTGGATAAACCATCCCACAACCCAGAGCAGGGCCGTCCAATAGAAACAGAACACCGGCAACACACGTAATTTAAAATTTCCAAGTGGCCACATTTACAAAGCAGGAAGAAACAGGTGAAATTTCAGTAACTCACTTTATTTACTCCAGCATACCAAAAATACTATCGTTTCAATACAGTATTTTAAGATCTGCACTGCTCTGGTTTTTAAATTTAAATTAATTAACGTTAAGTAAGACTAAACATTGCTTCCTGATCACAGAAGCCACACTCCAAGGGCTCAATAAGAACACTGACAGCGCGCGGCCAGGTGGGACCGGGACCCCTGGACCTCACGTTCCTACTCAAGATGGCTGCTGGTCCTGTCCCCGCGAGGCCGCCTCGCAGAGGCCCCTTCCAGGGCCCATCTCCACCTCGCCGTCTCAGCTGTATCGCAAATATGGGACCAACGTGCCGTCACCCAATCTGAGGATTCAGAAGTTGGGAGACGGAAACAAGGACAAGAGCCCTACACAGCTCCAAGCCCTCCGTCTAGGACTGAAAACGACCACTTCGGGCTTCCCTGGGCGCCAGGCACTGTCCCTGGCATCACGGTGCTCCTTCCTCAAAACGACCCCCTGGACAGACGAGGAAACTGGCGCTCAGAAGAGGGGTCGAAGGACAACCCACGTCCACAGCCACCCTTGCGGCCAGAACCGAAAGAGAAACCCTCACGCAAGCCTGCCCCGCCCGCCCCTCCGCGGAACCGACCACACCGACCGGCCGGGACGGCCAGGGCCCGGGAAGGCTCCCGCCGCCGGCCCCGCACCTGTCCCAGTTGGGGTCCCAGACGCCGGGCCCGGGGCGCGCGGCCCCCGCCCATGCCGGCGGCTCGACCACGCGCGGCTCCGCGTCCCCGCCCGCGCGGGGCTTCCCCACTGCCACCGCCGAGAAGAACACCGCGGCCGAGCCCCCGGCCAGGCCGCAGGCCGCCAACTGCAGCGCCTGCCGGAACGCCATGCCGGCCCGTCCCACGCGGGGCCGCGTCGACTCCGCGCAGGCGCTTTCGGGCGCGGACGGCGCGCCGTAAGGGACAGGATTCGGCGGGCGTGTGCTTCCGGCCGCCGCGCTGCGCGGGAGACGCGGGAGCCGCCGGGATGGCCCTGCCTGCCGCGGGCGACTTCCGGGAACGAAGGCGGAGCCCGGTGGTGGGAGGTGGTTCTGAGACCCTTCCCTCGACCCGCTGCGGGGGGCCCGGGGCGGGAGTCGTTCCTGCCTTCGAGCAGCTAGTGCTCACGCGGCGCCCCCGGGGAGCCGCTTGGGCGGGGGCGCAACGGGAGCACCGAAGCCGGCGCCGGGCGGCTGGGCCGGGTCAAATGCGGGAAGAGCCCAGGGGGAACCCGTGCCCCGCAGATGAGTTGGGGTTCTGGTTTAAGTGAACTGGGAAACTCCCGCAGGGTTTGCTGGTTGCATTGTTTTTACTGTGGCAAAATACACATAACGCAAAATTTACCATCGTAACCATCTTTTAGGTGTACAGCTCAGGGGCATTAAGCACATTCTCTTTGTTGTGCAAGTATCACCACCGCCCCTCTCCAGAACTTTCTCATCTTCCCAAACTAAAATTCTGTCCCCGTTAAACACTTAACTCCCCATCCCCTTCCCTCAGCCCCTGGCACCCACCACCCTACTTCCTGTCTCTGAATTTGCTCCAGGGACCCCAAAGAAGTAGAGTCAGACAGTATTGTCCTTTGCAGCCTGGATTATGTCACTTAATGTCCTCAAGGTTCATCTGAGTCGTAACATGTGTCAGAATGTCCTTCCTTTTTAAGGATGAATAATATTCCATTGTATGGATGGACGACGTTTTGTTTATCCATTCATCCATCAATGGACATTTGGGTTGTTTCCCAGTTTTAGCTATTGTGAATAACGCTGCTGTGAACTGGGTGTGCAAATATCTCTTCAAGTCCCTGCTTTCTGTTCTCTTGGGTGTATACACAGAAGTGGAATTGCTGGATCATCTTGGCAGACTTTTAAATGGGGAAGTGATACGATCTGATTTACATTTTTAAAAGTCACTCTGGATTTTGAAGAATGAATGTATTCCACAGAAATACCCAGACCTCTGCTTAAGCATGGTGTCTTGAACCCATATATTTATGTCTCCTTCTTCCAGAAGGTCGCTTATTAAAATGATAGCAAAAAAAATTTAAAGACAAATCTACAAGGACATACTTGAGTCCACAGAAGAAACAAAACCAAGAGATCAGCTGACAAAATTTTGGAAGCTGGAAATAAGATTGTTATTGATCTGAGGAGATGGAATATCTGTTGCCTGCACTGAGGGAAGCCAAGAAGCAAGTTCATCTATTCCGGTGAGTCTGGCAGAGCCTGGCCAGTTACAGTTACTAGCCCCACCTCTGAGCTCTGAGGACACAGCAGGACTGACTGAAAACCTGAGAGGTTGCACTCTTCATCCCCTCCATCACCAGTGTATTCAGGTGACCACCTCACCTCCAACATGGCAGAAGACTAGAGAACTTTCATTACAGAGGATCTGAACCAGAAGGCCTCTGGATTTGAGAACACCTGACAGCTGAGACTGGGCTGCAGTAATAAAGATGAAATTATATGAAGTTCACATACTAATAGTAGGACTCTAACCCCTTTTCTCCAGTTAGCCACAAGAATGTTGGCCACTGCGCTTATACCATGCTCCCCTACAGCCACCACTCTCCCTGCCCCATCCCCCCACCCTGGGCAAGAAATGAAAAGATTCCTCTCCGGGTAAACTGACCAGCCCAGGAGAAAATACCTCAGTTATTGAAAATGGGCGATCCCCAACAAAATTGGGTCCCGGGCTTCCCTGGTGGCGCAATGGTTAAGAATCCGCCTGCCAACGCAGTGGACACGGGTTTGAGCCCTGGTCCAGGAAGATCCCACATGCCGCGAAGCAGCTAAGCCCGTGTGCCACAAGTACCTAGCCTATGCTCTAGAGCCCGCGAGCCACAACTACTGAGCCCGCGTTCTACAACTACTGAAGCCCACGCGCCTAGAGCCCATGCTCCACAACAAGAGAAGCCACTGCAAAGAGAAGCCCACGCACCACAACGAAGACCCAATGCAGCCAAAAATAAATAAAAAATTAAAAAAAAGGGTCCCTGCTTGGTCAGCCCACAGTGAGGCTTTGGTTTCACAAGTGCAGCCCATGCACACGAATCTTCCAAAGAATATCTGAGTGGCTTTGACTCTTTACCAGTGATGCACAGGGGCTTCCCTAGTGGTGCAGTGGTTAAAAATTCACCTGCTAATGCAGGAGACACGGGTTTGAGCCCCGGTCCGGGAAGATCCCACATGCCGCGGAGCAACTAAGCCCGTGTGCCACAACTACTGAGCCTGAGTGCCACAACTGCTGAAGCCCGCGCACCTAGAGCCCATGCTCTGCAACAAGAGAAGCCACCACAATGAGAAGCTCGTGCAACACAACGAAGAGTAGCCTCCACTCACCGCAACTAGAGAAAGCCTGCGCGCAGCAGCGAAGACCCAACACAGCCAATAAATAAATAAATAATCCTTAAAAAACAAAAACAAACCAAAAAACCAATGATGCACAATCAAGGATCAACATGGGGGCTTCCCTGGTGGCGCAGTGGTTAAGAATCCGCCTGCCAATGCAGGGTACACGGGTTCAAGCCCTGGTCCAGGAAGATCCCACATGCCGTGGAGTAACTAAGCCCATGCGCCACAACTACTGAGCCTGTGCTCTAGAGCCCACAAGCCACAACTACTGAAGCCTGCGCACCTAGAGCCCGTGCTCTGCAACAAGAGAAGCCACTGCAATGAGAAGCCCACGCACCGCAACAAAGACCCAACGCAGCCAAAAATAAATAAATAAATAAATTAATTAATCAGTTTTAAAAAAAGAAAAAAAAGATCAACATGGACTTCCCTGGCGGTCCAGTGGTTAAGACTTTGACTTTCAGGGACTTCCCTGGTGGCACAGTGCAGGGGGCCCGGGTTTGATCCCTGGTCAGGGAACTAGATCCCCCATGCCGCAACTAAGGAGCCGGCAAGCTGCAACTAAGACCTGGCACAACAATGACAACAACAGTGGAGGGGGTGTGGGTTCGACCCCTGGTCGGGGAGCTGAGATCCCACACGCCTCGCAGCCAAAAAACCAAAACATAAAACAGAAGCATGACTGTAACATATTCAATAAAGATTTAAAAAATGCTCCACTTCAAAAAAAAATCTTAAAAAAAAAAAAAAAAGAAAGAAAAGGATCAATAGACACTTCAGGAAATCCTGATAGGGTAACACAAAGATCAAACAGGGAAAATACAAAAAACAAAAAACCCTGAGAAAATAGAAACAGCACGCGAGACAGAAAAAAATTCAAAAAATATATAATTAAGATCCCAAGGGATATTGTATCCATGAAATAAGGATGGGAGACAATCAGGAAGGAATGTTCTAAGAATGAAAAAGCAGGGAGGGAGGGCTAATGTAAATGAACAACAGGAGAGCAGACCCAGCTGAAAGGGTGGCATACAGGGCCTCAGGTCAGGGCAAGTCCTGGTCTAGAGGGGCCCTTGTCCTATGGGGCCAGGTAGCTAAGCAGCAGTATTGTGATATATTTTACCACAATTTTTTAAACGTTTTAAAAAATCTGAGGGCAGCCCTCTGATCACCCATTTCTTTCAAAGCAACAGCAATTATTCTGAGAAATTAAAATCACCACTGAAAAACTACGTTATAGTTTATTGTGATCCTAATTCAATCCAAGGTGAGAAGCGAAATCATCTCTACTGTATTTTAAGGTTTCTTAGGGGAGCACCACCTGAGGACAGTGACTACCTTTTTAAAAACGGATTCTGACATTCAGAGATTTCTGTTTCTCCATCCATCATTTTAGGGTCATCTTGAATCACATGATCCAGAGGCAGGCTGGGTTGTTCCTGCTCCCTCCCCCCGCCCCCCTCCCCCCACGTCGTCAGTGTGTCTGAGGACGTCTCCCGGTCATCTTCACTTCCCCAGAGAGGCCAGGTAGGTGTACCAGAACAGAGCCGCCAAGTTGGCAAAGAGCACCCGGAACTGCCGGAGAGAACACAGGCCGCGGTAAGAGCAGGGCCCCGGGCACACTTATCAGGCACCCACCCCCCAGGACGGAGCTCAGTCGCGGGTCAGTCCACTCACCCACGGCTGTATCTGCTGAGCCTTTACTGCGTACAAGGCACTGTGCTAGGGGCCCAGCAGAGAGGGGAGAGGAGGACAGTCCCTGCCTGATGATGTTTACGGGACAGCAGGGGAAACACTCCTTCACTGAGCACTTCAGCTCCTGGCTCAGCCTCTCGACCCAGGACCAGTCAGCACGCAGGGGGCTCCCCCGGCTCCTCCCTGACCACTCCACGACCTGCTCTCCACTCTAACCCATCCTATGCCACTACCCTGCTTCTACGATCTGACAGGCATATTCCCACCTGAAATCACCTTCAACTACTGAGTCTCCCAGGCACATAAGCTCCATGAAAGGAGCAGTCTGGTCTATCTCATTAGTCACTGTAGCCCCAGAGTCAAGAGCAGCAGGGCATACAGCAGGTGCTCAATACATATTTGTTGAATAAACTCCCTGCCCCTTAAGCACTCGCCCGCAACCACCTTTTAGGAAAGTCTCTAACCCCAAGCTTGCAGCACTGTCCCTAAGCTAGTCAGAAGGATTCCATTTTCCAGCCTCTCTACTTTCCCTTCCATAGACTCCTCCACGTCCTCAGCCGTCTGTCTTCTCATGTCTCTATTTCATCTTCTATATGCCTTAGAACCCATAGTGCGTAGCCCTGGTTTCCTTCCCTTCTTGTTCCTCAGTTGTACTCCCTGGAAAAACCTAGATCCTCCTGCCTTCTCACCTGCCTCAGGCCCCAGGCCCCTGCACATAAGAGTCTTCAGCCTCTCCTGGCTCCCCCGTCTCCAATCAGCTTCCTCTCCTATCCTCCGCAGCACCGAGGTGACCACTTCTTTACTCCCCTCAAAATACCCATCCCCCCAAGCCTGCCCCACCCCTCCCCCTCCCAGAGGGAAGACAAGGTGTGGCCGGGGGCCCCAGTGGACAGTGACCTCCTCTCTCTGCTGTGCTCACAGGGGAGGCGCACCTTCCACCTGAAGTGCCTCTCTGCTTACGCTGCAGTCCCCCCCACCCCCACCTCCAGCACTGGGGCTGCCCGGGGTGCCACCTGCATGCAGCGTGGCCACTCTTCTCCTAGCTGCAAAGCCTTCTCCTCCCCTGGCCCACTGCTAACTGCCATTTTCCCCTCCGCTTCCCAGACGTCCGAGAGACTTTTTTATACTTGTAGTTTATCTTCTACCTCCCCATCTACTCATCAGTTCTCAGCCATCTGGCTTCGGCCCCATGGAGCCACTGAAGTTGCTCTTGGGAAGGCCATTTTTAAAGCCAATGGAAACGGACCGATTTTTAATTTGCTTTAACTTCCTGCAGCATCGGCTACTGCTGTCCATCACTGCCTCTGGTTATCTGCTACCCCTTGGGATGTGTGTGTGTCTGTGTGTGTGTGTGTGATTACCAAGCCCGTCCCCTCCCTCTTCCCACCCTTGCAAGGTATCTCTTTCCCAAGGGGGCTCTTGCCCCAGGTCTCTTTCTCTCCTCTCCCTAAAGCAGGATGGAAATCAGCCTGTATGAGCTAGTTTCAGGTAGGTTACTTAAATGGTGTGCAGAAAAGGGTTAACACGGCAGGCCTGAGGCCTGGGAATCCCTGGAAAGGCCTGTTTGAGAGGCTGGTGCTCGGGGCTGGTGTCTGGGAACTTGGATTTCATGCTGGTTCCCGCCTTTCCTCCAGGGGTGTAGGGAACTCTGGTGCAGGGGGCGGTGCCCATGTGCCCAGCCCCCAGTAAAACCCTGGGCAGAAACACCTCGTGCCTGCATTTTGCGGGTGGGTGAGGGCTTGCTCTGTGTGGCCCTCAGGGGAGGGAGGGAGGGAGCACAGGGCGTGAGCAATGGATTCCCAGGATCCAGTTGTACATCCTGGCTGCGTGGCCCTCATAAACCTAGGCCGTGAGCCCATCCACCTGGCAGTGGTCTTGGGACCCAGACCCAGATGGGCTGTACTTGGTGTAGAGGCAGTGGACACTGGCAGGGCCTTCAGCAAACCAGAGGGCGGCCTCACCGCAGCCCGCCTGTGGCCCGCGGTCCCACTTGCAGAGGTTCCCACCCAGATGCTCCAACCCTCGGCTCAGAGCCCCCGGCCCTGCCCCGGTGTGGCCCTGACGTCCCTGCAGGTGAGGCTGCCCTCCCGCAGCTGCGTGGGCACGGGCTGCTATCCAACCCTAGAAAGCCGAGCACTGCCCGGGACGAAAGGGCGCAGCGTGGACGCCACTTGGGAGGCCCCTCCTTCTATGTCACTTTGCCTGCCAGAATCCAGAACGGTAACGACTCCGGGCAAAGAGGAAAGCTCCAGAAGGAATCCGGAACTTGGGGTGACCCTGAGGCTCGAGAAAAAGAAGGCTGGCGGGGGTGGGCTTCGGGGGAGCTCGAAGTCCCTCTCTGGCCCTGCGGTGCCAGGCTGGCCTTACCTGCAAAGGGACGTAGTTGACGTTAATAAACTGCACTGGAGTCCAGACTCGCCAGTTCATCTGCAGCGCCGGCCAGAATCCTCTCTTCATCTTGGCAGCGAAGGCGGCCACGTCCTTCCCCTGGAAAGGGGGAAATGCAGGGGGAAACGCAGACCGTGAGCAATACCGGGGCCCCAAAGCCTGACACAGTGATTTCTTTAAAACTGCAGTTTGTTCCGTTTATATGGACATAGCACACACGTGTGCTTGAGCAGCGGTGTGGCAAGGAGCTAACAATCCAGCAGGAAAATCATCAGAACAGTGCTCACACTGCGCGTGACCTTTGCCCATGACCCCCGAGAGCTGAGCTGATGGTGTGATTCACGCTGCTGGTCTGGGCACCAAACTGCTCTGCTGATGGCTCAGCTGTCAATTCTTTCCAAAATAATCTCCAAAGCTGATGCATTTCCAATCAAAAGTTGTCAGGAGCTTTTAAAAAATGGACCCCAATAAATTGATTCTAAATGTCATCTGGCAGGATAAATGCATAAGAATAGCCATCTTGAAAAAGAATAAGAAAGGAAGGCTTACCTTACTAGAAATTTTTTAAAATGCTGTAAAATTATGGCAATTAAAAAGTCTAGTAGCAACAGCCAAAAACAAACCAAAACATGGAAATGTGGAAATGAACAGAATCCAGCAAAAGAACAAAGAGTCCAGATAACGGCCTGTACACATGGGAATGAGAATATGATAAAGTTAACATTTTACTATACTGGGGACTGTTCAATAAATGGTAATGAGACAGTTTGCTATCTAAGTGGAAAAAACTAAGACTGAAGTATATCTCCCACTACATTAAAAACAACACATAATACTAGAGGAAAGTATAAGAGAATATTTCTATTATCTTTGGGCCTATGAAAATGTACAAAATAAAATCACAAGAGTAGAAGAAGAAAATATAGGAGAATATTTCCATTACCTTCCTTTAAGGAAGCCTACAAAGGAAAAGAATGACAGATTTGAATGCATGAATTTTTAAACTCCTGTATGGAGAAAGCCACCATAACACCCTTTATATAACTTATACAATTTAACTTTATATGAAGTTAAAAAACAAACACCTGGGACTTCCTTGGTGGCGCAGCAGTTAAGAATCCACCTGCCAACGCAGGGGACATGGATTCGAGCCCTAGTCTGGGAAGATCCCACATGCTGCGGAGCAACTAAGCCCGTGCGCCACAACTACTGAGCCTGCACTCTAGAGCCCACGAGCCACAACTACTGAGCACGTGAGCCACAACTACTGAAGCCCGTGCATCTAGAGCCCGTGCTCCACAACAAGAGAAGCCACCACAATGAGAAGCCCGCGCACCGCAACGAAGAGTAGCCCCGCTCGCCACAACTAGAGAAAGCCCGCGCGCAGCAACGAAGGCCCAGCAGCCATAAATAAATAAATAAATAAATAAATAAATAAATAAATAAATAAAGTGTAGGGAAACAAACTTCACACAGAGGAAAAAGCCACAAGGGTTAGGAGCTCTCGAGTCACAAAACCTGTGTCTGAATCCTGACTCACGGACTCGTTACACGACCTCAGGCCAGTGTTTACCCTGCAAATAACTGAAGGCCTCAGTTTCCTCAACTGTCAGGTGGGGTTGATGTGAGGCTCAAAGACCTGAAGCACTGGATGCAGAGCTTGGAACAAGGCTCAATAAATGTCTGCTGATGCTATCATTCTGCACCACTGCAGGGAGGACAGAAAACGACAGCCGTTTTTGGACAATTCTAGGAATCAACCAAGCAGGAATCCTCACACAAAAGGGACAGGCACACGGTGCGTGGAACGGTCTGCAGTCTGTAACACGTCTGGATCACAGAATGCTGGATGCAGAAGCACCTGGAGTGTGCGTGCCGTATGGACAGTGTGGTCCCGCATGTCTCATGGTGTGGTGGGTACTTGATGCACTTTGGTAACATTTGCCATATACGTAGAGGCAAATGTTTTTGTTTTCTAATGGAAATATACTCCCTTCCTATTTGGAAGGGAAAAAAGGAGAAACTGCTGTGGTAGCCTCACTCCTTATATGGGCACCCTCTACTTTCTCCTACCTCTGATTTCCTAAGGACTTCCCAAATATCTCTTTTTACTATCAGGGACTTATTAGCAATCACAGACAGTGAAGTTGAAACATCTTTTCTACCGCCCACCAGGGTCACTTTAGACAGCACAGGTGTTCCCCTTACTAATAACTTGAGGTGAGGTCTCAAAATAAAACCCACGTGAGAAGCGTTCACCTGCTGTGATTGGTTGAACGAATTACTTTCAGGGCAGAACCTGACACATCTCGGGCATGGAGGTGGAGAGGGGATGGTGAGGGAGCCGGTTAGTGGAGTGAGGTTGGGCAAACACACCTCCCAAGTCTTCCGTTGTGATGTTAAGTCTACACTGGTAAGTTAGCCTCTTCAGAGCACTTGTGATGTCCAGACCCTGAGTGAGCACAGGCTTCTGCAAGGCCACTAGGGGGCTGGAACTTCCGTGCCGTGGATCTCTCTGGCACTCTGGTGAAGCCCGTGGACCCACTTCTCAGAATCGTGTTTTGTGATGTATAAAATAAAATGTGTGGGACTACAAAGAAACCAATTATACTGAAGTACAGCTATCAAAATATTCAGAGAAAATTTTACGACAGACCAGTATATATGCTTCTTCACTAACACATTCAGTGCTGAGACTTGCCAGCAGGTGTAAGGAGTGATAAGCATCACTGATACTCTGGGCTGTAACTGTGACGATGGACGTGTGACAGCCCACTCTCTGGGACGGCCGCCGCAGGCCAACAGGCGCTGCTAATACGGCTGTGCTTTGCTTCTGACGTTCACAGAGGACCGTGTGAAACGTCAGCCTGAGTGTGAAGTTCACAGACCCTGTGAGTTCCAACCACAGCCTCTCTGTGCCAGAGAAGGGCTGGCCTGCGTGAGTGCTGGGGCAGAGACCAACCTCCAGGAAGTTCATGATGAGGAAGAACAGTGACAGGAAGGCGGGTGCGAAGAGGAGGCGGTCCAGAAGCAGCCTCGTGACGCCGGCCAAGGGGGCCTCGGGAGGGATCCAGTGCTCCATGAAGAGGTAGAAGAAGTGACCCAGCGGCCCTGTGACAAAGAACCTGAGGCCCGCGCTGGGGCTGAGCTGGACACGCCCATCCTGGGGCCAGCTTCACCCCCAAAGCCCAGACCCTAAACCCCGAGGCCCTCAGCACTGACCACACAGGTCTGTGTGGCCCTGCTAGAAAATACACTTTTTCTGAATCCTCTCCAAGCATTCTCTTTTCCCTCCGACAGAGCAGGCTTGTTCCCGACCCCAGTCGTCACATGGCTGGCTCCTTCTCAACACGCTGGCTTGGGGAGTTCCTTCCGACTGTCCTGAATAATGGACCCACCACCATCCCAGCCACTCTCTACTCCAGGCCCTGTTTCATTTTCTTCAGAGCACCAATCACTGACTGTCATGGTCTCATTTGCTTAGTTATATAGTGCCCTCTCTTCACCCCGAGAAGGTAAACACCACAAGACAGGATCGTGTCTGTCTGTACACTGCTGTGTCTGCAGTGCCTAGAACAGGGTCTGGCTCAGGGAAGGTGCTCGGTAAATAATGGAAGCATCCCTGGTGTCAGAGCTCGTCATCAATCTCTCTTGGATCATTATCAGGGCTGAAACCTGGTGCTGTGCACTGGCTATTCATTGCAAAGAGCACAGAGTACTCGGGAGGGAACTGAACCCAGCCACCACGTCTACAGGGACAACAGACCCGAGGCTCCATGAAATCTAGAATCAAAAGACGGGCAAGGGCCCAGGGGCCTGCCAGTGCGACAGTGCAAAGTCTTTAAACAAGCAGTTCTCCCCTGTCTTTCCCTACCCTTTCATAGAATGTTAAGTGGCCCAGGGCAGGGCTTCTCAGGAGGAAGAGAACGGAAGTCTTGAGGATGGAAAATTGTGATTGGATGACCTCCCAGGTGATTCTGAAACACTCCCCCTCTCTGGGGGGATTAGGACTTTAAATACATTATGGAAAAATCTGAGATAACTCAAGTTAGCGTGCTTACAAATACAAAAATGTTATTTGTGAATTTTGAACTGAAAAAAAGTCACTCTTGTTGCAAAAGACTTCAAAATAATCCATCTATACAAACACTATTGTTGGCCAGAGAACTCAGGGTGCATTTAATAGGTAAAACTCCTGAATCTCTGTGCTTTTGCAATTCAAACAGTGGTTAAGAAATGACAGTTTTCAGGATACGTAAGTATTTCTTTTCTGGATGTTTATGCTATGAAAATAACAACAGAAAGTAACTGGCCATATGTGAGTCTGTTTTCCTCTTTCGGGGTCTTTGGGTCTTGGAGTCTGATTTAGGTTCAGGTGAGCTATATCTGCTCTCAGGTTTCTCAGCCCAGTTACGATGGCCACCCTCACCCATGCAATTCAAAACAAAAACCAAATGAAACTATAAAAGAAGTGAAGCTAATGTTATCCACCATTCTGACTTTCTCCCATGATGACTTCGATGCTTTTTAAAAAATTGTTTTTCTGAGGTAGATAATTCCAGGTCTTGATATCCTAGCTTTGTCGCACTTAGCCTGCTACTGGGTAAACCAGCCCCTTTATGGAACTCACCCGTAAATGGCATATCTGAGAGGCCCTCTGACATCTAGCTTTTGAGAGCAGTTTTCTTTTTCCTGCTTCTTCTCAATCAACTGGGCCAGGAAGTTCCCAAGTGCTGACAAAATGCCACTGTGGACAGAGAGGTATTCAGAAAACGTGCAGGAGGTCATCTGTTCTTGCACATAATTAGCATGGCGGTTCTAAGAACATGCTGGGGATGGGTAGAGATGAACCCTTATCAGAGCAGCCGAAATGGGAGGTCCCTACAGGAAAAGGTGGAGACGGCAGAACTTAATATACACACACAGGAGCACAGTAAGATTTCCAAATGGTGGGTCGTATCAGTGTCATATCCTGATTGTGATATTATCCTATAATTTTGCAAAAGGTTACCATATGTGGTTATAAAAGGGCAACAGGAGGGCTTTCCTGGTGGCGCAGTGGTTCAGAGTCCGCCTGCCGATGCAGGGGACACGGCTTCGTGCCCCGGTCCGGGAGGATACCACATGCCGAGGAGCGGCTGGGCCCGTGAGCCATGGCCGCTGAGCCTGCACGTCCGGAGCCTGTGCCCCACAACGGGAGAGGCCACAACAGTGAGAGGCCCGTGTACCGAAAAAAAAAAAAAAAAAAAGGGCAACAGGAGGGATCCTTATGATGAAACTTTTCTGTATTTTGACTATGGTGGTGGATACACAAACCTATACATGTGATAAAACTGCATGGAATTAAACACACACTCACTCATGGACGAGTACAGGAAAAGCTGGGGGAATGTGAATATGACCTATGGGCTGTATCCATGCCAGTGTCCTTGCTGTGATACTGTACTACAGTTTTACAGAATGCTGCCAATGAGGAAAACTGGGAAAAGTATACAAGGGATCTCCCTGTATTATTTCTTACAACTGCATGTGACTCTACAATTATCACAATAAAATTTTCAAATAAAAAGGTGGAGACAGGCCCAGTTGCTCAAAGGCTTGGTCTATAGCTGCGTCCTGAGAAGCTCTCTAAGCTATAAAATCCAAAATTCTTAGAAGGGACAGTAAGGAGCCTCTTGATCTGGTCCTCGGCTACTTCTTTCTCATCGGCCCCCTTGCTCACTGTTCATGTTCTCCAGGGGCCCAGACCCACCTTCCACTGCACCGTGATTAGCTAGCTCCTCCCTCAGGACCTTTGCACCCGCTGGGCCCCCTGCCCTCTGCTTCCCTTTTTTGCTCCCTCCTTCCTCAGGCCTCTATTTAAATGTCACCTCCTCAGATAAAAACTGCCCTGACCACTTTATCCGTGTTATGCATTTATCTGCTTTTTGTCTAGTTCTTTACTAGAATACAAGCTCCGTCGGGGTAGGAACTTATCTTAATCACTGCTAATGCTCCCCACACAGGAAGCAGCTGTGCACATGTATGAAAGGCTAAATTAATAAAAGTCGACTAATTGAAAGTAATGAAGGGGGGATGTCTCACAAAGAGCTCAGTACTCCAAATCAAAGGGCCGACCTAACCGGAGCACCGAGGGCGCTGTGTCAGCTTTCTCCCACATGCAAAGCTGCCAAAGAAAACAAGCCTTAACACCTCCCACCCCGTCCAGGCTTCCCGCGCACTTCCTAAAGGCGTTCACCTCAACCCATTCTAGTCCATTCTAGTCCTCAAAACAAGAGCAGGTACTAACAAGCCGGAAGGTAGCAGCGGACGCCGCGCAGGCTGGCGGGTGACAGACTTCTCCCCCGGGCCCCATTCACCCCGGACGGCCGTCACCTCCGGGGCAGAGGGGCTGGAGGCCCCGAGGTCTGCAGGGTCCTTCGGCTCGTGCACTCCTTTAGTCTGGTCACTGGGTCCACACTTTAGGGTGTCTAAGAGTTACGGTTCGGAACCGAATATACAGAACGGCACGTGCTGAGCTTTCTGCTTAATTTAAGGCCTCTGGAGGGTCATTTTGACGCACCGGGATTTTGCCTTTCACGCTCAAACCCCCACGTTGGATGCACCCATGGGGCTGCGTCACCGGGCCGTCCGAGCTCCGGGCCGCCCCCCGCCCGGGCCCGTCCCCTCCACCGCCGCTCCGCGCCGACCTGGTGGCCGCCTTGGTGAGCACCGGGTAGAGCCGCAGGAGGCGCAGATACTGGGCGAGCGCCCGCCGCGGGAATGCCCCGAGGTCGGCCTCGGCCCTCAGCTTCGACGCCGCCGGCGCCATTGCCTTCCCCGCGCAGCGCGGGCCGGGGACACCGACCCCACTGGGCTCCGGGTGCGGCGCAAGGGGCGGGGACGGCCGGGCATTTCCCGCCCTGCCGCGAGCCGCAGTGCCTCCCGGGACACACCCCTCGGTGCGCGGCGTGAGCCTCCGCGCACTTTTCCGGGAGTCCCTAACCGGCCACCTCCCCCTCGGGCGCCGGCGGCGATTGGAGCTCGGCGGGGCGGGGCGCATCGAGCCTTCTGATTGGGCGGTGGGGCGCTTCCGGTCTCTCGCGAGAGTTGGTGGGAGCGCGCCAAATTTCCACAGGGAAGCTGCGGCGGTGGAGTTGGCGCCAGCGCGACGCTATGGTTCTGAGGAACAGCGGGCGGCGGCGCGCGGAGCCGGGCTCGGACGGCGAGGCCAGCCGGTGAGGGGTGGACCGGCCTCCCGGGCAGGGAGCGGGTGGCAGGCGGGCGCGGGAGCGCCCCCTCCTCAGCGCGCGGGGCTTCCGCGAGCAGCGGCGAGAGCGCCTGGGTCGCTCCCCAGGCCGCCCGACGTGGGCTCCAGGTTGAGAGTCGGGCGTCCCTCCGCCGCCACCCCTCGTCCCGGTGGTGCCGCCTTGTCGGCGCCGTGTCCGGGGCCCTCGGCGAGCGGCCCGGCGGCGGCTCAGCGGGGACTGGGAGTCTCTGGGGGCGGGGCCGCGGGGAGGGACGCGCCAGAGCGGGGCTCATGCGGGGCTGCGCTGCGGACGCGTTCTCCTTGGGGAAGAAGCCCGGGGCCACGCCAGGAGCGCGCCAAGGCGGTGTAGCCTAACCTCGGGTCGGCGCCCAAGCTCTGGGCGCGCGCTGCGGTCGGCGCGTTGTGTGCTCGAGTCGCGGCGGTGGAGGCGCGCAGCGTCGGCCTTCCCGTCCCGCCCGCTGCCTGGCGCGGGCCCGGCGGCCCTGAACGCGGTGTGGCGCCGCTGCCGAGTAGGAAGAGCCGCTTTGGACTTTGGGCGCCGCGCTCGGACAGTGTCTGTCCTGTCGTAAGCAGTCAGTAACGGTGGTTGTATTTGTTACAGTTGCCTCCGTCGTTCGGGTTTTGTACTATCACGGGGTAAAAAGTGAGTTATGCGGCTCCTGAGGAAGGTTTTGAGAGGCGGTATGGTCCAAGTGAGCAGTTTTCGAGTCCACTTAATCCACCACTTGATGCCCAGATAGAACCCAGGGTATTTGGAGGAACGTATTACTAGTACAGAGAGCCGCACGCCCGGGGGCAGTCCTCCGTAAGTAGCACTTCAGTCTTGACTGGGTAAAGATCTGGGCCTCAGACTGAAGTTACCTGTGTTCTCTAGCAGGGCCTGGAATAGTTTTTCTGCGGTTTTGATTGGAGGTGGATCCAGAGATTTTAAAGCCATACCGTGCGGTGGTGGGTTGGTTTCCCACTGCTGCTGTAACAGACGACCACTTAGTGGCTTACGCTGTACCAGTGTATTCTCAGGTCAGAAGTCCTAAAACTCAAGATGGGGCAGGGCTTCTTTCGTTCTGAAGGCTTGAGGGGAGAATCTGTTCTCTTGCCCTTTGTAGCTCGTAGAGGCTTCTTTCTCCACCTTCAAAAGCAACACTGTCAGATCTCCAGTCTCTCGCTCTGATTTCTGGCTCCCTCGCGTCAGGACCCTTTGATTGCAGTGAGCCCACCCAGATAATCCCCATCTCAAAGTCCTGAACGTAAGCACACCTGCAGACTCCCTTTTGTCATGCAGGATAACACAGGTTCCTTGCATTAGGACATAGACGTCTGGGGGGGGGGTTGTCAATTATCCTGCCTGCAACAGGTGGCTGTAATCTTTTGTGAAAAATAAGGACCCTAATCTTGAAATAGGTCATTCTGTTCAAGTGGAGGTGATAGACCCAAGGACTACCTTCAGGCAAAGGAGTTTTTCTTAAGCAACTCTCTGACCACTTTTGTTTATAAGTTAATAACTAGTGAAATGTGTTACAGTAATTAAAGACATGAGTTCTGCACAGGCTTAGTTCAGATCTTTTTTTTTTAAATCTGGTCTCTATTTTGTATATTTAGCTTTCTTAGACTGCTTCCTTTCTTAGACTGCACCACTCTAGGCACATACATATTTTTCTCTGCTCACTGGTTTATAAAGTAGCTCATTTATTTACATTAAGACAAAAAGGCAGGACTTCCCTGGTGGTGCAATGGTTAAGAATCAGCCTGCCAACGCAGGGGACATGGGTTCGAGCCCTGGTCCGGGAAGATCCCACATGTCGCGGAGCAACTGAGCCTGTGTGCCACAACTACTGAGCCTGCACTCTAGAGCCTGTGAGCCACAACTACTACTGAGCCCTCGTGCCACAACTACGGAAGCCCGCGCAGCTAGAGCCCGTGCTCTACACAAGAGAAGCCACCGCAATGAGAAGCCCTTGCTTGCCGCGACTAGAGAAAGCCCGCGCACAGCAATGAAGACCCAATGCAACCAAAAATAAATAAAATTAAAAAAAGACAAAAAGGCAAGGGATATCGATTCTTAGCTGTACATTTTTGAGGAGTGCAGAATATAGTTGGCTTAGCTAATAAATAGGCCTTCTGCCAAAAATATATAGGGTCCAGAATCTCAGAACTGCAGTTTAAAGAAGAGACTAGCTTTTTTTTGGGGGGGGGGGGCTGCGTTGGGTCTTTGTTGCTGCTCGTGGGCTTTTCTAGTTGCAGAGAGCGGGGGCTACTCTTCGTTGCAGTGCGCGGGCTTCTCATTGCGGTGGCTTCTCTTGTTGCAGAGCACGGGCTTTAGGCACGCAGGCTTCAGTAGTTGTGGCACGAGGCCTCAGTAGTTGTGGTGCACGGGCTTAGTTGCTCCGCGGCACGTGGGATCTTCCCGGACCAGGGCTCGAACCAGTGTCCCCTGCATTAGCAGGCCGATTCTTAACCACTGCTCCACCTGGGAAGCCCTAGCATTTGTGTTTTAAGTTGGAATGCTAATAAAATAATTGTTCTGTTTTGAAGATAGATAAGCCATAATTACTCTGGTCGGTCTAGATGGGATCACACCTGTGGAGTTAAAGATTGTGAACAATTTGGGATTATCCCAACCTCTGGAATCAGAACAGTTTTGGATAGTTCTGTTGGTGGAAAGTCTTCGTCAAGTACTTAATTTAAGGTTTATGATCAAATCTGTATGAAGAGTTATTTACAAAATCCTAACCAGAGAAAGGCTTGGGAAGTTTGAAGCAGATGTACTGAGCTGAGAAGTGATTTCCCTTCTCAGTTGAGATAGTTCCTCTCACACAGAACAATATCATATCCCCACTTTTATCCATGTGTGGTTCTACTGACATCTAGACTCAGGCGTCCCAGAAGATACATCGTGTTTTTAAGGTACAGTTTACTCTGCCACAGCAGGTGAGTTTCTGTAACCCCGGTTTGCTCACATGTAGTTGGTGAACAGGAGAATATCAGTAAAATGTGGAGATTATATTGGCTCGTTTGCAATTTTCCCTAGGCAAGGGGGTTGGAATCCGCAGTAGGGAAGGAAAGAGCTCTTGGCTGGAGTGTCGCACAGACATGTGCACTGTTGGTTCTGCAGAAACTTTCACCTGAGCGCCCGCACCGGGGCCTCCCTCCCATCTCAGGTGGCAGGCTACACTCTCCTCCTGTGCTCAGCCCTCATAAACCAGGACCTCTCCTCTCACGTTTTGCATTTAAAACAAACAGCTCTGTAAAAACATGGTTAATGACTTTGCTGTGTAGAAATTGAAGCCACCTTTCAGTGTTTATAAACCAGGTAAAAGAGAAAACGGCCTAGCCTGGGTCAGTGCTGTCTCCATACACTCAGGCACGGCAGGCCTCCTTGCTGCGCTTTCCCAGATGTGGTGCAGCCACCTCCGTGTGTGTAGGAGTGCTGTGCTGTATTCACATGTGCCTTGCACAGGGTAGTACCTGAAAAGCGTTCAGTCAGTATGTTTCCAACTCAAATTCCATGACTTGAAAACACAGATGAATTAGTTCATTCAAGTTATTTCAAATAACTCTGACATTACAGAATTTTACCTTGTAGATGACAAAAAACGGATATTCCCCTCTGTTTCTACGGATCTTTAGTAAATATCACACATACTATATCAAGCACCCACTCAGCTACAAAGAATCCTATCCTCACATCATATGCATCATGTGATTTAATCATCACTGCTCCTTTTTGGTAGAACTAGACTCCACTCCATTGGTCGTTCTGTTTTTCATACATAATACTGTGCTGCCAACTTGGCATTTTTCAAAGTGCTTTTACATTCATTGTCTCGAATGCTCATGAAAATCCTGTGTGGTAGATACTGTTAGTTGCATTTTCCAAGAAACAAACTAAATTTGGGAACTAACATTTAAAAAATAAATAAAGAAAGAAACAGCTTTTTATTTTGAGATAATGGTAGATTCTTATGCAGTTGTAAGAAATTACACAGAGATCCCTTAACCCAGTTTCCTCCAGTGGTAACATCTGATGTAACTAGAGTGCAATGTCACAACCAGGAAATTGACATGATACAACAATGCACGTACACTCATATGTGTGTGTATTTAGTTTTGTGCACTTTGTGTATTCATGACCACCACCACCACCACGATCAAGATGCAGAACAGTTCTGTCCCAAGGATCCCTCGTGCTACCTTCATATAGCCACAGCCACTTCCCTTCCCCCATTCATGGCAGCTACTAATCTGTTCTCCATCTCTAACTGGTATTTTAAGAATGCTATATACGTGGAATAAAATATGCAATTTGGGGGAGTTGGCTTTTTCACTCAGCATAATTCCCTTGAGACCCATCCAGGTTATTGTATGTATCAGTAAGTTTGTTATCCATGAGTTGTATTCCACGGTAAGGATATAACATGGGTTAACTATTCACCTGTTGAAGAATACCTGGGTTGTTTCGACTTTTTGTCCGTAATGAACAAAGCTGCAATGAACATTCACGTGCACGTTTTTCGTATGAGCACGACTTTTCTTTTCTCTGGGAGAAAAGCTCAGGATTGCAGTACTGGACTGTGTGCATTTTTAATGTCCCATGAGGCAGCAGTGTCCAGCCAAGGTCGTTGTTTTCATTTCTGTTCTGGTTACACAGGTGAACAAGGTTGGAGGGTTCTGCCCCAGCCCTCTTTTCCCTGAGTCCTGTTATCTTAGTGAGCTATTTTGCCAAATGTGAGGTTTTTCAGGGGTGCTCCTACCATGTCACAAACGAAATTCTTTTTTTTTTTTTTTTTTATTAAAGAAGATGTTGGGGGTAGGAGTTTATTAATTAACTAATTTTTGCTGTGTTGCATCTTCGTTTCTGTGCGAGGGCTTTCTCTAGTTGTGGCAAGCGGGGGCCACTCTTCATCGCGGTGCGCGGGCCTCTCACTATTGCGGCCTCTCTTGTTGTGGAGCCCAGGCTTCAGACGCGCAGGCTCAGTAGTTGTGGCTCACGGGCCTAGCTGCTCCGCGGCACGTAGGATCCTCCCAGACCAGGGCTCGAACCCGTGTCCCCTGCATTAGCAGGCAGACCCTCAACCACTGCGCCACCAGGGAAGCCCACAAACGAAATTCTTACACTAGGCAGACTGAGGGCTGCGGGAGTAGATAGTGTCATGATCAGCGGAGACTGGATTTCTCTCCTTTCACGCAGGGACGATGGCCCCTCTGCCTCTGTCTCGGCACTCAAGCGCCTGGAGCGCAGTCAGTGGACAGATAAGATGGATCTGCGGTTTGGTTTTGAGAGACTCAAGGAGCCTGGTGAGAAGACAGGCTGGCTTATCAACATGCACCCTGTAAGCACCTGTGCTTTTCCTCCATCTTCCTCCTTCCATTCAGGAGGGTGGCTGCACCCCTTGTGGCATAGCCCTTGTCTGAAGAGTAGGTGACACCTAGCGGGAACCTGTTGTCTGGGCAATCCAGGTAGAGATGGGATTGTTTGTAGCTCTCCTGCTTTCCTCTTTAACTTCTTTGGGTCATAAAGAGGCCACTGGGAAGACTGAGGTAAGGGGCATCCCTGTTACCCATAAGAATAAAGCTTTCAAAGTTGAGGGGGAAACAGAGAAATTCCCATTTGGAGGCTGTTATGATGCGGTTCTTGTGAATGGGGCCAGTAGTGTTTACGCAAGGGTAGAGAAAGATTTTGTTTTTAAAGTGCTCAGTTTCCCAGAAAAGGAGGAAAAGGCTCTTGTGCTGTGTGGAGGATAACTTTGTGCCCATGTTGACTGCTTCTCTTGTAGACGGAGATTTTAGATGAAGATAAACGCTTAGTTAGTGCAGTGGATTACTACTTTATTCAGGATGATGGGAGCAGATTTAAGGTAAGCCCTTGACATCCTAGAAGCTAATAACCACTCAGTAATGAGGCATAGCTGGGCTCAAAATGGCAAGTGTCCTGTTAGCTCTGCAACTGTGAGGAGAGGGATTAGGAGGCTTGCAGTGTGCAGCTTCCTGAAGCCCTTTAGGGACATGGGCCCCTTGGAGCCACATTAGTCACCACTTAAGATGTCCTAAGAGAAGCTAGCTCAGAAAGACTGAAAGATGAGCAACATTGTGTCTCTTAGACTCTTGCCCCTGTGATATGTGCAGGTCCTAATTTTCTATTGCACTGTCTCTCTTAAGATATGTCAAGGTCAAGGATGCATTGGATCTAGGCTAGGCTATATCACAGGCATAACAGCAAACAGCCTGTCTTCATTTTTCTTCCTTTTTTCTTTCTCATCACCCCTGAATGGGTTGTGACTCTTGCAGGTGGCCTTGCCCTATAAGCCGTATTTCTACATTGCAACCAGAAAGGTATGTCTGTGGTTCATGGCATCAGGTCAAACGACCTGTGCCTCGTTTTGTGGGGGGATTCAAAACTGGAAATAAAGAGGCTTCAAGAGAAATGAGCAAGGAAGGAAATAGATTTTACTAATGGGAAGTCCTTTCATTCTGATCCTGATTTAGGGTTGTGAGCGAGAAGTTTCGTCTTTTCTCTCTAAGAAGTTTCAGGGTAAAATTGCTAAAGTAGAGACTGTCCCTAAAGAGGATCTGGACTTGGTGAGTATCACCCAGCCCTTTCAGGGTAAATGAGGCCGGGTCCACCCTGCCCATGGGGTGAGATGGGAAGAGGACGAGTCCCACACCTGTGGGACAGTATAGATGCTGGGCTTTGGTGACTGTCCCTGTATCCTCTTAGAGAACTCTAGTGGCATAGTTGGTGCCACGCGCAGAGTTGAACAAGGTGCTTTGGATTTGCCAGCTCTTCAAATCATTTATTTACCTTTGAATCGTCTCGCCTTATTTTCTCTCCCCAGTATAGTATTTTTTTCTCTTTGAACTCATGAGCACCATCTCTTCACTCTGTAGCCAAATCACTTGGTTGGTTTGAAACGAAATTACATTAAGCTGTCCTTCAACACCGTGGAGGACCTGGTCAAAGTGAGGAAGGAGATCTCCCCTGCTGTGAAGAAAAACCGGGAGCAGGGCCACACCAGTGATGCCTATACTGCTCTGCTCACCAGGTAAGCTTCATTCACATAAGCAGAGCAGCCAGTCAGTCCACAAGGACTGTTTCCCATTTTTCCTAAGTTTACAAGATGAGTAGGAGGTGGGAAAACTCAGCAATAAAATTACCTTAATGATTGGCTCCATTCAACGTGGAAACAGTTTTGAGCAATTAGGTAGACTTTCTTTCTTTTTTTTTTTTTTTTTTTTGGCGGTACGCGGGCCTCTCACTGCTGTGGCCTCTCCCGTTGCGGAGCACAGGCTCCGGACACGCAGGCTGAGGGGCCATGGCTCACGGGCCTAGCCGCTCCGCGGCATGTGGGATCTTCCTGGACCGGGGCACAAACCCGTGTCCCCTGCATCGGCAGGCAGACTCTCAACCACTGCGCCACCAGGGAAGCCCTCTTTGCTCTTTTAAATGGGGTGTAACTTAGGTCCTATAAAATGAATGTCCTAAGTATACTGAACTTCCTTGTGTCTGTGGCCTGCTGCTTGGTGGGGTGGGGATCATCCAAGGTCATTCCTTACGAAGGGCCTGTCCTGATTATCTCAGCCACCTTGTAAAACTTCAGTGTTTTCATTGTATGGACACTGGTCTTCCCCCCTCCAGCCCCTAGCGGAGCATAGTTGAAAAAGCTGCTGTCTTTATTTTGCAGTGTTCTACAAGGGGGCAGTGTGATTACTGATGAAGAGGAAGCCTCTAAGAAGATTGCTGACCAGTTGGACAACATTGTGGACATGCGAGAGTACGATGTGCCCTACCACATCCGCCTCTCCATCGACCTGAAGATCCACGTGGTGAGTGGGCTGTTGCCTGTGGGCAGTTCCTGATAGCCAGGAGGTGATATTGAAGGATAGATCCATAGAGTTGACTTCCTTGGACAGGCGTAGAAGTCTTTAGTTAATGCACCACATGTCCTGCAGGCTCACTGGTACAATGTCCGGTACCGAGGAAGTGCCTCTCCAGTGGAAATTGCCCGCCGCGATGACCTCGTTGAACGACCCGTAAGTACCACTTGCGTTTCTTCCATCCTAAACTTTCCAGTTGTTTTTGGAGAGTGAATTCTGCTCTGAAAGGTGAATTTGATTCAAGGATTTGTTTGCTGCTTTTTCCTCAAATACCTTCTTAAAAGAATTATGGGGTAGTTGTTTTTTTCAGCAGTTTCTGACCTGACAGTATAATTTCACTTTGCACACATACATCATCATGTGACGTCAGTATTTGAGCTAGGCTGGATCGGAACGTTTGAGGGAAAGCTCTGACTTCCATTTTCGGTTTGTCAGTTCTGTATCATAAACTCCTATCAGGGTTGTCATAAAGGACAAAATGAGTGATGCATTTTAAAGAGCTCTGAGACTCAGGTGTTCTGTAATTCTAGACTTTTCCTGTGAACAGCTACTCTAGCATTTTCTCATACATTTAAGTTTTCATATCATCATGGTATTCTGGACGAAGGTCATTCATCCCCCAGATGCCAGTCCCACTTCCTCCTGAACCTTTCCCCACAGCAGCTTGACTCTTGCTTTTAGTAACTGACAGTAGAGGTGGAGGTGGTGGGTGTCAAGAGGACCACAGGGTCTCCAGAGCCCAGCTTGGTTTGTGGCTGACTTAATGCTACATTTTGTCCCTTCAGGACCCTGTGGTTTTAGCATTTGACATTGAGACGACCAAACTGCCCCTCAAGTTTCCTGATGCTGAGACTGATCAGATTATGATGATTTCCTATATGATTGATGGTCAGGTGAGTGGTGCCTTCTGGGACGTAAGCTCTCTGTGAACAAGGACCATAGCTGGTCCCCAAACCAGAACAGTGTCCACCCTTGGTTAGTACTTTTTTTGTGAATAATGAGTGAGTGGAGTCTACAGAACCTGTTCTGACATCCAGCCACGCTCTGCCTTCCAGGCAAATCTGAGGATTAGGTAGCGTGTCTCTTCCTGGGAAAGCCAGGGCGCTTCAAGTTGCTGCAGAGATTTTGTAGCGAGAGTCTCTGGGCTGTGTGTGAGAGGTGTGTCTTTGGCTTTGTGTCTCTAACTCATACTGACTGCTAATGAACTTTCCAGGGCTACCTCATCACCAACAGGGAGATCGTCTCAGAAGATATAGAAGATTTCGAGTTCACCCCCAAGCCAGAATATGAGGGGCCCTTCTATGTCTTCAATGCGCCTGATGAGGTAGAGGTGTCACTTGGGAAACTGCCTGATGTTTGGGGTAGAGTGGGAATGGGAGGCAGGCCTGGTGACCCTCTTAGGCCTCGGCATTCCTTTAATCATAGCAGCAGCTGGACTCAGTCCCCAGTGGCTGGTCCTCGTTCACCTGGAGGCCCCGTTGGGTTGGAAGTAACAGGCTCATGTGGGGTTGCTGCTCCTCAGCTTTGGAGAGCTGCCTGGAAATCGCTTGAAGGAGAGTAAAAGCAATCCTGACTGCTAAGATTTGTTGAATTCAGGTTCATCTAATCCAAAGATGGTTCGAACACATCCAGGAGACCAAACCCAACATCATGGTCACCTATAATGGGGACTTTTTTGACTGGTGAGTCAGAACAGGGGAGCAGGAGCATCGCCGGGTGACGTGGTGGGCTCCTCACTGCGTTTGAAGGGAGCTCGTGTGAGGCGTCCCCTGGGGGCTGTCTGCCCTGTCTCTGTAGGAATTAGAGACTCACTGCCCCACACGCTTGTCCATCCTCTCGTCATTAGGCCGTTTGTGGAGGCCAGAGCAGCGGTCCATGGACTGAGCATGTACCAGGAGATTGGGTTCCAGAAGGACAGCCAGGGGGAGTACAAAGCACCCCAGTGCATCCACATGGACTGTCTCAGGTAGGCCCCACAACTCACCTGGCAGCTGGTCACAGTGTCTC
Organism: Mesoplodon mirus; assembly: GCF_964341445.2. Classification (NCBI taxonomy): domain Eukaryota; kingdom Metazoa; phylum Chordata; class Mammalia; order Artiodactyla; family Ziphiidae; genus Mesoplodon; species Mesoplodon mirus. Next base: position 647,368 of record NC_138989.1, read on the forward strand.
ATGAGGGCTTTCTGTGAGTGAGGTCCAGGGTTCCCTTCTCGCACACGCTGGTCCTGTCCACAAGAAGTAGCTCCCATCATCTGAGAGAACAGTGGCTGCCGCCTCTGCCCAGGTCCCGGGATGTGTCTTTCATCGTTTGTTCATCATTCATTCAGTCAGCAAACACATGCTGAGCACTGGTCCTCAGGGTGTGGAAACCAGACCAGAAAGAAAGACCTGGTAGAGTGAGGCCCGGTGCTATGGGAGCTCGTGGAGGGACCTTGGCTTCCCACACGAGGTTGGGATGTGGTAGTCAGGCTCGTGCATGGTGTCCAGACAGGCTGGGGTGTCCAGGCTGAGGACAAGTGTGCAAGGTGGCCCAGAGTGCTGAGAGGCAAGGCTGGAGTGGAAGGAGGTGTCGTGGGCTTTCTGTGCCTGGTGGGGAGGGGGTTTTATCTTGGTGGTCATGGGGAGCCATCGATGCGTTTTCTCTTTAGCCCTGGTGTTATGGCACTTGGATTGAAGGGGCAAGCCGGGTCATAACATGCACAGGAGTGAAGAGGGCTGGACTAGAGATATTTGAGAGCCGAGGACTTGGGGATCTGTAGATTTGGGGACAGGTGCAGGAGGCATGGGGAACTCTGGTTCTCAGGGCTTGGGGTGGGCTCATGGGGGAATAGAACAGAGCTCGGGTTCCGAGTAGAAGCAGGCCTGGGAGCCCTACCCACATGGAGGGCCTGGAGACTGTGGGGCACCATGATGTGGTTAAAAAAAAAAAAAAAAAAAAAGTGATAGTTGATAGATTCTCGAGAAGAGAAGTAAAAGAGAAGCGGGCACCCTCAGTGGAGGCAGCAGTGCCATGGAGGCCCCAGCGGGCATTTCTGAGGGAGAGGACAGCCCACAGGGCGGAGAGGCCAAGGGAGGTGAGACTGGAGGCTGCCAGTAAGAAGACGTGGGTCCTAGAGAGACAACGGTGTGTGTCATGGGGAAGAGGTGGAGACAGCCACGAGGTGGCCTGGAGCGTTTCTGTGCTAAATGGATGGTGCGAGAGGGTGAGGAGAATTTGACAACAGGGTGTGAGGGGCGGGGAGAGCAGGGCAGAGCCGGGCGGAGCCTGGCTGTGGAGGGGATCCAGAAGGCCAGAGGGTGCAGGTTCCTGCCTGCTCACCTTTGTGCTTCTCTGTGAGGCTGAGAGGAAGGCCATGGGGCTGGAGGGACTGGCTCTGGCATCTCCTTGTTTGTGAGTTTGTCTGTGAAATTGACTGGATCTGGGTGAAAGCTTTTCACAAGGGGCCTGCACCACGTGACGCCTTGGAGATCTTTGGGATACCCATCAGGACCCTGCATCTTCCTGGGGTGTGTCCAGCTTTGCAACCTCTCACAGGTTCCTGGGCTTCATCTCAGAATCATCTCTGGCTTTTGCTCTCTTTCTCATTCCCAGGTGGGTGAAGAGGGACAGTTACCTTCCTGTAGGCAGCCACAACCTCAAAGCAGCTGCCAAAGCCAAGCTGGGCTATGACCCCGTGGAACTGGACCCTGAGGACATGTGCCGGATGGCCACTGAGCAGCCCCAGGCGCGTGCACTGCCTCCCTGAGTTGCCCTTCGGCTGGGGGTGGTGGCCTGCTGGGCGTCTCATTGACCTTACTCTCTGATATTCTGTCCTTAGATGCTGGCCACCTACTCGGTGTCAGACGCAGTGGCCACATACTACCTGTACATGAAGTACGTCCACCCTTTTATATTTGCCCTGTGCACCATTATCCCCATGGAGCCCGATGAGGTCAGTGCCTCTCCTGGCCCGCTGCCTGCCAGGGGTGGTCCCAGGCAGCTGTTGTGGATGCAGCTGTTGGATTTTGGTGTTTAGCTGAAAGCCTGGCGTTTCCCCTATAGGTGCTGCGGAAGGGCTCCGGGACGCTGTGTGAGGCCTTGCTGATGGTACAGGCCTTCCACGCCAACATCGTCTTCCCCAACAAGCAGGAGCCAGAGTTCAGCAAGCTGACAGATGATGGCCACGTGCTGGACGCCGAGACCTACGTGGGTGGCCACGTGGAAGCCCTGGAGTCGGGCGTGTTCCGCAGCGATATCCCCTGCCGGTTCCGGATGGTGCGCCCCCTCCTGAGGCTCCTGAAGCCGGGCCTCTTCCCACCAGTGCTGTGGGCGGACCCAGCCCACAAGGGCTGAAATAAAGCCCTCGCCCCGTGGGCCCCTCGCCAGCCGTCCTTTGTCTGGCCTGCCCTTTAGGGTGCTGTAGGGCGAGCACTTGGCTCCTTCTGGAGCATTTTCTGTGTAGCGTCCCACCTGAGGCAGGTTACTTGGTACGAGGGCATTTTCCTCTCTTACTCATGTCCTCTCTTGGTTGTTTGTGTTAGAATCCTGCTGCCTTTGACTTCCTGCTGCAGCGGGTGGAGAAGACCATGCGTCACGCCATCGAGGAAGAGGAGAAGGTGCCCATGGAGCAGGTCACCAACTTCCAAGAGGTGACGCGTGGGGACTGGAGGGGGACAGTCTGCTTACATGCCTCGCCTTGCACATTGGGTTCTTTCATCGGCATGTTTATTGTGCACCTATTGTGTGGTGGCGCTTGGGCGCTGAGACAGAGGACACGGGGCCTGGTCTGGTCTAGTTAGGACAGGAGAGTGTGGTGCTCACAGTGAGTGACTCGATTTAGTGAGGTGGGAGAATTTCACAGAGATGGCGAAGGCTTTCGGGACAACGTGGTGTGATGTGGGAGAGAGGAAGGCAAGTGAAGGGTTTCGTGCCCGTTCACCTGAACTGTATTTTGTAGGCAATGAGGAGCCATTGGAGGATTTTTACTTTTTATTGTCAAGAGACTTTAAAAAATGATGGTAGGAGTTGCTACAAATTACAGGGCAGAATATAGTGACTGTAAAGTCCATCACATAATGGTTAGAAAACGCCATATGCAAAGTGTGTCCCATGGCTGGAGGCCCCGGGCACCTCCCACCTCGCTGTCCTGTTCCTTTGGATGCGGCACATCTCGGGTCTCTTGTCAGGTCCTGCTCACACTTTAACATATTCAGCGGCTTTAGTACTTTGCAGTTCTTCCCAGTTCTAGGATTGATTTCAAGAAACGCCTCATAACAGATTCACCAGGCAAAATTCAAACAAGAACGTGTGCACATGCTCTGCAAACTATGAAGCACCGTGCAGCTCTTGCCAGCTGCAGCTGTCATGTGCTTTGGGAACTCTCCATGAACCAACTTGAGAGGAGAGTCTAGGCTGAATAACAAATAGGAGTTAAAGAACAGCTTGAAAGGAACAAAGTTACTACTTTCTTTTTTGTTGGGCTGGTGTGGGGGTGGGCGCAGCAGGCAGGATCTTAGTTCCCAGACGACCAGGGGTCAAACCCAGGCCCCTGGCAGTGAGAGCACTGGGTCCTGAGCACTGGACCGCCAGGGAGTTCCCAAAAGATACTACTTTCACGTCCAAGAACCAATGAGATGAATTAGGAATGAGGCTGAAGGTGTGCTAACTGGAGGGACCCCAGACACCTTAGTGACTCTGGATGTGAGCTCTTCCTAGGTGACAGGTAGTACGTCTTCGTAGCTGTCTCCAAAGTCCCTGAAACTTCTCTGTAGGGTGGCCCAGGGTCTTTAGGGGCAGGGCAGCAGGTTCACCTTTTTGCTCCTGAGTGATCATCTGGGCAGTGGTACGATGACAGCTGGTGGGAGGTGTCAGCTGGGGGCTCACAGCGACGTCTGGCCTGTCCAGGTGTCATCCCCTGTCATCCCAGCCTTCCGCCCTCTATTTGGGTCGTCTTCATCTTCCCTCCAGAGCAGCATTTCAGAGCTTGCCTTAGCACAGAGGTGGATGGGGGATTGTTCTCCAAATGGCTCATTTGCCTGAGATTCAGTTAGAAACAATAAGTATTACGTTTCTGGTATTTCCTGTTCTACTTGATAGATGTTCCTTTTAGTCATTTTTTCCTTACTAGTTTGAGTTTGACTCCTTTGGAGGGTTTTAAGGAATTTTTTAATACTAAGGGCAATTTTGCATTCAAGTGATTTTCTAATGTGACTTTACCAAAGTAAATGTATTTCATAAAAGATGGCTACCCTTCTGATTGATGTTTTTCTTCTGGTTAATTTTTGCATAATTTAGATGTTTTCCAGTTTATACTTGAATGTCTAGAGATTGGCAGACTATAGCCCATAAGACCTGTTTTTGTACAGTCAGCAAGCTAAGAATGGTTTTCATATTTTTTAAATGTTGTAAAAAAATATGTGATAGACTGTGGCCACAAAACCTGAAGTATTTATTACCTGGTTCTTCACAGAGGTTTGCCGACCCCAGATCTAAAGGGTTTTTTTTAGCCAGCTTGTCTAAGAATGCCAGTGTGTTAAATTAAATTATCTAATGAATATATTAGAATAACTCCTAAACACAGTAGTTTTCAAACTTTAGTGTTGCATACACTTTGGATAAAATGAACTTATCAAATAAGTACATGCCTAATGTTCTGGTTTAACTAGGTGTTACATTTGGGGAGTGAATAAAAATAAAAATAAAACACAATTACATGGCTATCAGAAGCCTGTTTAGCCTTTTATAGTTTCAGTGACTGCTTTTGTTTTTTAGGACAATATTTTTATTTCTAGAAGCTCTATTGGTTCTTTTTCAAATATGCTTTATTTCTTTAAAGTGGACTTTTTCTCTTCCTGTGTTTTATTTATTTTCTAATTTTAATTTTTTTTGAAGTATAGTGATTTATAATGTTTCAGGTGTACAGCAATGTGATTCAGTTTTATATATATATATATGCATACATATGTACATACATATGCATATATTCTTTTTTTTTTTTTTTTTTTTTGTCTGTGCCGTGTGGCTTGCAGGATCTTAGTTCCCCAACCAGGGATTGAACCCGTGCCCCTGCAGTAGAGGTGCAGAGTCCTAACCACTGGACCACCAGGGAATTCCCTATATATATATATTTTTTCATATTCTTTTCAATTATAGGTTATTACGGGATATTGAATATAATTCCCTGTGCTGTACAGTAGGTCTTTGTTGTTTCTCTCCCTGTGTTTTAGATTTTTGGTCTTTATTGTCTTTAATAGGCCTCCTTTTAGCATGTTTACTCCAGGAGGTTACTTCTTTGACGTTCTCGGGTCTCCTCCCACTGTGTCTGCTCTCAGTTATGGTGGGTGTTTTTTCCCCATGCTCTGCAATTTTGGAATGTGAATTCCTCTTCAGTAGGAGGACTGTCAGGTAATTTTACAGTTTCTTCCTGGTTCCACGAAAGTGACACAGGCCTGATGTCCCTTCTTATCTGGTTCCTTGGCTGGAGGGTCTCAGTCTTAGTGGAGAGTTTAATGCAAATCCCAGACCTCTTAGCACCCATGATGACAGATGCTCAGGGAGGATACTTTCTTTGCCCAGAGCCCAGAATGCACATGGTTTTGGTGAGCAGACTTGTTCTAGTTTATTCTTTCATGGAGGTGGCCTTTGAGAGTCCTGCCTTTACCTGGGGCTCTGTTTTGTCTCCCTGTTGTGTGTGGCCTGCTCCTCCCTGAGGAGGCATGAGAAGTGTGAAGGAAAGAGCCCACAGCACAGGCCTGAGGCCGCTGACCTCGGAAAGGCCTGCTGCACGGCTGCCCTCGGCATCTGGGAACTCGGGTTCCAGCAGGTTTCTCGCTTCCCTCTGATAGGAAGGCCTCACGGACGCTCAGGTTGCTTGCGCAAACAAGGTGGTCTGTGCTGAGCACCTGCTTTCCTTCTGGGAGTCCGGGTTTGGTCCATGCAGGCAGAGCTGCCTACGTGAACGGCCCCCAGTAAGAACCCTGGGCACTGGGTCTCCACGAGCTTCCCTGGGAGACAGCGCTTCTCATGTGTTGTCACGGCTTGATGCTGGAAGAATTCAGCTCATCCAAGCTTGAGCCTGGGCTCTTCCTCAAGCGCCTTTTTCCTGCTGATTGAGTTCTGTGTCTTTTCCCTGTGAGTCACCAAACCTGGGGATGGTCTTGGGGACCCCAACACAGGGCCTGGCCCTGCCAGGCACCCATTGAGTCAACTCACTGCTCTGGTTTTGAGTCTGCTCGTCACTTTTGTTCTCTGGGGATGACTTAGAAGCTCAGAACTGCATTTACAGGGATAGTTTTCACATTTCATCTAGGATTTCTAGGTGGTTGGCATTAGGAGGGCTTTTAAGCTGACAGCTTTGGCTGGAAACAGAATCTGATTCATTGGTTTATAAAGTAAGGCTGGAAACAGTCTAGCATCGCAGTTCAGAGCAGGTGTTTGTTCTAAGGGGGCCCGTTCTTGAGCCCATACTAACCTCTTGAAACTTCTCATCCATCAGATGAGGGATTGCTGGGCTGTGGATGTTGTGTCACACACCTGCACCATGGGGGCACTCGGGGCACCCAGGAAGCGTGGCTCTTGATAATCTAGCTGGGTCCCCTACTTGCTAGCAGATGGGCCGTGCCATGTGAGGTCACAGACTCTGCACTTTTCTCCCGACCCCCAGAGTTCTTTGGGGTGGAGGCAGCTGCTTCCCGTGATGCTGTCCTGTCTTTTCTTGCAAGTCCCCTGCACCTCCAGGGCCTGGTGTTGGTGCCTGTCATCTGTCGTCCGTCTGCAACCCATGGTGCTTTCTCTGTCACTGTACAGTCTCCAGTTTTCGTCTTGGTCGCCAGCCTCCACTTCTTTCCCCTTTCTCTGTAGGTGTGTGATCAGATTAAGACCAAGCTCACCTCCCTGAAAGATGTTCCTAACCGAATTGAGTGTCCCCTTATCTACCACCTGGACGTGGGGGCCATGTACCCCAACATCATCCTGACGAACCGCCTGCAGGTGAGAGAGATTCTCACATCAGAATCAAGCTCTTCTGCCCAAACCCTAATTGCTCCCCTCCTATCCCCTCACAGCCCTCTGCCATGGTGGATGAGGCCACCTGTGCTGCCTGTGACTTCAACAAGCCTGGAGCAAACTGCCAGAGGAAGATGGCCTGGCAGTGGAGGGGCGAGTTCAGTGAGTGTCCGCCCTGGGTGGTGCTGCTCAGCAGGAAGCAGTGGCTGGGTCTCTATCACAGACTCTCTTCCCATCACCCCTCCCAGTGCCAGCCAGTCGCAGCGAGTATCATCGGATCCAGCACCAGCTGGAGTCAGAGAAGTTCCCTCCCTTGACCCCAGAGGGCCCAGCCCGGGCCTTTCACGAGCTGTCCCGCGAGGAGCAGGCTAAATACGAGAAGCGGAGGCTGGCAGGTGAGCAGTTGGGACGGCGCACATCTCCACAGGCTGCGTTTTCTCTGACTTGAGTCTTCGTTGGGCTGTGTTGGTGTGTCACACCTGGAGGTCAGTCGAACCAGTTGTTGAACTAGATGAGACCACTGTGAACTAGTTCTTCCTATAGGCTTCTTTTTGTCATTTATCCTTCAGTGCATGTTCAGCTACCAAACCCTCCTTCCTGTGGTCTTCGTGTGTTTGGTCCACTCATACGGGGCTGCCGTTTCTTTGATCTGCTTCACTCGCACGTCTTTCTGAGTTTTCTGCTCCTTTGCGTTAACCTAAAAAGCCACGTTTGTTGGCATCCATTGCCTAGCTTTCTTGGCTGTGTCCAGGAGGCCTGTCTGCTGTGTGGAGTCTCACATGCCCCCCACTCTCAACTGTGCCTCAGATTACTGCCGGAAGGCATACAAGAAAATCCACGTGACCAAGGTGGAAGAACGTCTCACCACCATCTGCCAGCGGGAGAACTCCTTCTATGTGGACACAGTGCGTGCCTTTCGGGACAGGCGCTACGAGTTCAAAGGTCTTCACAAGGTGAGCCTGACCTTTGTGAGGTCGGAACAGAGTCTAGTTTCTGAGGTGAAAATCCTTGCTTGGCGCTGTCTGGATGTGTTACTCCCCACTCTGGGCTGGTACCTGCATTCAGACAATAAGTATGCGGTTGTTCTTAACTTTGAAGAATTAAGGGCCTGGGGCCTCGCAACTATTCTGAACGATTGCTTTTAAAGTAATTATCTAGAGCAGGGGGTCAGCAAACTGGCTGGGCCAGCCATTTTTATAAATAAAGTTTTATTGGAACTGAGCTGCATTTGCCCGCAGCAGGGAGGGAGCAGCAGAAACTGAGGCCTGCATGTGTACAGTACACACCATGTGGCCCTTTACTTTGCCAACCTCTGACCAGGAGAAGTGAGGGGAGTGTTTTTACTGACATGTTTGATCCAGTAGGATTAAGGGAAATACATAGAAATACATAGCAATACCTCAGTTGTAATATCAACAAGTAATTGTGTTCTATTTAAGCAAATCATTTTTTTCTGAGAGACCTTCCTTCACTGCTAGACTCAGTGAGTCTTCACATCCCACCCTGCCTTGATAGACTGTCATCATTGTGCTTTATTATAATCATTTTAAACTTTTTTGGTTTTTTATTATGATAAAATATACACATGAAATCTAACATTTTTAAGTGTACAGTTTAGCGGCATTAAGCAAATTCACACTGTTATGCAGGTATCACCACCATCCCTTTCCAGAACTCTTCATCTTGCAAAAATGAAACTCTTTTCTACCTTAACAGTAACCCTCCGTTCTGTACCTTCTGTGGACTTTGGTCACTCTAGGGACCTCATGTAAGTGGAGTCCCACAGGATTTGTCCTTCTGTGACTAGGTTATTTCTCTTAGCCTAATGTCGTTGAGGTTCATTCATGTTGTAGCTTATGTCAGAATTTCCTTTTTTTTTTTTTTTTTGCGGTACGCGGGCCTCTCACGGCTGTGGCCGCCCCCCCCCCCCCCCGCCGCGGAGCACAGGCTCCAGACGTGCAGGCTCAGCGGCCATGGCTCACGGGCCCAGTCGCTCCGCGGCACGTGGGATCCTCCCAGACCGGGGCAGGAACCCCCGCCCCCTGCATCAGCAGGCGGACTCTCAACCACTGCGCCACCAGGGAAGCCCCAGAATTTCCTGTTTAAGGCTGAATAATATTCCACTGTATGGACCTAACACATCTTGTTTATCCAGTCATCCATTGGTGGACAGTTGGGTTGCTTCCATGTTTTAGGTATTGTGAATATTTCTGCTGTGAATTATTCTCCCATGGTGTACAGGCATCTCTTTGAGATCCTGCTTGCAGTTCTTTTGGATATATACCCCGAAGTGGAATTGCTGAATCATATGGCGATTGTATTTTTTTTCTTAAAGGAGAAAAATTTTATTTCACTTAAAAAATTTTTTTTAATATTTAATAAGAGTTTCAGAACTTTTTTTAAATTAATTAATTAATTTATTATTTTTGGCTGTGTTGGGTCTTCGTTTCTGTGTGAGGGCTTTCTCTAGTTGTGGCGAGCGGGGGCCACTCTTCATCGCGGTGCGCGGGCCTCTCACTGTCGCGGCCTCTCTTGTTGCGGAGCACAGGCTCCAGACGTGCAGGCTCAGTAGTTGTGGCTCACGGGCCTAGTTGCTCCACGGCATGTGGGATCTTCCCAGACCAGGGCTCAAACCCATGTCCCCTGTATTGGCAGGCAGATTCTCAACCACTGCGCCACCAGGGAAGCCCTACTTTTAAATTTTTAATTAATTTATTTGGTTGTGCTGGATCTTAGTTGAGGCTCACTGGCTCCTTAGTTGCGGCATGCATGTAGGATCTAGTTCCCTGACCAGGGATCGAACCTGGGCCCCCTGCGTTGGGAGTGCGGAGTCTTAACCACTGGACCACCAGGGAAGTCCCGGTAATTGTGTTTTTAATCTTTTGAGGAACCACCATTCCTTCTCACTTTATTTTAATTAAACTCTTGAGTTCCATGTTTATCTGTCTGCCTCATCAGAGTGCCGGAAGTGTAGTGACTGTCGTGTTCTTTAGAGTTTAACATCTTACCTGGCACATAGTAGGCACTCAATAAATATCTTAATTTTTTTTGTTCTTTAAATACCAAACCTTTAAAAAAATTTCTTCTCACATTGGACGGGGAATTTGCTGAAATATTTATGGCCTTCTTTGCATTTCTTTATCAGTTGCTTGTACTAGGGACCTCCTGAGTAGCTCTTGTTTCCCTAGTTAATAAGACACAGATGGGCCTGGCTTCTTGTCCTAGGGTACCTCAGGACGGCCATTCGCATCACGGAAGCTGGCAGTGCGGTGTCGCTGGCCCCCTACGCTTCCTGTTAGCTGAGACTCGCTTCATTTCGATGGAGCAGGGGGAGCTAAGCTGCCACATGCCAGCCTCACAGCTGCTGGGGCTGAGCTGGGGGAGCTGAGCTGTCCGTCGGCCTCTTTGAGGCTCAGCATCCCGGGAGGTACAGCCTGTGTGGACATGAGGACCAGGTGTCACCGTGTTGAGCCTCCCACCCTGACCCCGGCTGGCACCGGGCGTTCCTGGGGTCCTGCGTGCCCCCTCCCCACCCCCTCAGCACTAACAGCCTGACGTCTTCTCGTGTGATACAAATCCTGGAAAGCCTTTCATTCACTCAGCACGTTTACTGAGTGCCTGTTATGTGCCCGACACTCTTCTAGGTACTGAAAAGTTATCAGCTGGGGGAGTAAAGGTGAAATGTTCTGAGATGGAAGGAGAATGTCTGGTGTTTGGCCACTGTGGCAGCATGTAGCCTAGCAAACGGAAAGAAGTGCTGCTCAGGCAGGAAGTGAGTTCATACGCCCCCGAGCGTCCATGGCTGTCACCCTCCCTAGTGGCTGTGTCTACTTTATTGAGGTGACATTGACGTGGGATAAATCTGACCCTTTCAGGTGGGCAGTTCTATGAATTTTGACAAACGCATACAGCTGTGTAACCACCACCACGGTGACGAGAACATTTCCTTTGCAACCAGTTACAGTAGCACACGGTCCTGGTTAGCACTACGGTGTCCATCTTCCACCGCTTGGTCTAGTGTCTGGTAAACAGTTGTGTGTTTATAAGTATTGGCTAAGGGGTAAATGGTTATTCTAAGATGTTGCCTCTAATGACGTGCACTTGGCTTTCAGTCAGTGGTTTGTGAGTGAGACCCTGTCACTCAGTTTGTCCAGTCTATTAATAAGAGAGTAAATGGAATAACAGGACTTGGAATGGGAGCCCCTGGGCCTCTAGTGGAACGAAACCCCTGCCTCTGTCACTGGTCTTCAGACGTGGATTTCATCCCCTTCTCCAGTCAGCTGCCAGGTTCTGAGTTCTGTTCCAGGAGGCTGAAGTTGCCCCAAGTCTGAGGTATCCAAGTGAGTTGTTGCTGTCATAGAGTATTTTCTCCTAGTCCTAGTCTCACAAAAAATAAGAATGTAATATCGATATATTCCTTTGTGTTCAGAACTCCTTTCAGGATATCTGTCTTACATGGGGCAGTTCTAGATTGAAGGTGATTCTGGATTGGTGAGAACCAAGCATGCCGACCCTATGAGGAACAAGTTGATGTTGTTTCCATGTTAAGCTTCTCGGGTGTAATAATAGCATTGAGGTTACGCAGGAGGAGGTTCTTGTTCCTGGAAATTGTGTGCTTAAGTATTTAGGGGGCTCCGGTCGTGAGAGCTACGTCTTTCCGTTGTTTGTGCCAATAGAGAGAGCGAGAATGGAATAAAGGAAATATGGCAAAAAATATCAACAGTGGCCCCTATGCATATGGTCTTCACTCTACTTTTTTTCAAGTTTCCTATAGACTGGAAATTTGCAACATAGTAAACCTTGGGCCACTGGCCATAGAGAATGTACGCTGGAAGAGTGGGGGGTGATCAGCCTGTGTGGGTCTCAGGTGTGGAGAAAGAAGCTCTCTGTGTGGGTCTCAGGTGTGGAGAAAGAAGCTCTCTGCGGCGGTGGAGGTGGGAGAGGCAGCGGAAGCAAAGCGCTGCAGGAACATGGAGGTCCTTTACGACTCCCTGCAGCTGGCTCACAAGTGCATCCTCAACTCCTTCTACGGCTACGTCATGCGCAAGGGGTAGGCTCCTGCCCGGGTGCCTGGTGGGGCCGGTGGGGCTCGCAGCTGAGATGCGTGGGGCCCATGGGCACGAGTGAGAGGGGAGTGGCAGGGCCCCAGTGCAAGGAATGTGGGAGAGCAGGTTGGGTAGGGGTGGAGGTCACGCTGACTCAGAGGGTCCTGGGCATCAGGGGGGTCAGTACGGCTGGACATGTTCTTCTGAGCATCCTGGGCTTCAGACAGCGGTATGGTAGTTTCCTGGCACATGACTAGTGAGGGGTGTAAATAAAGCCTTCTGAGAAGTCGAGAAAGCCAGGAGCGGGTGTCCTAAAGCCCCGTGGAGACTGTGCCCGGGGTCGGGGGCCAAAGGGAGATGAGGCAAGGTGGGGCCTGTGTCCGTTGGACCGAAAACCAGGTGGGTGGGGGCCTCGGGAGAGCAGGTGATCGAAGGTGAGGCCTAGCCCCTGTGGTTGGAGACTGGGAGGCTCGGCATGGCGGCCTGGAGAAGGGGAAAGGTGGTGATGGGGCCAGGGACTGGTCTGAGGGGGAGAGGCCTTGATTATCTGTTGCTGCTTTTTAATGGCAGAGAGGGAGGGGCTGAGAGCAGGGCTAGAACCAGAGCAGAGTTCCCTGGGGCAGGAGGGCCTGGCCTCAGGTTGCTTGACACCTCTGAGACCTGGTGTGAACACTGAGCCAGGTAGGCTGGTGTTTTCCCTGAGAAGTCAGGGGATGAGAGTGGGCTTTGGGAGAATGGAGAAGGCATGAGACGGTGCCGGGGAGAGTGGGAGGGGACTCGGGGACACACGGCCGTCTGGCGGGTATTGAGAGTCCTGCTGAGCTGAGGTTGTGAGCTGTTGCAGTGGCAGCATGCTGCATCCTTCCAGAACTTTCCTGAGCGGAGCCCTGCACCTTGAAGTAGGAACAGAGGAGTGTCCTCAGCACAGAGCTAAATTCCACCTTAGTTCTTCCCTGCTTCAGATGTCCTCTCCTCCCAGCCCCAACTCTAACGACCCTCTAGAGGGAGCCCCTCCCACCCCCCTGCTGTGACTGTCCCTCCCAGGGCCCGCTGGTACTCCATGGAGATGGCTGGCATCGTCTGCTTCACGGGGGCCAACATCATCACCCAGGCCCGGGAGCTGATTGAGCAGATCGGGTGAGTGCTGCGCTTGGTCAGCTGCTGAGGCTGCGTGGGGCGCGGCCTGGTAGGGGAGGCCGGATGGCTGGGGGAGAGAAGGGACAAGTTGGTGAAGGTAGAGCTGGAGATGGGCAGGTGTTTCGTTCTGTGGGTTCACGACCAGGGGGAGCCTTGTCCACTGTCAGGACTTGACATGGGGTTCTTGCTCTGTAGGCATCGGTGTCCACCATCCATGTGGTCTCATTTCTCTGTTTCCCTGAAGGAGGCCGTTAGAGCTGGACACAGATGGGATATGGTGTGTCCTGCCCAACAGCTTCCCAGAGAACTTTGTCATCAAGACGACCAGTGTGAAAAAGCCCAAGGTGACCATCTCCTACCCTGGGGCTATGTTAAACATCATGGTCAAGGTGAGCCTGCGTCTCCAGTGAGGGGCTACCGTCTGGGCTTGGCTTCCTCGTGCCACCGCTCTGACGGGGATTTGGGAAAGGGGGTTGGGCTGGCTGTCACCCTGACATGCTCCCCTTCATGACTTCAGGCCACCCCGTCTCCAACCTTCAGAATGTTTTTCTCTAGCCTGAGCATCTGTCCAGAAAATGCTATGCTCAAAAGTTACCTGAGTTTACATTCGCCTTCAGCGTAATACCCAGACTTAACAGAAAAATTGTAAAAATAGAACAGAGAATTCCTGTATATTCTTCAGCCTGCTTCCCTTAATGTTAAGTAAGATCTTTTATAAACCGCAGTGTAATTGTCAGAATTGGCACCACACCATAACTCAACTACAGCTGTATTTGGATTCCCCACTTTTTGCAGGACTGTGCACTGCGTTTGGGCGTCCTGTCTCCTTAGTTCCCTCCAACCTGGCAGCCCCTTGGTCTCTCCGGTCTGTTATGACCAGGACACTTGGATACTGGTCAGGTGCTTTGCTAACTGACCCTTACTTTGAATTTGTCTGTTGTTGTTTGTTATTAGACTGAGGTTATTTGGGGTTTTGGGGGGAACACCCCGGAGGTACATGCCCTGCGTTGGCATTCTGTCAGGGCATGGTGTCGGGACCTGCACTCCTGCTGCCTGCTGGCTTCCCAGTGTCGCGTCATTGGAGTGAGTCAGTGAGTCCACACTCCCAGGAGGAGTGGCAGAGTCTGGCCACATAGCAAAGCCCCCAGTGTAATTAGTAAAGACAGTGGAGGAGATACTTTTGAGGTTCTGCAGACGTGCCGTTTCGCTTGGAACCTTCGCCCCCTGGTTTTAGCGCTAGCAGTGGTCTCGTTACAGCAGGCATCACTCTGCCCAAGGCGACTCTAGTTCCCTCATTCCTTGAAAATTATTCATCGGAACCTTCTGTAAGGAAGAGCTGTCACCCTTCTCTCCCACTTATTCCCTTGCTTGTCTCTTTATTGAGTCATTTGTTAGGTCAGTGTGGGTTTGTGCATGTTTGTTCTGTTGGGCCACAACCCAGTTCTGTCCTGGCATTTTTTGTTACTCAGCTTGTTCCCCTTTGGCCGCTGGGGGCTCCTCCGTATTCACCCCTGTGTCCTTGAGACATGCCCCGTTCTGGGGTTTGGGTTTGGGTTTTTTTGGAGTACTTTCTTACTTCCTGGGACTACAAGACACTCCAGCCTCATCTTGTATTTCTCCTGTCCCACCCTGGAATCAGCCATTTCCCCAAGGAGCCTGGCTTCCTTTTATTGGAGAGTGGTGTTGGAAACCGAGATGGGGTGCTGAGGTGTCACTGCTGCTCACAGCAGATTGGCTAGGAAATGTGTGTGTGTATAATAACCCTGCACACATGAATGTATGTTTATTTCTCTCTTTATCTGCATATGTATTTAAAAATATATAACATGAGTCTATTGATATATCCAGCTCCAGTCTATTCTCTTTTCCTTATTAGTAACTTCTGTCTCCTGTTTCTAGTTTTCCTAATGTATTTATTTATTTGTTCAACCCTAGTATTTGTGTAAAGTAGGTTCAGAGCCATGTGTCTGTGAGCAGAAGCTCACCAGCTGCAGTCGAGTGTTTTGTCTTTAGTCTTACACCACCCAGGCAACACAAGGTTTGCCAAAGTTTCTTAAGCCAGCCCTCTGGCAGGGTTCTGTCATGCAGCGATAATGGAGTTAAGCTCGTTTGTCCCAGCCTGCAGGCTCTCTTGGGGTCACCCTAGATCCTGGTTGAATGCTTTTTAATTTGCTTACAGTAAAATTCACTTTTTACAGGGTGCGGTTCTGTGGGTTTTGATTCACACATAGAGGTGTGTGTCCCCCACCACAGAGCAACACAGAATAGCCCACTACCCCAGAGGTTCCTGGGTGCTGCCCCTGTGTCAGCCCTTTTCCTTACACCCAAACCTGGCTCCCCAGCATGTCCTTTGTGTGATAGTTTTGCCTTTTCCAGCGTGTCCTATGAAGGGAAACATGCGTGTAACTTTCTGGACCAAGCAGGATGCACTTCATTTTATCCACATTGGACATGTGTCAGAACTTGATCCCTTTCTCTTGCCAAGTGGCGTCTGTTGTATGGAAGAGCCCCAGCTTGGCTGGTCCGTCCACCCCTTGGAGGGCAGCTGGTGGTTTCCAGGTTTGGACGATTACAGGTGAGGCTGAGCCTCTCTTCACTCTTGCTGTGCAGGAAGGCTTCACCAATGAGCAGTACCAGGAGCTGGCTGAGCCTTCCTCCCTCACCTATGTCACCCGCTCAGAGAACAGCATCTTTTTTGAGGTTGACGGACCCTACCTTGCCATGATCCTTCCAGCCTCCAAGGAAGAAGGCAAGAAACTGAAGAAGAGGTAGGAATTCCACAGACTTTATGCTTAGGAAAGGAAATGGATAGATTAGGTTTAACAACTCCTCTAGGAAATTGACCAGGAGCCAGGATGGGAACAGACCTCAGCTCTGGTTTTTTGGCCTTTTTGATTCAATTTGGAAAGCTGTTCTCGACACTCATGCTCCCAGCTCTGTTCTCCACCTGTTATATCCTGGTTCTGCAGATGGCAGGCCCTTGAGGCATTTTTAGTTTGGAGAAGCATAAACCTCAGGATGGAGAGATGTTTGCTGCTTGATGGATGCTAGAGGGGAGGGTAAGAAAGAGAAGGAGGAAGGCCGAGGGCGAGGAGAAGCAGCAGCCAGCCTCCCGGCGCTCCTTCTCTGCTGTGCTTGCTGTGCTTGTGTTTCTAGGTACGCCGTGTTCAACGAGGATGGTTCCCTGGCGGAGCTCAAAGGCTTCGAGGTCAAACGCCGTGGGGAGCTGCAGCTGATCAAGATCTTCCAGTCCTCAGTGTTCGAGGCCTTCCTTAAGGGCAGCACCCTAGAGGAGGTGTATGGCTCTGTTGCCAAGGTGGCTGATTACTGGCTGGATGTGCTGTACAGCAAGGTAAGGCCACCCTCCTCACCTGGCTCTGGGGGTCCTGCGGTCAGAGAGGGTCCTGGTGAGCAAGGTGACAGGTGAACTCAAGGCTAATAATTCTGATGGGATCCCACGACTTCCTTAGTTCCAGGGCCTCTCAGAATCCCCCCTTAACTTCTATATCCAGTGACAGAATTCTGTGAAGGAAACAGATAGCACGATAATGAACGAATTGTAAGCTGTTTGTCCTCAGATAGGCCCCCTGGACTCGTCATCACTGAAGAAAGCTGCTGGCTCCTCAGTTGGTGCAGCTGCTGTCCAGCTGGCCCGTGCCTCTTCTCCCTCCTGGTTCCTCCTTTCCCCGTCTTTCTTTTCCTTGTAGGAGGAACGTCAGTTCTCTGTCTTTTCTCTTTTCCTGCGGTCTTCGTGCTGATAGCTCCATAACCCTTTCTTGATGTTTTTCTGCACAGTTTAGTGAAACCAAAGGTACGGTTTTGTGTGGCGTAAGTGTTGCTGTACGCTGGAGTGAGACAGCCCTATTACACTGCTGCCTTCAGCTCCTCAGGCTAGAGAAACGCAGACTTTCACCTGGAGGAAGGTCTCGGGTAGCCTTACGGTGGTGCTCCCTTCTTTCTGTGTGACATTTTGCCCATTGCCTCTTTCTCCAGGCAGCTAACATGCCTGATTCTGAGCTGTTCGAGCTGATCTCTGAGAACCGTTCCATGTCTCGGAAGCTGGAAGATTATGGGGAGCAGAAGTCTACATCCATCAGCACGGCCAGGCGCCTGGCTGAGTTCCTGGGAGACCAGATGGTGAAGGATGCAGGGCTGAGCTGCCGCTACATCATCTCCCGGAAGCCTGAGGGGTCTCCAGTCACAGAGAGGTAAGGGCTTCCAGTATTAAGGAAGGAATTCCTTAAGGGTCTCGTATGCTCACATTGAAAACCCGTATCTGTTGTGGAACCTCTGTCCTTCCATAGAGAGATGAGCTTCCTTAAACAGTACAGGGAGAGATTTCCCTGGTGGTGCAGTGGTTAAGAATCTGCCTTCCAGTGCAGGGGACGCGGGTTCGATCCCCGGTTGAGGAACTAAGGTCCCACATGCCGTGGGGCAACTAAGCCCGCATGCCGCAGCTACTGAGCCCATGCGCTATAGAGCCTGTGTGCCGCAAGAAAAGATCCCCTGTGCCGCAACTAAGACCTGATGCAGCCAAAAATAAATAAATATTTTTAAAAAACAGCTCAGGGGTAGTCAGGATTTAGAAGAGGGAGGAACTGGGCCTCGGACCCCCTGCAGATCAGATGACAGGAAGGCTTTCTGGGGCCCTGGTGGGACCCCTGAGAGGGCGTGGTGAGCCCGTCCACCTGGAGCCCGGAGAATCTGGGTTCTTGGGAGACCAGACTGAGAGCACCCTCTCAGTCAGGTATAGGGGAGTGGGGATGTCTTGGAGGGTCTGCTACGATGGGCCCCATCACAAGGTCCATTTCAGGTTTAGGACAGGACTCCAGATCACTCACACCCCCGAGGAGACTGACGCTGCACTTTTTGAGTTGGGATGATTGAATCACAGCTACGTGTTACATCACTGATAGAGCAAGAAAAGCAGACTGCAGGGTGACACATACAGTGTACTTCCACCTGTTTAAGTTTACACACATAGAAAGTACTCTTATTTTTTTTATGGGTACACAAAATAGTTCTATAAAGCAGGCATGGGATTGATAAACACCAAGAAAAATACTGTGTTTACTTCTGTATGAGGAGGGTCAGGAGAGCTACACTGGGGACTTCATCGTCATCTTTATTTTTTCATCCATGAAATAAAAATGGCAGGGCCAGTTTGATAGGACTAGGTGGTGGGTGCACAGGTGTCTGTTGTGTTCTTTCTAAGTTTCTTCATGATATTTCACAATAACAAATACTTCCTCCAATGAAAGAAAGAGGGGTAGTGATAGTTGCCCTATTGCTTTGCTAATCATGTGAAAACTGGCTTCATTTTCAGGTGAGCAGGTGGGCTCTCTAATATTTTACCCAATGAATAATAATTTTTTAAGTGTTTAATTACATATATGCACATGAATGTATAATTTATGTAAGGACACTTGTATAATAGCTCTGTTAACAGTGGCCAGACACAGACCAGATGGCCAATGGTAGGGGATTGTACATTAAACCGTGGTATTTTAATATGATGAAGTATTGTTTAGTTATTAAGTATGATAAACATCAGATATAGGTATAGTTTATACAAATAACTACAATAAATAAGAACACAGGTTACAAAGTAGGTCACAATAACTTATTTCCACGTAGAATATGTGGGTACTTGATAAGTGCTATGACCGGGTTTAGGGAGATTTTCACATTGGTGAGTTTTGTGTCTCTTCTTGCCCAGGGCCATTCCACTCGCCATTTTCCAGGCAGAACCCACGGTGAGGAAGCACTTTCTCCGGAAATGGCTTAAGAGTTCTTCCCTTCAAGACTTTGATATTCGGACAGTGAGTGCTGGTTTTTTCCTACTCTCAGAAGTTTAGGAGGAAAACTAGACAGGGCAGAGTATCCCTGACTCAGGTCTCCTTTTTGTTTGGAGACTTCACTCTTGATTTCCTCCTTTCTGTTATGTAATGAATGAGGAAATAGTTACATTTTAGGGCAAAACTGGAGAAGCTAAATGTTGGGGAGGCCCTTTTAACTGTTCTCTTCTTGGATGGACTAAGGCTTGGTGTCTGGCACAGGGTTCTAGTGCTGGCTTGGCCCCCTACTAGCTCTGATCCTGGGAGAGTCATTTACACTCTCCACTTCAGTTTCCTTCTCTGCGAAATGGGACCTTTTATCTTAGAATTTCTAAGAGGGTTAAGTAAGACATGCGAAGCATGCTGCTGCTGCTGCTTTTCTCTCATACACCCCGGTTGTTGCTGGCTTCCTGCATGCTCAGATTCTGGACTGGGACTACTACATCGAGCGACTGGGAAGTGCCATACAGAAGATCATCACAATCCCTGCGGCTCTGCAGCAGGTGAGGTTGAGAACTGGTGGAAACAGGGCACAGTGTGACCTAAAAGCTACAGAAACCTGGGCCTGGCCCAGACTAACAGCATCAGACAAATGATCGATATCACCTTTATGTAGGTGAAGAACCCAGTACCACGTGTCAAGCACCCTGACTGGCTGCACAAAAAACTGCTGGAGAAGAATGATGTCTACAAGCAGAAGAAGATCAGTGAGCTCTTCGCCCTTGAGGGCAGGAGACAGGTAATGGGGCCTGGCCCAGGGCAACAGAGGCTGTGACAGTTGGTGCTGGGCAGTGTCCCATGGACACACAGGGCACCAAAGTCTCCACACTGCTGTCCATAATTTTGGATGCTTCCTTCCATTCAAGCATTTACAATGTTCTTTTTCTTTCTGAAAATGTACACATTGATACTTTATCCTTTAATTCCTCCCAATGTTCTTCTTTTGCGATAAGAAACGTTGTGAATCATCAGTTTAGGGTGAAGAACTATGTGTAAATGGAGGGTGTACTAATTAGACTCAGTGACTTGGAATGCATCACTATACCTTGAGACTTCAGTTGTCTAAACTGTAAAAAAAAAAAATCTGTTAGAAACTCCAAAAAATACTGAAGACAGTGTACTGAAAAGCATAGCTAAAATCAGAAGAGCAAGAAGAAAATTCTGAGGTGCTGAAAATGAAAAGTGAGCTTTAAACCAGAGCAGTATACAAACTCACCTGCTAAAAAGCAGGTTCTCAGATTGAATTTTTACAGTCTAACTTTATCTTATTTATAAGAGCTATACTTAAAAGGGCTCAAAATGATTAAAAGGGTGAAAAAACATATGAGGTAAATATTAACCAAAACAAAGCTGATGTAGCTATATTAATGCCAGACAAAAAAAATATTTAGGCCAAAAAGTATTAGTAGGGATAAGGATGGTTAATACTGAAAGTCACAGTTCACTAGAAATATGTAACAATTCTAATAGTTTAGTTTCAAATTAAATAATGTAAAAATTACCTAAGTAGAAGAAATTGACATCTAATCAGTTTGGGATTTTGACACATCTCTCTCAATTGATAGATCTAGCAGACCAAAAACTAGTAAAAATGTGTACGGTTGGAATGATACAATTGCTAACTAGATTTAATAGCTAACTAGATTTAGTTAACAAATAGAACCTCGCACCCAGTAATTAAAGAATACACATTCTTTTGAAGAACACCTAAAATAAGACTGTATGCTGCAAAGTGCATTGCAACAGATTCCAAATAATTTATATACAGACCATATTGTTTGGAAACTAAAAAGAAATACATTTATCATAAGTAACTCATGGATCAAAGAAGTCACCATGGAAATTAGAAATACTTACTGATTGGAAATACTATCAAAATTTGTAGTATGCAGCTAAAGAGGACTACAAATAACACATAATCTATTTAAATGCATATAACAGAAAAGAAAAACCAGTAGAAAATTAAGTAAGCTTGTAGCTGAAAAATTCGAAAACAGTAGAGTAAACCAAGAAAGTAGAAAGAAAGAAGTTATAAAGGCAAGAGAAGCAATGAATGAACAAACAGTAAAACCAAAACCATGAGCTTTGAAAAGACTTATGAAATAGACAAATCTTTGTCAAGATGGGTATTTCAGGTTTTGTTTTAATGAAAACAGATTATCATTGCACATATAATAAAGCCTGAAAATAAATAAGTAAGTATTTACCTTTCCTAAACAATTGGAAAACTTAGATGGAATGGATAGTATCCTAGAAGAATTATTCAAATTAACCTAAGAAAAAAATAGAAAAACTGAATAGAACTTTAACCATTAAAAAATGAATCATAGGGCTTCCCTGGTGGCGCAGTGGTTGAGAGTCTGCCTGCCGATGCAGGGGACACGGGTTCATGCCCTGGTCTGGGAAGATCCCACATGCCGCGGAGCGGCTGGGCCCGTGAGCCATGGCCGCTGACCTGCGCGTCCGGAGCCTGTGCTCCGCAACGGGAGAGGCCACAACAGTGAGAGGCCCGCGTACTGCAAAAAAAAAAAAAAAAAAAAAAAAAGAATCATAATTAGAAAGAAACAAACACTGGACCCAGATGGTTTCTCAGAGGGATTTTACCGAACTTTTTAAACAAATTATTCCAGAGAATAAAAAAAGAGGCTCCTTAGCTCATTTGGTAATCTTGCTAACACTTGTTACCTTGGTAACGAACTGACTGGCCAGGAAAAGGAAGGAGTGTTATAGGCCATTGGCAGTTACAAACAACAGGTACAAAAATAGTAACAAACTAGATTTTGCTCTGTATAAAAACAGTAACACTGTGTACAAGTAGGACTTATGCAAGGAATGGCAGGTGTTAACTTTAGAAATCTGCTAATTCAGTTAATTTTAGGAAAAATCTGTTCATCATCATCATCAAAAGAGAAGACTTATGGGATCATTTCCAATAGAGGCAAGAAAGAGCATTTGATAAACTTTAGCGTCTGTTCGTGATAAAACTTTGAGCAGGCAAAATCATAAAAGATGAGATGTTTCTCTGATAAAGTCTCTGTCGAAACTCAATAGCACACATCATATTTAATGGCACTTTAGAATCATTAAAGTTGAGGAACAGGAAATGGATGCCTATTACCATCACTTCTATTCAAAATTGTTTGGAAGTCCTGGCCAGCATAATTCAACAAGGAAAAGAAGTTAAATTTTAAGGATAGAAAAGCATAAAACTCATCATTTGCAGGTGATATAATTGTTAACACAGAAAATGTAAGGAAACCCAGGAATTGTTTTAATAAGACATTTCAGCAAGATCATTAGATACAAAGCTGATATATAAAAATCTGTAGCTTTATCTTATACTAGAAACAATTAGGATTTTTTTTGTTGTTTATTTTTGGCTGCGTTGGGTGTTTGTTGCTGTGTGCAGGCTTTCTTTAGTTGCAGTGAGCAGGGGCTACTCTTCATTGCGGTGTGTGGGCTTCTCATTGCAGTGGCTTTTCTTGTTGCGGAACATGGGCTCTAGGCCTGCGGTCTCCAGTAGTTGTGGCTCTCGGACTCTAGAGCGCAGGCTCAGTAGTTGTGGCACATGGGCTTAGTTGCTCCATGGCATGTGGAATCTTCCCACACCAGGGCTCAAACCCGTGTCCCCTGCATTGGCAGGCGGATCCTTAACCACTGCGCCACCAGGGAAGGCCGGCATGCAGGATCTTAATTCCCCAACCAGGTATTGAACCTGTGCCCCCTGCAGTGGAAGGTGGACTCTTAACCACTGGACCACCAGGGAAGTCCTGCAAAAAATTTTTTGATGTAACTTGAAAGTCTAACCCTAAAATTCATATGAAGAACAAGTATAAGAAAAACAAAAACAATTTTGAAGATTAACAAGAGGAAGCTTGTCTTAGTATGTAACAAGACACACAAGAAAGTCTTATTAAGGCAAGACCATACAGCAGTAGCACTGATAGGTACCCTGGAAACAGATCCAAGTAAGTATGGGAGCCTGGTCCATCACAGAGGCGGTGTTATACAGTATTAAGGAGAATGGAGTGCTTATTCAATAAATGGTACTGGGGGAAATGCTTTTTCATATTTCAAGAAGTACGTAGCTATCTCACACTGAGTATGAAAACAAATTCCAAATACAGACCTAAATTGAAAAAGAGAACAGCTGTTTAGAAAAAAACACAGGAGGCTATCTTTACGATGCTGAGGTAGAAAGAGCTTCTTAAGGCATGCATAAAAAACGATCACAAAGGGAAAGACAGATAAATTCAATTAATTGAAAGGTAAGTTTTCTGTAGTCTGAAACAAGAATGGCAGAACGTTGGTATTTATTGAATCTGAGTTATAAGAGCATGGGTATTCATTACTTTTGTAATTTTTATAATAAAAAGTAAAAAACACGCACACTTTTTATAGCACAGGAGTCACCAGAAAGAGACAAGTCATAATTCGAAGAAGATATTCGGAATGTACGAAAGTTAGGAATGGTCCATAAGCATGTGTATATTTTTCTGTTGCTATGTAGCAAGTAATCCGAGAACCTAGCAGCTTAAGTAACACAGGTGTTTTTGTTTTCTGGGTTTTTTTTGGCTGCGCCGGGTCTTCGTTGCTGCGTACGAGCTTTTTCTAGTTGTGTCGAGCGAGGGCTACTCTTCGTTGCAGTGTGCAGGCTTCTCATTGCGGTGGCTTCTCTTGTTGCGGCATGCAGGCCCCAGAATGCGTGGGTTTTAGTAGTGGTTGCAGAGCGTGGGCTCAGTAGTTGCGGCTCGCGGCCTTTAGAGCTCAGGCTCAGTAGTTGTGGCGCACGGGCTTAGCTGCCCTGCAGCATGTGTGATCTTCCTGGACCAGGAATCGAACCCTTGTCCTCTGCATTGGCAGGTGGATTCTTAACCACTGCACCACCAGGCAAGTCCCACAGGTGTGTTATTATCTTGCACTTTCTGTGGCCTGTGGTTCTGGAATCTGGGGACAGCTTATCAAGGTCCCCTGGCTCAGGGCCTCCCACAGACTACAGTCACATGTCATCGGGACTGTGGTCTCATCTGAAGGCTTCCCCAGCAACTGGGGAAGGAGGTGCTTCACTCTGGTAGCTGGTGGCAGGATTCACTAGTGGAGCCGTCCTCATTACATTGCTCCATGGACCTCTCCAGAGGGCAACTCACAGCCTGGCAGCTGACTTCAGAGCAAGCACTGGCTAAGAGCCAGAGAGAGTGCCAGCAGTTCAGAGGTCACTGCATTTTATAATCTAATCTCAGAATGACATCCTGTCACTTTCGTTGTAATCTGTTCATTCGAGGCAGGTCACTGGGTCCAGCCCACACTCAGGAGGGAGTCATACAGGGGCATGAACAGCTGGAGGTGGGGTCATCAGGGCTATTTTAGAAGACTGACTGCCCCAGGGTCAACCCCACTGTCAGGTAAATGAAAAATGAAATATTTAGATACCACGTCACACCAAAAAATGAGTATGGTGACACCAACTATTAGCACACGTGGGGAGATAGGAGCTTATCTGTATCTCTGGTGGGAGTGTGAACACAAGGTCTTCAGGCAGCATGTGGAAGGATGGTTGTTGATGAACCCAGCTTCTAGTTCTGAAAGAGTAGAAATTAACCATTCTTCGTTTTAGAATGTCGTGGATAGGTAAGCTGATTTATTTGCATAATGGAATATCCTACAGTTAGAATGAATGGACAATGTCCCCACGCATCAATAGGGATCAATTTCAAAGATACGTTATTGAGTAAAACCAGTTGCAGTAGGATGTGTACCATGAGTCTCTGTTCGTGTAAAACTGCAGCTTAAAGTAACAGTATATGGGTTTATAGGGATGGAGTAAAAGTTCAAAATGTGTGGGGAGTGGTAGGCACTGTGCTTGGGGGCTGGGAGGGAGAAACAGGGGCCTTTACCTACTCTTTGCAGGATTTTATTTCTCATGAAGAGGAGAGAGTTCTGGAGCAAGCACAGAAAAATGTAAACATTCACTTCATAATGGTGGTGCCTGAGTGACATTTTCTGTCTGACCTTTTCACTCTTAAAAGTTTAAAAATAGATTAGCCTGTAAATGAATATGTTTGCATACAAGTATTTTACCTTATTCAGAGGTGCACTTATGGTGGATTTCTAGAGAGAGCTGTTCTAAGGCTCCTTTGGATCTTTGCAGGTGGGCGTGGCACAAGCTTCAGAAGGTTCCCAGAGCCTTGGCGCCCCCGACATGGAGGACTTCGGCCTTGTGAAGCCGCTGCACTCGGCAGTGCCCGTTGCTACCAAGAGGAGGCGTAGCCGCTGGGAGAGCCAGGAGGAGTCGCAGGACCTGGAGCTGACTGTGCCCTGGCAGGAGATCTTGGGGCAGCCTCCGGGGCTTGGAACCACCCAGGCAAGAATCCTCAGGGGGAGGAAGCAGGGACGCTGGTCAGGCCTGACCTGTGACGAGCTGTCTCCCTGCAGGGTCTGGACCCTGAACTCGGGCTTGACCCCTGAGCAGATTGGAGAGATGTACCCAGTTTTTACAGAGCACTTGGGGGCTGCGAGGGTTAGTTGCTGTGGAAGGGTGTTTCTGTTTCACTCGTGCTCAGCTGTATTTCCCGTCTCCTCCTCTTGACCTATCCCAGGAAGAGTGGCTGGTCTGGCTCCAGTTCCACAAGAAGAAGTGGCAGCTACAAGCTCGACAGCGCCTTGCTCACAAGAAGAGGCGGCGTCTGGAGGGGCCAGAAGGTGCACCGAGGCCTGGGACCATCCGAGAGGGGCCCTCCACAGGGCTGGGGGGCTTCTTTCGAAGAACTGCTCGCAGCATTCTGGACCTTCCGTGGCAGATTGTGCAAGTGCGGACAGCTATCGGTGGGAGGGCGGGACACCCCTGAGGGCAGGAGCGTGGCTTCTGGGAAGGAAAGCATATCTGGGTGGCTCACGATCCTGGGGACCTGGTCTGGAATGGAGCAGGAAGGGCAGGGCTTTACCTTTGTGCCTGGTGCTGGAGGCCACCTGGGAGATGGCCTGTCCACAGGTATTGAGTGCCTTCTGTGACACGGTGAGACACGCACTGTTGTGCGACCTGTGTTTCCTTTCAGATCAGCGAGACCGGCCAGGCTGGCTTGTTCAGGCTGTGGGCTGTCATCAGCAGTGACCTGTATTGCATCAAGCTGAACATTCCCCGGGTATTCTACGTGAACCAGCGGGTGGCCAAAGCGGAGGAGGGCCCTTCCTATCGGAAGGTACGGGGGGCAGCTGGTGTTGCTGATCACTGAGGTCAGCTGTCTGCTCAGCCTCTGAGGTGGTCTCCACTATGGAGGAGGCCACGGAAAGACCTGGTGAACTTTGTGACCTTGAGCGAGGTGTTCTGGAGCCTCCATCTCCTGAGAACCTTCTTGGGATGCTGTAAAAATTAATTGAAATGATGCGTGAAGCGCCAAGTGAATGCTCAGTGACGGAAGCTGTGGGTGTCATTGTCCTTGCTGCGCCGTCCTCTTGCATCTGACACCCATGTAGCAGGGAAAGGACTGGGTGGACATTAGTCAGAGGCTGCAGACTCTGTCTCCATAGGCTCTTCTGATGTTAACAGCTTTATTGGGGTCTAATTCATATGCCATACAGTTCACTCATCTAAAGTGTACGATTCATTGGCTTTTAGTGTATTCACAGGGTTGTGCAGCTGTCTCCACTGTCAATCTTAG
Source organism: Mesoplodon mirus (assembly GCF_964341445.2). Lineage (NCBI taxonomy): Eukaryota > Metazoa > Chordata > Mammalia > Artiodactyla > Ziphiidae > Mesoplodon > Mesoplodon mirus. The sequence continues at coordinate 673,853 of NC_138989.1, forward strand.
AACGTTTGCATCACCCGCAAAGAAACCCCGGGCCCCTTAGCAGTCTCTCCCCTCTCCCAGCCCTCAGTAAGCACTGGTCCACATTCTACCTCTAGAGTAGCTTCTTGTGGACATTTCACATACGTGGAATCCTATAGCAGGTGGTCCTCCTCTCAGCCGTGGTGTCTTCAGAGGCCGGTCTCCCAGTTAGCTCCACCCAGAGCTCATTCACTGAGCAAATGAGCACGTTTCTTGGTTGGGTGCTAGGAACCGATTAACAGGTTGATGTCTAGTTGAGGAGATGAGATTCGATTATTGGTAACCAGCAACTAGAGAGAGGAGGCTTCTGGAGAAGGTGAAACTCGATTCCGACCAGAAGATTCAGCAGAATATGGATCTAGAGAGAGGACGGGGCGGGGGGTGTTGGGCAGCAGAGGACAGATGATCTGGCATTCTGTAGCTTTCTTGGGTGTGATGTGATGTAAGTTTGTAGGAGGACATCCTTCCTTGTAGGGTATTTTCCCCTTTGGGCACCCCTCTCCTGCTCCCTCCTCGCCAGGATTCCCACACTCTCTGGCTGCGGCTCCTTTCCTAGTCTTCTGTCCAGGAAAACATGGCTTCTCTTGCGGTTTTTGCTTCCTGCACCCTTAAGGTTAAACCCAGGAGAGAAAAGAGGAATATAAAGCGGGGACACTTGCCCCTCACAGTCTGGGAGCTTGTCTGCTTTTTAGAAGCCCCAGGCAGCTTCTTGAAGTTATGCCCAGACCTTTTCATTTTACTCATTGGGAGAGATGGGCTGTAGGGGTTTACTCCATGGTTGTGGGCACCAGAGGTTCTAGGCCTGTTTAAACGACGCATGTCTGTAAGAGTGTGCACACATGTGTTTGCCTGTGCATTGTAGCACACATTACCACCTAGCTCAGTTGTGGGGTGAGGTCATCGCCATATTGTGTCACCAGGTGAATCGGGTCCTTCCTCGCTCCAACGTGGTCTACAATCTCTATGAGTACTCGGTGCCAGAGGACATGTACCAAGAGCACATCAACGAGATCAACACTGAGCTGGCGGCGCCGGACATCGAGGGCGTGTACGAGACTCAGGTAACTGTTTTCCCAGCTGAACTGTGCAAGGATCTTTCCGGATGGAATAGGGGGAAACAAACCCCATAGAGGCACGGACAGGCTAGCAGCATCGGCTGTGGACTCCACGGACACAGTGAATTTCAGCAGCATGTCTGCCGAAGATGGCCAGGGGCCTGTGCCCTCCCCCGTCAGCCATCACACCACCCTGTCTGCCCCCCTTCCAGGTTCCGTTACTGTTTCGGGCCCTGGTGCAGCTGGGCTGTGTGTGTGTGGTCAATAAACAGTTGGTGAGGCATTACTCAGGCTGGGAAGCAGAAACCTTCGCTCTTGAGCACCTGGAGATGCGCTCTCTGGCCCAGTTCAGCTACCTGGAACCAGGTATGGCATGTGCCAGCCGCCCTTGCTTGGCCCGCCTCCCGCTCATCTCAGGGTGACAGGCCATGTCCTCCTGCAGGGAGCATCCGCCACATCTACCTGTATCACCACGCGCAGGGCCACAAGGCTCTCTTCGGCATCTTCGTGCCCGCACAGCGCAAGGCGTCTGTGTTTGTGTTGGATACCGTGAGTTCCGGGCCAGGCCGTGGGCGAGCCTCGCTGGGGGAGGAGCATATCCCTGGGCACGAAACTCTTGCACCCCTGACCCCACTGCTGCCTTGTTTCCAAAAGCCTTTGCTCAGGGATTAGAAGTGGATCCGCAGAGGTAGCCCGGCCACCCATGTCCACTCAGGGCTGCCCACTTCCTTCCCTGTGGGGAGAGGCGCCGACCCGGCCCTTGTTTGTCTAGGTGCGAAGCAACCAGATGCCCAGCCTCAGTGCCCTGTACTCAGCCGAGCACAGCCTGCTGCTGGAGAAAGTGGGCCCTGAGCTTCTGCCCCCCAGCAAACACACTTTTGAAGTTCGGGCTGAAACAGACTTGAAGATCATCTGCAGAGCCATCCAGCGCTTCCTGTTGGCCTACAAAGTGCGTGCCATCGGGGTCCCACGGCGTGGGAGCCCCCTCCCTCCTCCCTCCCTCCCTCCTTCCCTCCCTCCCCCGGGCCGGGTCCACCTAGTTTCCTTCCCTGCGCCCAGGAGGAGCGCCGTGGGCCCACACTCGTCGCTGTCCAGTCCAACTGGGAGCTGAAGAGGCTGGCTGGCGAAGTGCCTGTCTTGGAGGAGTTCCCGCTAGTGCCTGTCCGTGTGGCTGATAAGGTCAGCTATGGGGTCCTGGACTGGCAGCGCCATGGAGCCCGGCGCATGATCCGGCACTACCTCAACCTGGACACTTGCCTGTCACAGGCCTTCGAGATGAGCAGGTGAGCCAAGTGCAGGGGTGTCTCTGGCCATCTTGGTTGTCGCCGGCCTCACGGGTCTCTGGTGGCAAGTCGGCCTTCCCCGCTTCCCCGGTTGTTGTCCCCTCCTGGCGCTGGCTGACCCCGTGCCCCTGCAGGTACTTCCACGTCCCCGTTGGGAATCTGCCAGAGGACATCTCCACCTTTGGCTCCGACCTCTTCTTTGCCCGCCATCTCCAGCGCCACAACCACCTGCTCTGGCTGTCTTCCACATCACGCCCTGACCTGGGCGGGAAGGAGGCTGATGACAACCGCCTCGTCATGGAGTTCGATGACCAAGCCCCTGTGGAGATCAACAGTTCAGGCTGTTACTCCACAGGTGGGTTGGGTGAGGCACTCGGGGGCCTGGGCTGCTGTCCCTGACGCTTGTTGCTGTCTGTGCTGGTGGGAACGCTCAGGCCTGTGGGGCCGGGAGCTTGGGAGCCGAGCCTGCAGGGCTCTGCGGGTGTGTGCTCTGCAGTTGGCCGCCCCCAACAGCAGCAGCAGGGGTTTCTCTGAGACAGTGCTTGCTGGGGGCGGGCTCCGCACCCAGGAGGGGCCAGTGCAGAAGCGGTGTCGTCTGTGCGCAGTGTGCGTGGAGCTGGACATTCAGAACCTGGCTGTCAACACCATCCTGCAGTCTCACCACGTCAATGACATGGAGGGGGCCCACAGCTTGGGCGTCAGCTTCGACGTGATCCAGCAGGCCTCCCTGGAGGACATGATCACGGGCCATCAGGCTGCCAGCGCTCCCGCCAGCTACGACGAGACAGCCCTCTGCTCCAGCACCTTCAGGTATGCAGGCGCTTGCGGCCCTGAGAACATCGCCTGACCTTTTGTCCTTCTTGTGCCCTCTCCTCTCCAAAGGCCGGACAACAGTTTGGGTTCTAGAAGGAGCAGTAGAAATCCTTTTATCTTCTGTCTTTGTTTCGGAAACTAAGAGCTAAGACAGTGTCACTGGGGCTTCCCTCCGCCTTGCCAGAAACCAGCATAGGGCCAGGCTCCTTCCTCTGCTCATGGGTCTTTTGCTGCCCTCCAGGTATGGTTGACAGTTCCGGGTGCTGCGTTCTGGCCCCCTTCCTGTGGCCAGAGGCGTGCCTGCAGGAAATCGCCAGTTTCCTTGGGGTGCGGGTCTGTGTCGAGCATCTGCTGCACAGTGGGTTAAGCCACACAGAAGGGGGTGCGAATTGCAGCGGTGACACGGGCAGGGAGCACGTGTGCTCTCCACAGCCCACCAGGTGATATGACTGTGGCCCGTTGTAGAGATGAGGAAACCGAGGCCCCGTGCTTGCGGTCGTGCTGCAGTTGAGGGGAAGGGTTGGTGCTCAGGAGCAAGTCTTGGGATTCAAGAACGGTTTTCTCCAACCGCCACTCCTGTTACCTTCTCACAGAAGGCGGGCAGAGCTGGAGGGAGCGGGCTGCAGGCCAGGGGGCTGGTGGAAAAGAGGCTCGGGCCAGAAGGCACGGGTGTGGTCAGGGCCAAGGGCTGCTGGGCAGAGAAGCGGCCCGCTGTGCCCGAGAGGTGGTGGCAGCAGAGCTGCCATGGCGAGGGGATGGCTTCGAGCCACCTGGGGCGACGCAACCAGGGCAGTCGTGGCGAAGCCGATCGTTAGGTCCGTGACTAGCCCAAGGGAGGAGGGCCCTGTAGGTCTCTGTGGTGAGTCTGCTCCTGGTTCTCCCAGCAGGTGAGGTGCCTTTTTGAAGGGCACCCCTGTCTTCTCAGCTCTGTCCTGGCACCAGCCATAGGGAAAACTTGGAAGGTTGTGTTGAGTGTGGTGGTGTTGACGGGTGCAGATGAGTCACGGAGGGCCGAGGGATGGATCTGAACAGTGAGGAGGGAGGGGGCAAAGGTGACAGCAAAACAGGGAAGAGCTGGTGCCAGCAACAGAGGGGGGCGCCCTCTGAACCCCTCCTGCAGGATCCTGAAGAGCATGGTGGTGGGCTGGGTGAAGGAGATCACGCAGTACCGCAATGTCTACGCTGACAACCAGGTGGTGCACTTCTACCGCTGGCTCCGGTCCCCGTCCTCGCTGCTTCACGACCCCGCCCTGCACCGCACGCTGCACAGCATGATGAGGAAGCTCTTCCTGCAGTGAGTGCCGCCCGTGGCCTTCTCCGGGCTCTGCTGATCCCTCAGTCCCCAAACCAGAAAGACGGCAGTCAGCACCTCTGGGACCAAGAGCCCACTTGAACCATAGCGATCAGATGGGTCCCAGGAAGAGCTTAGCTCCATCGCAGCTTCCAGAGACACGCTGTGCGATGCATCGTCTTTGCTGCTTTTTCATGAGTCATTGTACACTGTGCTCGTGGTTCTGCCCCTCGCTTGCCTTCGTTAACAGTGGATCTGGGAGAGCTGTGTGTGGATGTGCCACGCTAGTGGACATTTAGCTGCTCCCACCTGCCACAGTGACCAACCATGGAGTGGCCTTGTACAGATGAGGTCACGCAAACATGTCTGTAGAATAGTCTCCAGGAAGTAACGCTGTTGCAGGTCTGCTTGATATTATCAGATAAATCTAGATGGGTGGACACCAACTTGATCAGTATTGTCAGAGAGCTCCCTGTGAAGATCGTACAGTTGGTTGCGCTGTTAGCCGTGATTGGGAGTGTATGTCCTGCTCTGAGCCACGCTGCCATGGGGGGGATTATTGCCAACCAGATGGGATGAAATGCTCTCTTGGTATACCCTTAATATGCAGTCCTTATTATGAATGAAATTGGACTTCATTTTCATATGCTTTGCCCATTTTTCTGTAGATTTGGGGGTTTTTTTTCCCCTCATTAATTTGTATGAGTTCTTTCTAGATAAAAATTAGCCATTTTTCTGTGATGTGAGTTGCACACTTTTTCCTCAGTCTTTGTTTTTGGTTTTGTTTACGGTAGGGTTTTGTGATGCAGACCTCTTGTTTTTTGTTGCTTCTGGGTTCTAAGTATGTTTTCTGCTTCAGGACGATCAGCTTTTTTCTCACAGTGTCTTCTGGTCTTCTCTGGTGTCTTGACCGTTGATTCTGAACTTGGTCTGCAGGCTCATTGCTGAGTTCAAGCGCCTGGGGTCATCAGTCGTCTATGCCAACTTCAACCGCATCATCCTGTGCACCAAGAAGCGGCGGGTGGAGGACGCCCTTGCCTACGTGGAGTACATCACCAACAGGTGTCAGCATTCCTGTACCCTTCGTTCATCTGTGTCTTATCTGATCCATTCACCTGCTGTGACAGCCTCAACATGTCTCGTAGCATGGCTCTGTTGGTAACGAATGCTTTCTGCCTTAGGCTGTCTGAAAAAGCCTTTATTTCACCTTCCTTTTTGAAGGATATTTTTGCTGGGCATAGAATTAGATGGATCTTTTTTGAAAGTCTTTTTTTTCCTCTGTTTCTTTTTGGATAATTTCTGTTGTTATGTCTTTAAATTTGCTGATCTTCTGCAGTGTTTAATCTGCCATTAATCCCATCTAGTATATTTTTCATTTCACACTGACAGTTTTCATCTCTAGAAGCTTGGTTTGGGTCTTATACATCTCTAGAGTCTACTTAACATGTTCAGTCTTCTCTCTGGTTTATTTTAACACATGCAATACTGTTCTAATAACAGGTTTTTTTGTTTTGTTTTTGTTTTAATTAATTAATTATTATTTTTTTTTGGTTGCGTTGGGTCTTCCTTGCTGCATGCGTGCTTTCTCTAGTTGCGGCAAGCGGGGGCTACTCGTTGCGGTGCGTGGGCTTCTCATTGCGTTGGCTTTTCTTGTTGTGGAGCATGGGCTCTAGGCACATGGGCTTCCGTAGTTGTGGCTTGCGGGTTCTAGAGCGCAGGCTTAGTAGTTGTGGTGCACGGGCTTCGTTGCTCCATGGCATGTGGGAACTTCCCGGACCAGGGCTTGAACCCTTGTCCCCTAAATTGGCAGGTGGATTCTTAACCACTGCACCACCAGGGAAGCCCCTAATAACAGTTTTTTTTGTTGTTTGTTGTTTTTTTTTTTTTGCGGTACGCGGGCCTCTCACTGTTGTGGCCTCTCCCGTTGCGGAGCACAGGCTCTGGACGCGCAGGCTCAGCGGCCATGGCTCACGGGCCCAGCCACTCCACGGCATATGGGATCTTCCCGGACCGGGGCATGGACCCGTGTCCGCTGCATCGGCAGTCAGACTCTCAACCACTGTGCCACCAGGGAAGCCCCCTAATAACAGTTTTAATTTCTGTTCTGCTCGTTATTACATCTCTGTCAGCTCTGATTTGTCTTCAGTTGATAGATTCTTCTCCTTATTATGTGTTGTGTTTCTCTGCTTCTTTGCACACCTGGTGATATAGGATGGGATGCCAGACATTAAGAATCTTGGCTTGTCCGTTGGGTAGTTTTGCATTCCTGTAAATATTCTTGAGCTTTATGTTATGTTACTTGGAAACAGTTTGATCCTTTGGGGCATTTTTTGAGATGTATAGTCGGAGCCAGAGCAGTGTTTAGTCTAGGGCTCATGATTCCCACTGTTGAAGCAAGACTTTGTGAGCACAGCTGCGCATGCCTCTGAGTTACGAGGTTCTGACAGTGGCGGGAAGCAAGCACCCCAGGCCTGGTGTGGTTTTCTCACACTTGCGCGTGATCCATGCTCTGCTGAATGCGGGGTTCCCTCTGTGCCGCTCTCGCCTCTCGTGCCCTCAGCACTGGTCCCTGTCGCCCCTCCGGGCTGGATGCAGACGTCTCCTTAGTATTATGTTTATCATTCTCCCTGGAAACCTTGAGGGATGATAAAATGTGAATCTACTTTATATCCATTTTTAAATAAGTAGAGGGTTAAACAGATAATAAAAGAAGGAAAGTGGGGAAAACTATTGATTTCATTTAAGCAATTTCTGTTTTGCTTTTTTTAGCATCCATTCTAAAGAGATCTTCCATTCTTTGACAATTTCTTTCTCTCGATGCTGGGAATTTCTTCTCTGGATGGATCCCTCTAACTATGGTGGAATCAAAGGAAATGTTCCATCTAGTATTCACTGTGGACAGGTAAGAGGTACCCAGTCTTAGAGAGCAGAGTTTGGAATCTGAAGCAGCTTTAGGGTCCACGTTGGTCCCTTCAGTGCACACTTGGGGGTCACAGGCTGAGTGCCAGGCACACGGTTCTAGGCCCCGGTCATGTAGTCCTTGCTGTCACAGAGTGTGTGAGGGCAAAGATCACGAACAAGCAAACAAGTAGATGTAGACGCCAGTGTCAGCAATGGTGAGGGCTCGGAGTAAACAAAAAGCAGGGTAGCAATAGAGAGTGAGCCACAGGGGAGGGGCCGATTTGGATGGGGAGGTCGAGGAGTCCTCTGAGGGCGTGACGGACCTGCAGCGTGAGGCTGCCGTGAGTTACGGGACAGGCAGAGACAGTGGTCACAGGTGTGGGCAGAGAGCTGGCCGGGGCCAGGCCACTTGGGCCCGAGGGCTGTGATGGACACTTGGCTTTTAGTGATGGGGAGATTCTGAGTGGGGGAGTGTCAGGGCCTGACTTCTACTTGGATCCTGAGTGGACAGCACCGCAGGAGGTCAAGGTCTGAGTGGAGCCTGGTTAGTGTTGGCCCAGGGGAGGATGCGGGGCAGGGTGGAGTCAGGGAGAAGGACTCCGCTGGGCATTGCAGGTGGAGTGGACGGGCCAGCGGAATGAAAGTGGGGTGACGCCCGGGGGCACAGGGGCAATGTCTGGGCGAGTAGGTTGTGGGTGGGCCTGTGCTTGGGTGTGTGAACCCCGATGGATGGGGCAGGAGAGCGAGTGTGGGGAGAGGGGAGCTGTGCTTGGCTGCGGCGTGTGGTGTTGGCCGAGCCTGACGTTTGCTTGACGTGCACAAGGTGGAGATGCAGAGGTCAGGTGGTGGCAGGGGCGTCTGGGGAGGGGCTGGGGGTGGGGATTTGGGGTCATCCCAGCTGCTGAGCCTGGCAGCTGGGGCTGGTGAGAACACCTGGGGGTGAGCGTGGGTTGAGAGGCCTGAGTCCCCCCAGGGCAGGTCCCCATGGAGGAAGCTGCCAGTGGGTAGGGAAACTGGGGGATGGGGCCTTAGGCATCAAAGGGAGAGAAGCCCCAGAAGAAAGGAGCTGTGCTGCTGAGAGCAGATAGGAAACAGAGGCTGCACTTGGTGCTGGGGTTGGGAGGGCCACTGAGACCACGATGGGAGAGAAGGAGGTGCAGGCCATGTAGACGAATCAAGGGAAGGCAGTGGTGGCTGCTGCTCTGAAGGAGGGCGGCCGTCAGAGTTCAGCTGTTGAACATTCTTCCCTTCCTGGGAGGTGGGAGTTGAATAAGTTTAAAGTGAATCGTCTGAAAGAGCAAACGAGAGTAGCAGTACTGAGTGCTTCTGTGCACCAGGCACGTTCCATAAATGACCTTATTCTTAAAGCCGTCCTGCAGGAATCTCACCTGGGCTCAGGGGGCGGACACGGCACCCGCTGGGCGGTGCTGCTGTGCGCAGATGTGACTGGGGTTGTCTCTGTGTCCCAGCAAGACTCCCTCGAAGAGGGCAGAGCAGAGGGGGAGGAGCCTGAGGATGAACCTGAGGAGGGAGAGGAGGAGGGAGGTGCACAGGAGCTGGATGTCGAGGACCTGCTGGAAAACAACTGGAACATCCTGCAGTTCCTGCCGCAGGCAGCCTCCTGCCAGAGCTACTTCCTCATGATCGTTTCAGGTGAGTCGTCCACACTCGCCATAGCGTCTGAGCCACGCAGTGGGAATAACGTGGCCCTGGTGGGAGCACACCCAGAGTCGGGGGCCCTGAGGGGTGCCCTGGCTGCACAGCGCTGTGAGAGGCGGAGAGGAGACCCTTGACCCCAAGCAGAACCTCACCGTGAGGAAGGCTGTCCTCCCCGGGGCGTCGCGAAGGCTTCGTGGCCCTGCCCCCGAGGTTTGTGCGCGTGCACATGTAGTGATCGAGGTAAACCCCAAGTAGAAAAGTTGAGACACTTCCTGAATCGACTGCCCCGCTGGCTGTTCCTGGAGACTCAACTTACGGTGTGAGAAAGTCCTATATTTCATCTGGATCTAAAGGTTTAGTGTTGGTAACACAACATTTTAAATCAACTATACTCCACCAAAAATTTTTTAAAAAGAAAAAAAAGGTTTAGAGTTACAAATCAAGTTATTTAGCTTGGTATGTAAATGAAGTGTGTAGATTAAACACCCGTTATAATTCAGAGGTAATCATTAGAACAGTTGATGAAGAGCATCATAAATTAAATCGTCAGCAGACGCATAGACGTAGATATAGCTGCACCCGCGTACATAGTGACAGAGGTAGTTCCGTTGTGGTTATTTTATATTTTATATTTATATTTTGTTGACTTGTCTTTGAGCCCTTTGCTTTCTTAAGTTCTCTTCTGGAATGTGTGGGCCTGGTGGAGCCTTTGGAGAGAAGTGTGCTGTGCCTGGGGGTCGAGGCGAGCCCTCTGTCTCGCCGTCCAGTGTGACGGTTGGCGCGTGTTGCCTGAGCTTGGGCATCAGCGGGTGCCCTGCTTGTCCCCATTTCTCTGATTGACTTGGGCTCGTCTTAGTGCAGCAGATAGAATCATCGTTACTAATGACATTTCAGCCAGTGTGGCTGGCAGCGTGACGAGCCGCAGGGCGCCCCCGGATTCCGGGGTGTTGGTGGCAATGCCGCCTCCCGGGGCCCGTGCCTGAGCCCGCCCTCTCTCTGCAGCGTACATCGTGGCCGTGTACCACAGCATGAAGGAGGACCTGAGGCGCAGCGCCCCGGGCAGCACCCCAGTGAGGAGGAGGGGGGCCAGCCAGCTCTCCCAGGAGGCCCAGGGCGAGGCCGGAGCCCTTCCCGGTGAGCGCCCTTGCCACGGGGGGCCACCGCTGTGTGCTCCTCAGGGCTCCTTCCCTTGCTGTCCTATCGCCGTGCAAAATAGGGAGCAGGCATCGTGTCGCTTCTCTTCCCAGGAATGATCACCTTCTCACAAGATTACGTGGCGAACGAACTCACTCAGAACTTCTTCACCATCACACAGAAGATCCAGAAGAAAGTCACAGGCTCTCGGAACTCGACTGAGCTCTCAGAAATGTTTCCTGTCCTCCCCGGTTCTCACCTGCTGCTCAATAACCCCGCTCTGGAGTTCATCAAATATGTGTGCAAGGTGAGGACACTCCCACTGACGTGTGTGCAGGTCACTCCTTTCTTCCAGAAACACCCACTGCACCCACTCCATGCAGCCGCTGTGGGAAAGACCTCTGTCCTCACTCCGCTGAGGGGGCATAAGTCAGTGAGGGACAGGTGAGCTCAGAGAGCACAGGTGCTGAGAGGTGGGCTCAGGGGCGGGGCAGGTGAGGAAGGCCCTCTGATGGGGCCTGGGGCTGAGAATGAGACCCCTGGGGCTAAGAGGGTCTGGCCAGGGGCAGAGGGGATGCAGAGACCCTGGGGAGGGACGACCTGGCGGTGCTGGTGAAAGGTGAGTAGTGGAACGGCAGGTGCTCATGGATCACGTGGGGCTGGTGGGCCAGACTGGGAACTGGACAGGGCTCCCAAAACGTCTGGGCTGCTGTGGAACCTAAGAGGAGAGCTTGCTCGGATGCTAAATGCCTTTCTGGGAAAGGCAGGCTGCATCAAACGATGGCATGATATTACCAGATGAGGACCCAGCCGGTGTCATCCCTTATGGAGCATTTTACTGTCCGTTAAGTTACCTCCCAGCAAATCAGAGTTTCACAGTGATCAAATGACTTCTGATCGTGGTGAAGAAATGGTTTCGTGTACCATTTTAATTCCTTGGTAGACTTCAGAATTTTTAAGTTTTATTTTTATTAAAGTATAATTTACAGGGAGTTCCCTGGTGGTCCAGTGGCTAAGACTCTGCCCTCCCAGTGCATGGGGCCCGGATTCAGTACCTGGTCAGGGAACTAGATCCCACGTGCCACAACTGAAGATCCCATATGCAGCAACGATGATCCCACGTGCCGCAACTAAGACCTGGCGCGGCCAAGTAAAGAAATAAATACATAGTTAAAAGAACGAGTATAATTTACATACAGGAAAATTCACCATTTTAGTGTGCATTCCGTGAGGTACCCAATCACGCCTTCAGGATACAGAACCAGAGTCCCCCACCCCTGGCACGCTCTGATCTGTCTGTCCCTATGTTTATTTACTTTTTGAAAGTTGCATGCAGTAAAAGTCACTCTCCGTGCAGTGCAGTCGTTCGAGTTTTCACAGATGGATAGGGCTGGCTATCAGCAAGCAGCCAGGTACAAAACGGTCACCACCCCAGAGAGCTCCCCCGTGCTTCCCCTTGGGCTCAACTCCTCTCGCCTGCAACCCTGGAACCGCCAATCTGTCTTCTGTCCCTGCGTTGTGACCTCTTCCAGAATGTCACACGAGTGGAATGGTTGGTTATGTAGCCTTTTAGGTCTGACTTCCTTCAGTCAGCAAAATGCACCTGGGGCTCCTCCATGTCATTGCTTGTCTCAGTGCTTCGTTCCTTTCCATTGCTGAGTCTTGCTCCCTTGTTGTGTGGGAGAACCGCAGTTCCCCGGTTGAAGGACATTCAGGTTGTTTTCACGTTTTTGGTGACTGTTAGTAAAGCTGCTGTAAACATTCTCATAGAGAAGGTTTTGGGTGAACATAAGTTTCATTTCTCTTGGTAGAAACCTAGTAGGGGACTGGCTGGGTCATGTCGTGCTTGTTTCTAAAGTGGCCCCGTTTTGCATCCTCATCAGCGGTGTATAGCTACAGTCCAGCTGCTCCACAACCCGCTAGAACTTGGTGGTGTTGATTTTCAAGATTTTATCTGTCCAGATAGGTGTGTAGTGGTATATCATTATGGTTTTAACTTGCATTTCCCTAATGCTAATGATGTGGAGATTTTATTCATGTGCTTGTTTGCTCTCCATGTGTTTTTGGTGAAATGTCCAGATCTTTTGCCCATTATTAAAAATTGTTTCTTTTTAAAATAATTTTTATTGGAGTATAGTTGATTTACAATACTGTGTTAGTTTCAGGTGTACAGCAAAGTGAATCAGGGTTGTTTTTCTTATTGTTAAGTTTTGAAAGTTCTTCATATATTCCGTATATAAGTCCTTTATCAGATCTGTGATTTCCAAATATTTCCTCCCAGAATTTGGCTTGCCTTTTCAAAATTCCATTTTTCAGTGAGCAGAGGATCTTAACTTTTATCTAATTTGTCACTTTTTAAGGGTTGAGCTTTTGGTGTCATATCTGAGAAATCTTTGCTTTAACCAAGGTCACAAAGTTTTTCTCTTATGTTTTCTTCCAGAAGTTTTATAGTTTTAGGTTTTATATTTAGTCTGTGATTCATTTTGAGTTAATTCTTGTGCAATGTGCATGTTATAAATTGAGGTTCATATTCTGCATAAACATATCCAGTTATTCCAGCATTATTTGTTGAAATAATTAGCCTTTCTCCATTTAAATATGTTTGTGCTTTTTTTCAAAACTTAACTGGCCATATATATGTGTGTGGGCCTGTTTCTGGGTCTCCATCAATCTTAATATCTATCTGTTCTCCAATACCACACTGTCTAAATTTCTGTAACTTTATCAATAAGTCTTGAAACCAGGTAGTGTGAAGGCTTTAACTTTATTCAAAATTATTTTGACTATTTTAGTTCCTTTGCCTTTCCTTATAAATTTCAAATCAGCGTATCAATTTCTACCAAAAAAAAAAAATCCTCTTGGATTGTTGATTGGAGTTGTTTGGAGTCTCTGGATTAATTTAGGGAGAATTGATATCTTAATGTTGAGGCTTCCAATCCATGAACTGCTGTATCTTTCCATTTATTTAAGTTGTCTTTGACTTCTTTCAGCATGAAAATAGTGCACATATTTGCACCTCAGAGTTTTATGGTTTGGGTGCTATTGTAATGGCACTGAGTTTTTGTTTTTCTTTTTTTTAATCTGGCTGCGCCGAGTCTTAGTTGCAGCACGCCAGATCTTCATTGCTGCGTGCGGGATCTTTAGTTGCAGCATGTGGGATGTAGTTCCCTGACCAGGGATCGAACCTGTGCCCCCTGCATCAGAGGCATATGGAGTCTTAACCACTGCACCACCAGGGAAGTCCCATCCTGAGAGTTTTAATCATGAATGGATATTGAATTTTGTTAAGGGCTTTTTCTGTGTCAGTTGAGATGATCGTATCGGTTTTTATTCATTAGTCTCGATACGGTGAATTACACTGATTTTCAAATGTTGATCCAGCCTTGCATTCCTGGGGTAAATCCCACTTGGTCGTGATACCAGTGGGTTCAATTTGCCAGTATTTTGTTGAGGATATTTGAGTCTGTGTGTGTGACAGTTTTTTACTGTAGTTGTCTTGTACTGTCTTTGTCTGGTGTTGGTATCAGAGTGATACTGGCCTCACAAGATGAGTTAGGAGTGTTCTCCCTCTTGTGTTTTCTGCAAGATACTGTGTAGAATCAGCATTACTTCTTCCTTAATGTTTTGGTAAATTCACTTTCATTTTTTTCTGTCTCTTAATTACATCCAGTGTTCTCCCTATGTAAAAGACGTGTATAATGTATATATTTTAAACAATACTGCCCAGTAGGCTGTCGATCTTCATTATAAATGTGCTTGCAAATCCACCCACTTTGTTTCAGATCGACCATAAACGCTCCTCCCAGAGAAGTCTTCTAAGTGGTGTTTGGTTCTGTGCTCTTGGCATTGTGCTAGGACAGGAGTTGTAGGGCTGGGAGAGGCCAGTGAAACATGCCAGCACTGTCTCCTCTTGTTTACAGATGGGGGCTTAACGAGTCTCCTGTGGCTCTGCAGGAGTGACTTCCAGTGCCAGCACCATGGCCACTGACACACACGTGTGCTGCACAGGCGCTTCTCGGCTGGCCTGAGAGCCCCTCCACCGTGGAGGGTTGAAGTCAGCTCCTTTGCAGTGAGACTGTAGAGCTCTGGTAGACTTAGGACTGCCTGTCATTGAGGAAGAAGGAGCCAGTAAGGTGAACACATAGAGCACACTTGGGTGTGTCCCAGAGTTCCCCGGAGCTGGCAGAGACCACAAGGCCTGGGGGCAGGGCCTCCACTCCACTCTTATGGCCCCGAGTCAGGGAATCACTGATGTACAGAAGGCAGGAAGAGTTGAGATGATGCTGAGAAACAGTAGCTTAGAGAGTTGGCTGCGGGGTTTTCTGGTCCAAACAGCAGCAGGGAGGCCCCGGGAGCTGTCCCTGATGCGGGCTCTGTTCTCTGAAGGTCCTGTCTCTGGACACGAACATCACAAACCAGGTGAACAAGCTAAACCGAGACCTGCTTCGCCTGGTAGATGTCGGCGAGTTCTCAGAGGAGGCCCAGTTCCGAGACCCCTGCCGCTCCTACGTGCTCCCTGAGGTCATCTGCCGCAGCTGTAACTTCTGCCGGGACCTGGACCTGTGCAAAGACCCCTCCTTCTCTCAGGTGGGCCAGCTCCGTCAGGCCCCTTGCTGGTGAAGTCAGAATATCCAGGCATCAGTGGATCAGGGGGTCCTGCAGTACCCCCTCTCAAGTGACCCCAGGCTCCACCTTTACTGGGTTACACCTACTGGGCCCCCAGCTAGCTTTGATGTGAATTTCACGCCACTCAGCTGCCACATGCCAGAACCTTGTCCTGGTGAACAGGTAAGTGATGACGGTGGTGGTGTGAGTGTGCCCTGGAGCTGTGAGCAAGCAGTACCGCAGTTCTCACCACGAGCTCTTCTCTTCCCATCCTTTCTCAATACTGGGGCTGCGGAAGGTGACCTGGTCCCTTTCCTTCTCTGCCTAGGATGGGGCTATGCTGCCTCAGTGGCTGTGCTCCAACTGTCAGGTAGCCTACGACTCGTCAGTCATCGAGATGGCCCTGGTGGAAGCCCTGCAGAAGAAACTGATGGCCTTCACCCTGCAGGACCTGGTGAGCAGCGGGGCCTGGTGCTGGGGCTTTTTTGCACCCAGCCCGACCGCCCCTCCAGTTGATGGAGGGTTGGTTGATAAGCAGTTCGCACCCACGGGAAACTAGAGGTGGACACAGGTCTCAACGTCGTTACCTGGTCCTCCAAGGTAACCACCTCTTGGGTCAGGCCTTGTCCATGAGCCCAGGTGACTCATTCATTCCTACAGCATCTGTTGGGCACCTACAGGGGCCAAGTGCTGGCTTCATGGACCTTTTTTATTCTAGTGGAGGGAGATAGACAGTAAACAGGACAACTAAGAGATGCTAAGAGTAAAGAGAGCCAACAGGCAGCGTGTGAGCAAAAGAGGGGAGCTTCAGCACTAGATGGAGGAGTGCTCTCACCAAGAGGGACGTGTCAGCAAAGCCCCGGGCACGGTGTTGGGGTCCAGGCAGGGAACAACTGGTGCTGGCGTGATGGATGGGGGAGCCTCAGGGGTAGGGTGTCCACAGGGAGGGTGTTGGGAAACAGTTGGAATGTTTGGATAAAGCCCATTATCACGTCTCCGATTTTATTCAGAATTGAGGGGAAGGCCATGCGGGAGGGAAGCCTGTCAGGTGCCAAGCGACTGACCAGCCCTGGCCTGGGCCCGGGAGGCTCCTGACTGGGGCTGCTTCTCATTGCAGATCTGCCTGAAGTGCCGGGGTGTGAAGGAGACCAACATGGCCATGTACTGTAGCTGTGCTGGGGCCTTCTCCCTCACCATCCACACCAAGGTGGGGCCTCCCGTGGACAGCCAGCCCTGCTGCCCCTCAGCCATTGGCCCTTTCTGGGTCTCGGCCTTGCATCCCTGTGCCTCCTCTGGGACTAGTTCTCACTGTGACTGGTCATTCCTGTAGGTCTTCATGGAGCAGATCAGAACCTTCCGGAACATTGCCCAGCACTATGGCATGTCGTACCTCATGGAGACCCTGGAGTGGCTGCTGCAGCAGAACCCCCAGCTGGGCCATTAGCAAGGTGGGCAGCATCCCCATTCTCTGCTCTGACTACCCACATCCAAGACGGGCACCCAGGAAGACGATCCTCAGGGAGCTTTCAGGGAGCAGGTCATGCAGCCCAGAAGCGTGAACCAGCCAGAGCAAGACGTGGCTCCACCTCCAGGTTCCCTGGGGCCCCCAGCCTCAGTCAGGGCAGCCCTCTCTAGGCCCAAGAAGCGTCTCCAGCAAGGGGTCCCAGGGCTGCTTTCTCGCTGGATGAACACCCCTCTGCTGCTGCACGGCCCTCCCTGCAGCTCCGGCCCTTCCTGTCCACTCCTCTGCTGCCCTGAGGTGCCCTCGGAGGTCTTCTGTTTGAACCGAGCCCGAGGGTGGCTGGAAGCCAGACGCAGGGCGAGGGGCACCTGAGTGGGAGTCTGCAGCCCTGGCTCTCCAGTCCCTTGCTTCCGGGAGAGGTGCTGTCCTACAGTCCACGCCAGCGGCATGCGGGCCGCATCCCAGGGACCCGGGCTGAACCTGTGGTGACCTGGGCGTCTCTCACACACTGAGTTCTGGGGCTTTGGCCCCTCTGTCTGTGGAGATTCCCGGTCAGAGCAGCCTTTGCCGGAGTGTCTATATCATGGCGTAGTCACCTCGTGGGCAGCAGCGAGACTGGGCTGGGGGCGGGAAGGCTGAGGAAGGGGGAGGGTCTCAGGCTGGGGCTCAGCCGCAGCGGGGCCTGGCACCTCTCGCTCTGAATCTGCCTGTGCTGTGAGGGGACCACTGCAGCAGGAGGCCTGGGGGCCCCGGGGAGGGAGGAGGCGCACCATTATCGCGGACTTCGACATCATATGTTAGCACCTGGATTCTAGAAAAGTATTTCTTCACATGCAAGACTGGGTTCTTTCTTTCAGGTCTGAGGAGTGGTTGGGAGAGGATGGAGGAAAGGGCAACAGCGATTTTATCGGGATCGAGGCAGTTCTGTTGCTTCTCAGCCTCGGGGATCAGTACAAGGTCTGTGACCCCAAGGCAGAGAGGGTCCTTGGGCTGTGCCCCCTTTGAAATGCGACACTCACCACCAGCTTGTTCAGGGCCCTGTTGCACAGAGATGTGGGCCGTGCTATTTTCTCCTCCCGGGTGGGGCTGAAAGAGGAGACCGTGTCAGGCTGGGAAACCCTTTGCTGAGCATGAGTTCTCGCTCCGTTCTGCCAGCAGCAGCCCCAGAACATAAGATCAACTCTGTGCACCTCATTTCTAACTAAATGCAACTGGAAGCAAAAGAAAACCAGCCAAATTGGCGAGGACAGAAGCATGTTAAAAGTGAATCATAGGGGCTTCCCTGGTGGCGCAGTGGTTGAGAGTCCGCCTGCCGACGCAGGGGACACAGATTCATGCCCCGGTCCAGGAGGATCCCACATTCCGCGGAGTGGCTGGGCCCGTGAGCCATGGCCGCTGAGCCTGTGTGTCTGGAGCCTGTGCTCCGCCACGGGAGAGGCCACAACAGTGAGAGGCCCGCGTACCGCAAAAAAAAAAAAAAAAAAAAAAAAGTGAATCATAAACTCAGGAACCCCAAACAGGTGGGCAGTGGGGGCCCCACTGTTGGCTCTGGAGCCTGGTTTAAATTTGTCCTCGTTATCTCAGTTTACACTTTGGATTTTCGTTTTAATTTTACACTTTGACATTTCCTACAATTTTCACTGTATGTTTGTGCACTGCGCCTGGGTCTCTGGAAGGAAGGAAAGAAGACTAAGTGACGTCTGTCTGTCTGGGTTTGTTGGCCCCTGGGTACTGCCCACCAGGCGCATCCAGGCCCAGTGACTGCAAGAAACCTGACTCGCCTTGGAAGGGGATGGAGCCTGTCAGCCCCCAGATGGAGATCAAATCAAATTAGGGCCGAGTTGGGGAGGAGGAGGGCTAACGGCGCTTCCTGGAAGCAGAGCCGGAGAAGTCCCAGGGGAGCACAGAGGAGCGAGGAGGTGGGGCTGCATGCCTCACCACCCCCCACCCCCCACCCCGCCACTGTGCTCCCTGCAGCGGGGCCCGCCACTGTGCTCCCTGCAGCGGGGCCCGGGGCACCCGCGGAGGGCAGCTTAAGGGCTGGGGGCATCTGGGGCGGTGGAGGTCCCAGGGTCACTCTCATGCTTGGGGATGGGAAACCTGAGCCCCTGGCCCTGGTTCTTGAGCTGCAGCCCAGCTCCAACTGGAAAAGCTGGTTTCTCGAAAACTAGAGCTGGATGTCTATGAGTCAGACACTCTGGATGTCACCGGCATTTGAGTGACCCAGGGAGCTGACGAGCATAGGAGAATCGGCAGCGGTGCTGGGTGGGGGCTTCTCAAGGGTTTGTGGCTCCAGTGAGTGGTGCTGGCCTCGTTGGCAGGTGGGGAGAGGAGGCCAGCTCTGACTTTGGGAGTGACGGGGTCACAGGTGAAAGGATCTGTGGGAGGGACTATGCCTCCTCAGGTCTGTGCACCATCATAGCCGTTGCTGGGGAAACCACCGTCCAACCAGGTCAGGGCCTGGCCAAGCACAGCTGCTAAGTGGAATGACCACTGTAGCATCCAAGGCCGTAACCAGATTACCCGTAGGCCTGATACAGCTAGTGCCGGCTTCCCCACACTCTTCCAACCTTGTCCTGCCCTGTCCACCTTGTCCCCAGCACTGAATTCCTTCCTCCACCCCAATCCCCATTTGAAATAGAGCCACAGGGCCTGGGCAGGCATTTTGGCGTCAGCCTAAGCTTTCGGTTTCCTTGGGTACAACTCTCATTGCCTCCCTCCTGGCTTTCTTCCTCCTTGAGAGGTTTGGGGTCTAGGATGAGCCTTTTCCTGTATTTTGAGGTTTGGGGCCTGGGATGAGCCCTGCAGGAAGCTGGTAAATGCACTGCCTGAAGGACATGCTGGGATGAGTCTAGGGGTCCTCGTGCGCTCTCAGCCTGTGTGTCCCCCACCTCCACTGGCCCCCAGGTCAGACATGACTGTAGCCTGGCTGGACGTGGGGGCAGCAGACGCGTCCACACACTCTGCACCCAGGCTGGCTAGAGGGGCAATATGGAGGGCTAAGCACACCAAAAGAGACCCCGTGCGCAAAGACCTGCCATTGCATGTTTGTCTTAAGAGCCTGAACATGCTTCTCCCCAAAGACGAGGCCAGGAGGTTCTGGTCACAGCTTTATTGGATTCTGGATGTGTGATTTCCTGGCTATGAAGTGAGCGAAGGGTCTGGGTTGCGGGGGGGGGGGAGCAAAGAGCCTGGGAGGAGAACAGCTAGGGCGAAGGTGGAGGTGGGGACTTGCCACCTACAGGCCCCTGGGCAGTTGGGGGACGAGATGGGCAGGCCGGGAGCAGGTGCCGTCCCCTTCATGTCATCCCACTGCCTGGTTGCATGGGGCCCTTTGGCTGCTGGTTTTGCTGAGACGCAGTGCTGAGGTGTGTGGGCAGGGCCCAGGTCCAAGGTCCCAGCCATGCTGCCCTGGGGAGCGGGGCGCTCCTGGGGCCACAGACTTCAGGGGCCCCCAACAGGCCCAGGTCTTCAGTGCAGCACGACAGAAGGTGGGAGTGGGCTCAGAGCTGGGCCAGACCTCGGGCGTCTGTGAGAGCGCAGTCCTGTTGGGAAGGCTCAGAGGCGCCAAGCCCTGGTCCTGCACCCCGCTTGGGAGCATCCACCATCTGCTCAGACGGGGCAGAGGTGGGGCAAGGCCATGGGGGTGGGGCAGCCCAGGCCTGGCTCTGCCCCTCACCCTGCGGTGGGCCAGCCTGGCCTGGGTCTGCGGAGCAGGGATAGGGTGGGGGAGGGCCCTGGCCCAAAACAAGGGCCAGGGTCACAGGCCAGCTGCCTGAGGAAGGCCCTGGAGTACACACCTTGTCAAATTTCTTATGGCTGTAGACCTTGTTTTTGTTCATGAACGTCAGCAAGATCCAGTCGCACAGGAAGGAGCCCTGAGACCAGCAAGACCGACGCCTAAGAGCCTGGCACCCGCCCCTCCGCCCCCCCCCGCCCCGCCCCGCCCCCACCCCCACCCCGTGACACTAGTGCGCATCCCTTACCACCCCGATGGAGGTCAGCGCTGTGGCCAGGTTAATGATGGTGGGAATCAGGCTGAACTTCCCTGCCTGGAGGCACAGAGGCTGCCTGAGATGGTCGGGAGTGGGGCTCAAGGGAGGCGTGGGGTGTGGTAGGAGAGGTTGAGGCTGGGCCAGCCCAAACCCCAGGTAGGCAAGGTGGGCTGGTTTACCTGTCCGTGCACGATGACGTCAATGCGGATCCCGTAGGCTTTGATGAGTGTACGGGTGGTGCTACCATTTACTTTGTAATACTTGGCGAACCTAGGGCAGAATGACCCGGAAGCACATCAGAACCTGGGCGGGAATGACCCGGGTGCAGGAGCCCCGGCCACCTGACCCTGAGGAGCATGACGGGGGTGGGGTGCACCTGTTGCCCAAATGGGGCAGCTGCAAGACTCCGCCGACCACTGGCGCCCCTGAACCTTTGGGCACCTGCCCTGTTGACTCCTGGACCTCCACGGCTAGGGCAGATGAGGACCCAGTGTCCCAAGGTCAAGGTACCTGAAGTTGTAGCCAGATGAGGCTGGGACATGCTTGGGGTCGAGCCTCCGGAAGGAGTATTTGGGGTTGCACTTTGACGCCGACAGGTCCAGGTCACAGTCCCAGTTGATAATGACCCCAATTACACCACCCTGTCCAGAAGTGGGCACAGACATGGGGTCAGGGTGGGCTCACAGAGAGGACCTTCAACAGCCCCAGGGTCCTGCTGAGGCTATGTGTGGGATGCATACTGTGAGGCACCCAGGGCAGCTCAGGGCAGAGAGCTGAGGAAGGGGGCTAGTTGAGTGCCCTGCTTCCGAGGCATGAGGGGATGCCAGGAGTCAATAATTTAGCAGGAGCCATGCACACCCAGATGGGTCAGCCGATCGTGTTTCTCTTTCCTCTGCCCGAGCAGGGCCAGGGCTGGCCAAGGCTGCAGACAGACTCGGCTGTAATGAGACCCTTTGTGTGCAGGTGGGAGCCAGCACCCGGACAGCTGTCCCACCCACTCTCCCTGGTGCCCTCACCGTGTGTGCCAGCTGCGTGAAGTTTTCCCCTGCCTGCTCCACAATGTAGCCCAGCTTGAAAATGGGGCAGTAGAGGTCAGAGACCTCATGGAATGTGCAATGTTTCAGGTAGCCATCCTTCCGGTTCTCGATGTTGCCCCTAAAGACAAGGCCTAGTGGCATCAGATGGGGAGGGAGCAGAAGCCATGCACCCCCAAACAACACATTCCAAGAGGCAACTCCCACTCCAGCCCAACTCTTGTCACCACACGCTAACAGCTCTTACTTGGAGAACTGGAATTTGGGGTAGTGGATGCTGTTCTTGATGAGAATGGTGAAATTCGGGGCCATCTTACCGAGAAACTGGCTGAGGAGGCACAGACCAGGTGTGTTTAGTCTCCCCTTCCCCCCGTTCCCCAGGCTCCCCCTCTGCGCTGTCCTCCCTTCCTTCTCCCCCCACACACCCCGACTCAGGGAGGAGAAAGGAGCAAAGGAGCTTGGCCCCAGGTGGGTAGGGACAGCGGGCGTGCACACCTGACTGAGGCCCCGTCTTCCACCGGGCACCAGCCGGACACCTCGCAGGTCTTGGAGGACCCGTGGTAATAAGGCACGCAGCGCCCGGTCCGCAGGCCTGTGGGCAGAGGCGCGCTCAGGTGGCAGATGCGCGCTCAGGGGCGCAGCCCGCCCCCGCCCCCAGTTGGCACACACTGACCGTTTCCCAGCATGTCCAGCTGCCCAGCCACGCAGTCCTCGTCCGAATCGCAGGTGGCGTTGTTGACCCTCATACTCTAGGGAGGAGGCTGCTTGGTCAGGGGCCCAACACCCTTTGCCCCCAGGCGCAGCGGACCAGGCAGGGCCCCTCCCTCCCGCCCCAGCTCTGCTCTCTACCCGGCCTCACCTCGGCACAGGTTCCGAGGGTCTGGAAGGGGGTGACCTCGATCCTGGTGATGATGCTGAACACGCTGCCCCCCTGGGCTCAGAAAGAAGGGACGGTCGGCCGGCGCCGGGCAGCTCGGCCGGCGCTCGGTCCCACCCTCGGGGTGCTCGGGGGGCGGGGCGGGGCCCGAGTGGCGCACCTCGGGGGGTTTCACGTACTCCTCCACGTCCCACACTTTGTGCTCGGACGAGGTGATGCCCTTGACCTTGGTGATGACGGAGCTCTCGGGGCCCGTCTCCCTGTCCTGGTAGCTCTTCTGCACGATGAACACGTACCTGTGCGGACGGGCAAGGCCGGCTCTGGAGGCGACCCCGGGACAGGCCCGGGACCCCTCCCCTGCCGAGTGAGCTTGACTCCGGCGGGACAGAGGCTGCGTCACCGCCTCTCGGGGGCCGGCCGGGTAGGCTCTGCGGCGCCCGAGGGGCCAGCCTTGGCGGCCGCCACCGGCATTCTCCTCACCCCCTGCCCAGAGCGGCCCCTCCAACCTGGGACGTCCCGGCGGCGCCCTCCCCTACCCTCCGGACCCCGCTGGACACCCCCTGCCGCCGGGTCTCCCCGTGCGCACCCACCACACGAAGTAGAGCAGAATGAGCAGCTGCACCGCGCGGTACACGATGCCCAGGCGCCGGTTCTTCACCACGATCACCTTGGGCGTCTCGTAGTCCCAGAACGCGGACCAGCAGCCCCGGGCCAGGCGTCGGCACGCGGCCGTCCCCGCGGGGGGTTTGGACTCGGCCGCCGCCATGGCCCCGAGCTGCTGGGACTGGGAAGCGGGCTGGGGGGCGCCGGCGTGGCCGCCTCCCGGGCGTGGCCTCGCGCTCCCCGCCCTGTCCCGCCTCGCCCCGCCCCAGGTCGGTCCCCGAGCCGCGGGGGCGCCGGGCGGAAACACGCAGCGCACCTGGCAGGTGTCGCCAGGTGGGGCCCCGAGTGGGCAGAGTCGGGGGTCGCTGCAGCCGTCGCCCCCAGCCCGCTCAGGGAGGGCGTGAAGACGGTGCAGGCCCTCGCGTCCCTCGGGAGGACACTTAAGACGCGGGGGGAAGACGCGGCAGAGCACCGCCCGCCTCCTCTGCGTCTCCGCCAGTGTCTGATGCGCAGCGCGCACTAAACCCGAAGAGCAATTCCTTTAAAATATATATATGTATATATTATATACATATATATATACACATATATATATTCAAAATCCAAAACATTTCTTCATGATAACAACACTTAACAAACTAGGACTAGAAAGGAAATTTCTCAACCTGATAAAAAAGTATCTACAAAACACCCACAGATGATATCATTTTTTTTTTTTTTTTTTTTGCGGTATGAGGGCTTCTCACTGTTGTGGCCTCTCCCGCTGCGGAGCACAGGCTCCGGACGCACAGGCTCAGCGGCCATGGCTCACCGGCCCAGCCGCTCCGCGGCATGTGGGATCTTCCCAGACCGGGGCACGAACGCGTGTCCCCTGCATTGGCAGGCGGACTCTCAACCACTGCGCCACCAGGGAAGCCCCCTGATATCATTTTTAATGGTGAAAAGAATGAATGCTTCTCCCTAAGATCAGGAATAAGAAGGGGTTGTCCTCCCTTGTCGCCTCTATTCAACATTGTCCTGGTGGTTCCAGCCAGGGCAAATAGCAAGAAAATGGGGACAAAATTAAAATAGAAATAGAAAATCCTAAGGAATCCACTAAAACCTATTAGAACTAATAAGCAAGTTTAGCAAGGTTGCAAGATGCAAGGTCAATATGTAACCGAGTAGGACCCTGTGGGGCCTTCCCAGGACAGACCCTCCCCTGTCCTCTGCCTGCCTGTTGTCTGTAGAAAAGCTCTAGCCTGCTAGGCCCTCCCCCGGTTCCAAAGGACAAATTTAATCAGAGAAGTGAGAAAATGCAGAAAGAAAACAGTCAAACAAGACAAAATAACAATATTTTAGCCATTAAACAAAGTCAAGGGCCTTTAGTTCTTCCTCAAGGGCTGTCGATAGTATGCTGAGCCGTGTCCCTGAGCTGTTTTGCAGATACTGAAACCCCCATCAGGTGGAAGAAGTTAACTGTATGCTGCCTACACGCATGCAGACCCCAGACTGGCTGGAACCTGAAGGTTGATGATGTTAATTCCCAATTACCTTACCACCAACCAATCAGAAGAATGTCCACGAGCTGATCACACACCACACAACCCCCCTCCTTCACCCTGTCTTTAAAAACCTTTCCCTGAAAGCCTTCAGAGAGTTCACGTCTTTTGAGCACTAGTTCCCTGGACTCCTTGCTTGGTACCTGCAATAAATGCTGCACTTTCCTGCATCACAACCCGGAACCAGTGGGTTGGCTTTACTGCTTGCAGGTGAGAAGACCCAAGTTTGGTTCAGTAAAAAATATATAGGGAATTCCCTGAGGGTCCAGTGGTTAGGACTCTGCACTTCTACTGCAGGGGGGTTGAGTTCAATCCTTGGTCGGGGAACTAAGATCCTGCAAGCCACGCGGTGTGGCCAAAAACAAACAAATATATAAAAATCAGTTATAGGGCTTCCCTGGTGGCGCAGTGGTTGAGGGTCCGCCTCTCGATGCAGGGGACACGGGTTCGTGCCCCGGTCCGGGAGGATC
The DNA here is from genome assembly GCF_964341445.2 of Mesoplodon mirus. NCBI lineage: Eukaryota > Metazoa > Chordata > Mammalia > Artiodactyla > Ziphiidae > Mesoplodon > Mesoplodon mirus. Next base: position 698,594 of record NC_138989.1, read on the forward strand.
CCACATGCCGCGGAGCGGCTGGGCCCGTGAGCCATGGCTGCTGAGCCTGCGCGTCTGGAGCGTGTGCTCCGCAGCGGGAGAGGCCACAACAGTGAGAGGCCCGCGTACAGAAAAAAAAAAAAAAAAAAAAAAAAATCAGTTATATTTACAGCACTTGCAATGAACAATCTGAAAATTAAGAAAACAGTTCCAGGAACTTCCCTGGTGGTCCAGTGGTTAAGAATCTGCATTCCAATGCAAGGGATGTGGGTTCGATCCCTGGTTGGGGAACTAAGATCCCACATGCCTCGGGGCAACTAAGCCCCCCTCACTGTGACTAAGACCTGACAGCCACAAATAAAAAGAAAACAGTTCCATTACAATAGTATTCAAAAGAATAAAATACTTAGGAATAAATTTAACAGGACTAGTGCCCACCTTATCTGAAACCTATACAACTTTTTTTTTTAATTAAAGAAGATCTAAGTAAGTTGGAAGACAGTCCATGTTCATGGAATGAAAGGCTTAATGATGTTAAAATAGCAATTCTTCCTGAATTTATCTACAACTTTAGCACAATCTCTATTAAAATCCCAGGTGGCTTATTTGCAGAAATGAATAAGCTGATCCTAAAATTCATATAAAAATGCAAGGGATCCAGAGTAGCCAAAACAATCTTGAAAAAGCAGAGTGAAGTTGGAGGACTCACACTTCCCAAATTCAGACCTTACTACAAAGCTACAGTAATCAGAACAGTTACCATAGGACCCAACAATTCACTTGTACTTACTGGCATAAGGATAGAAATGTAGATTTATGGAACTGACTTGAAAACAAAGAAAGAAAATATAAATATGTAAACCAGAATAAGATAAATTGATTTTGACAATGATACCAAAAGAATTCATTGGGGAAAGAGTAGTCTTCCAACAAATGGTGCTGGGACAACTGTATATCCATATGCAAAAGCATTAACTTGGACCCCTACCTCACGCCATATACGAAAATTAATTCAAGATTAAAGACCTAAATGTAAAAGCTAAAACCATAACACTCTTAGAAGAAAACATAGGTGTAAATATTTGTGGACTTAGGTTTGGCAATGGATTCTTACAAATGATAAGTATAAGCAAATAGAGAAAATAAATAAATAAATTGAACTTCACCAAAATTAAAAAATTGTTGTGCTTCAAAGGACACCATCAAGAAAGTAAAAAGACAACCCATAGAATGGGAGAAAATACTTTCAAATCATATATATGATAAGGGACTTGTACCTTAAAAACTCTTACAACTCAATAATAAAATGATAAATAACCAGTTTGAAAAAGGAGCAAAGGATCTGAATAGGACATTTTCCACAGAAGATACACAAATGGCCAGTTAGTATATGAAATTATACTCAACGGCATCCACTAGTAGGGAAATGCAAATCAAAACCACAGTGAGAGACCACTTCACACCCACCAGGATGACTGTAATTGAAAAGAAGATAATAACAAGTGTTGGTGAGGATGTGGAAAAATCAGATACTTTTTATATCCAGTGGGAATGAACAGTGGTGCAGCCGCTTTGGAAAACTTGTCTGGCAGTCTCTCAAAAGGTTAAACCTAGAGTTATCACAGGACCCAACAATCCACTTCTAGGTGGAACACCCAGAGGACACGAAAACGTGTCCCCACGGAAACTTGTACGTAAGTGTTCGTGGCAGCATTATCCATAATGGCTAAAATTGGAAAGAGCCCAAATGTCTATCAACTGATAAATAGTATGTGGTATATCCATTCAACAGAATGATTCTGCAATGAAACAAATGAAGGAACTTCTACGTTACAATGTGAGTGAAGCTCGAAAAAATTTTGCTCATTGAAAGAAGTGAGTCCCTGGAGACCACCTGTTGTATGAATCCATTTATATGGACTGTGCAGAGCAGGCAAATCCATAGAGCTGGAAAGCAGATTAATGGTTGCCAGGCCCTGGAGGGGGGGGCGGGGGGGAAGATGGGGAGTAAGGGCAACAGAGTCCTGGGTCCTCCAGGGTGCTACGGTGGGATGGGCCCCTGCTCCCTTGTTGCCTGCGACCTGGGGGCAGCAGAGACCCGTCCCTGGGGTGTTGCCCTGCTCCTGGGCCCACGGATGCTGCTGTCAGCAGAGGCGGTTTCTCCCTGTGCCTTGAAGGGGAGTGGCTGGCCAGTCTGCCCAGCACGGGTTACAGGAGCACATAGTACAGGGCTCTCCACTGGCCAGGGGCTCGTCGCTGTGTGGCCCACCAGTAGCCTGACCCCAACAACTGCAGCGTTCAACATCTGGCACACTGACCCCACGAACAGAAGGTCGTGAGGGAGGAGAGGTGTGAGCAGCTCCGAGAGGCTGTCACATGGTTCAAGAAAGAAGAGAAACTGGGGAGAAGTGATAAATGGACTTGGTGGGCCCCAGGCAAGAGGATTTTTTTAAAAGGTTCATACCTAAAATGTGAGGGCAAAATACCGGCGTTCCAGGGATAGAGAGAAACCCACACCAACAGGGAGATTTCTCCCCTGCAGGTCACCCTCCTCCCCCTGGGCAAAGCCCTGCCCGGCCAGCTGTGGCAGGGGTTCTCTCTTCTGAAAACGTGTAGTGTTTTTTCCTTATCTTTTCTCAGAAGAAAAGGTATGTTATAAAATCTCGTTTGTCCAAGAATTTAGTGATTTCTTTCACTGTCTGAGAAGAGTTTTCTGCTGTGTCGTTATGATCATGCTGAGGACGACAGGACAGCTGCAGGGTGCCCCCAGGAAGGTGGCTTTGCCATGTGCACCCACCCCGTTAGAACTCTCCCATTAGCAGCCTCTCAAAGTCAGTGCGAAGCCTGTGTCTGGACCCCAAACGCTCATTGTGAGGTTTAGGTGAGTTGTCTCGAAGCGTCCTGGAAGGAAAATTAAAAGTGAAAAGTCCTAATGCAAACTTCAGGCTGGGAGAAAACAAGCGTAGCCCCAACCACAGAGTCAGTGGTGACAGTTAAGGTGTCAGTTAAAATCTACAATTTGCATTAACATATTTAAATAAGTTAAAGAATTTTATCAAAAGCTTTTCTGCATCTATTGAGATGATCATATGGTTTTTATTCCTCAGTATGATAATGTGGTATATCACACTGACTGATTTGCTGATATTGAAAAACCCTTGCATCCCCGGGATAAATCCCACTTGATCATGGTGTATGATCCTTTTAATGTGTTACTGGAGTCAGTTTGCTAGTATTTTGTTGAGGATTTTTGTATCTGTGTTCATCAGTGATACTGGCCTGTAATTTGCTTTTTTTGTGATATTTTCATCTGATTTTGGTATCAGGGTGATGGTGGCCTCATAGAATGAGTTTGAAACTTTTCCTTCCTCTGCAATTTTTTTTGGAATAGTTTCAGAAGGATAGATGTTAACTCTTCTCTAAATGTTTGGTACAATTCACCTGTGAAGCCATCTGGTCCTGGATATTTGTTCCTTGGGAGTTTTTAAATTACTGACTCAGGGAATTCCCTGGTGGTCCACTGGTTGGGACTCCACGCTTTCACTGCCATGGGCCCAGGTTCAATCCCTGGTCAGGGAACCAAGATCCTGCAAGCCACGTGGCGTGGCCAAAAATACTGATTCATTTTCAGTACTGGTAATTGGTCTGTTTATATTTTCCATTTCTTCCTGGTACAGTCTTGCAAGATTGTACCTTTCTAAGAATTTGTCCATTTCTTCCAGGTTGTCCATTTTATTGGTATATAGTTGCTCTTATGATCCTTTGTATTTCTGTGGTTTGGTTGTAATTTCTCCTTTTTCATCTCTGATTTTATTGATTTGGACCCTCTCCCTTTTTTTCTTGATGAGTTTGGCTAAAGTTCTATCATTTTTTTTTCATTTTGATATGTTTTATTTAACCTAATACATCCAAAGTATTATTGTTTCTTTTTTTATTACATAAAGAATTTAATTCATCTAGGTATATATATTTTATATAATATTCTTTTCCATTATGGTTTACCATAGGATATTGAATAAAGTTCCCTGTGCTATACAGTAGGACCTTGTTGTTTATTCATTCTATATATAAAAGCTTACATCTGCTGACCCCAATCTTCCACTCCATCCCTCCCCCACCCCCTCCTCCCCCTTGGCAACCACCAGTCTGTTCTCTATGTCCGTGAGTCTGTTTTTTGTTTCACAGATAAGTTCATTTGTGTCGTATTTTAGATTCCACAAATAAGTGATATCACATGGTATTTGTCTTTCTCTTTCTGACTTACTTCACTTAGTATGATAATCTCTATTTGAAAGATTTATCAGTTTTATCTTTTCAAAGAACCAACTTTTAGTTTCATTGATCTTTTCTATTTCTTTTTTAGTCTCTATTTCATTTATTTCTGCTCTGATCTTTATGATTTCTTTCCTTCTAATAACTTTGGGTTTTGTTTCTTCTTTCTCTAGTTGCTTTAGATGTAAGGTTAGGTTGTTTATTTGAGATTTTTCTTATTTCCTGAGGTAAGCTTGTATTGCTATAAACTTCTCTCTTAGAACTGCTTTTGCTGCATCCCATAGGTTGTGGATCATTGTGTTTTCATTTTCATTTGTCTAGGTATTTTTTGATTTCCTCTTTGATTTCTTCAGTGAGCCATTGCTTGTTTAGTAGCATATTGTTTAGCCTGGACACACGTTTGTGTTTTTTACAATTTTTTATCTTGTAGTTGATTTCTAGCCACATAGCATTGTGGTCGGAAAAGATGCTTGGCATGATTTCAATTTTCTTAAATTTGTCAAGGCTTGCTTTGTGGCCCAGCATGTGATCTATGCTGGAGAATGTTGCATGTGCTCTTGAGAAGAACGTGTATTCTGCTGCTTTCAGGTGGAAATCTCTATAAATATCATAAAATTCAACATCCATTTATGACAAAAACTCTTCAGAAAGTGGGCACAGAGGGAACATACTTCAACATAATAAAAGCCATATATGACAAGCCCATAGCTAACATCAATGGTGAAAAGTTGAAAGCATTTCCTCTAAGATCAGGAACAAGACAAGGATGACCACTCTCACCAGTTTTATTCAATGCAGTTTCGGAAGTCCAAGACATAGCAGTAAGAGAAGAAAAAGAAATAAAAGGGTTCCAAACTGGAAAAGAAGAAGTAAAACTGTCACTGCAGATGACATGACACTATACATAGAAAATCCTAAAGATATTACTAGAAAACTACTAGAGCTCATCAATGAATTCGGTAAAGTTGCAGGATAAAAAATTAATACACACAAATCTGTTGCATTTCTATAGACGAACAATGAAATATCAGAAAGGGAAATTAAGGAAACAATCCCAATTTACCATTGCATCAAAGAGAATAAAATACTTAGGAATAAACCTATCTAAGGAGACACAGACCTGCGCTCTAAAAACTATAAGATGCTGATGAAAGAAATCAAAAAGATGACACAAACAGATAGAAAGATATACCATGTTCTTGGATTGGAAGAGTCAATATTGTCAAAATGACTATACTACCCAAGGCAATCTATAGATTCAATGCAATCTCTATCAAATCACCAATGGCATTTTTCACAGAACTAGAACAAAAAATTTTAAAGTTTGTATGGAAACACAAAAGACCCCAAATAGCCAAAGCAATCTAGAGAAAGAAGAACAGCTGGAGAAATCAGGCTTCCTGACTTCAGGCTATACTACAAAGCTACAGTAATCAAAACAGTATGGTACTGGCACAAAAACAGACACATAGATCAACAGAACAGAATAGAGAGTCCAGAAATAAACCCACACACTTATGGCCAATTAATCTATGATAAAGGAGGCAAAAATATACAATAGAGAAAAGACATTCTCTTCAATAGTGGTGCTGGGAAAACTGGACAGCTACACGTAAAAGAATGAAATTAGAACATTCTCTAACACCATACACAAAAATAAACTCAAAATGGATTAAAGACTTAGATGTAAGACCAGATATTATAAAACTCCTAGAGGAAGACATAGGCAGGTCACTCTTTGACATAAATCACAGCAAGATCTTGTTGGGTCCATCTCCTAGAGTAATGGAAATAAAAACAAAAATAAACAAATGGGACCTAATTAAACTTAAAAGCTTTTGAACAGCAAAGGAAACCATAAACAAAATGAAAAGACAACCTGCAGAATGGGAGAAAATATTTGCAAATGATGCAGTTGAAAAGGGATTAATCTCCAAAATATACAAACATCTCATACAGCTCAATATCAAAACAAATAACCCAATCAAAAAATGGGCAGAAGACATAAATAGACATTTCTCCAAAGAAGACATACAGATGGCCAACAGGCACATGAAAAGATGTTCAACATCACTAATTATTAGAGAAACGCAAATCAAAACTGCAGTGGGATATCACCTCACACCAGCCAGAATGGCCATCATCAAAAAGTCTACAAACAATAAATGCTGGAGAAGGTGTGGAGAAAAGAGAACCCTCCTACACTGTTGGTGGGAATGTAAATTGGTACAACCACTATGGAGGACACTATGGAGGTTCCTTAAAAAACTAAAAATAGAGCTACCATATGATACAGCAATCCCACTCCTGGGCATGTATCCAGAGTATACCATAATTAGAAAAGATTATGTTCATTGCAGCACTATTTACAATAGCCAAGACATGGAAGCAACCTAAGTGTCCATCAACAAGATGAATGGATAAAGAAGATGTGGTACATATATACAATGGAATATTACTCAGCCATAAAAAAGAATAAAATAATTTGCAGCAACATGGATGGACCTAGAGATTATCATACTAAGTGAAGTAAGTCAGAGAGAGAAAGACAAATATCATATGATATCACTTATATGTGGAATCTAAAAAAATGATACAAATGAACTTATTTACAAAACAGAAATAGACTCACAGACATAGAGAACAAACTTACGGTTACTAAAGGGGAAAGTGGGGGAGGGAAAAGTTAGGAGTTTGGGATTAACAGATACATACTACTATATATAAAACAGGTAAACAACAAGGTCCTACTGTATAGCACAGGGAGCTATATTCAATATCTTGTAATAATCTATAATGGAAAATAATCTAAAAAAGAATATATACATATATATAATTTTTTTGGCCACGGGGCCCAGCACGTGGGATCTTAGTTCCCCGACCACAGATTGAACCCGTGCGCCCTGCAGTGGAAGCGTGGAATCTTAACCACTGGACTGCCAGGGAAGTTCATATATATATATATATAATTGAATCACTGCTGTACACCAGAAACAAACACAACATTGTAAATCAACTATACTTCAATTTTAAAAATGGTTAAAAAAATAAGTTAAAGAAATTAGTTTTAGGAGGACTGATTTTTTTTTTTTTACTTAAAAACGCATTTTACAAGTGAAAAAAGCAAGTTATTCGATTGAATTCTAATTCTTTGGTTAAAAGGAAATGTTACTCTCTGACAAGGATAGAATTTTAAAAACATATAAATAACAACGTAAAAACAATGAAGTTATAAGTAAAAGTTCAAATAGATTTCCTTTTCTAAATAGCTTTATTGAGATAAAATTCACATGCTATACAATTCACCCATTTAGAGTGTATAATTCATTGTTTTAGTATATTTACAGAGTTATGCAGACATCACCCCTGTAAGAAACCATATCCTGTCACCAGCTGCCCCTCCTCACCCTCTGCCATCTCCCTGGGGGGTCGTGTCCACTCCTGGGGGTTCGTGACTGCTCTTGGACGGTTTATGTCTGCTTCTGGGGAGGCTCATGTCCACTCCTGGGGGTCGTGTCTGCTCCTGGGGGTCATGCCCACTCCTGGGGAGGTTCGTGTCCACTCCCGGGGGGGTCGTGTCCACTCCTGGGGGTCGTGTCTGCTCCTGGGGGTCATATCTGCTCCTGGGTGGTTCGTGTCCACTCCTGGGGGGTTCGTGTCCGCTCCTGGGGTTCGTGTCCGCTCCTGGGTGGTTCCTGTCCGCTCCTGGGGAGGTTCGTGTCCGCTCCTGGGGAGGTTCGTGTCCGCTCCTGAGGGGTTCATGTCCACTCCTGAGGGTCGTGTCCGCTCCCGGGGGGTTCGTGTCCGCTCCCGGGGGGTTCGTGTCCGCTCCTGGGGGTTCATGTCCGCTCCTGGGGAGGTTCGTGTCCGCTCCTGGGGGGTTAGTGTTCACTCCTGGGGAGGTTCGTGTCCACTCCTGAGGGTCCTGTCCGCTCCTGGGGGTTCGTGTCCGCTCCTGGGGAGGTTCGTGTCCACTCCTGAGGGTCCTGTCCGCTCCTGGGGGGTTCATGTCCACTCCTGGGGGGGGGTTGTGTCCGCTTCTGGGGGGAGCCTGGGCGGGGGCGGGGCCAGGGCCTGGGAAGTGTGGGCAGCGGTGCCAGGTGAGGCCCCAGAACCCAGAACGGCCCACTCACATCTGCCGACCTGCGATGGGGTTGCAGGGAGACCTGCAGACACACTTGGACCTCCGCCGGCACGTAGGACGCACGTGTGGGAAAGGTGCGTCCCAGCTTTGCAGGTGCTTTTTTTTTTGAGGAGAAAAGTTTAAAACATTGTTGTCGAACACACGTTGAACTAGACTTTGAGGTGCTTTTCCAAAGGTAACGTTTAAAAGAGACGTGGTGTCGTTGTCACTAAGACCTGCAGCCTCTGCTCTCTTTTCTCGGCATCTTTATCTCTTTTCGGCGTCCACAGATCCAAATAGGGCTCTGAGTTCATGCGATTGTGTCTCTTTTGAAACAGCAAAACTTCTGAATGAAATGCTTTAGCATTGCTTTTGTGGCTCATGAGCCATGGTTTACTGTAGATACATTTAAGTCTAAAATTGCAGAAAACCAAAACTCAGAGAAGTGACGTGTCCTGTGACTTGCCATTTTCATTAACAAAAGTATAAACGAAGCCACTCTGAGATGTTGTGTGTTGCTCAATTCTGTCCTTACCGAAGGCACAGGGTAATTTCTGGATATTTGCATGGGGCCAAGAGTCTGTGCTGACAGACAGGAATGGCTCTGGAGCAAACACCAGCCCTGGTTGTTTGGCTCGGGTGCCCTGTGTGAGCTGCAATACGCAGGAGACAAACCAGACCCCTGCCCGCCCACCCCAGGTACCCGACACCACTGCCCCACCAGGTCCCTGCCCACGACGACTTTCCTGGTCGGAGAATCTGTCTGGCGGGTTGGCGGGGGGCACCACCCCCAGGCCACTCCCCCTCCCTGTCTGTGCTCCACCCAGCTCTGTTCTCCGGAAGGCTCTGAATTCCCAAATTCCCAGCACAGGCAGCCAGGGCAGCCAGCTGAGGACTGGGAAGCTGAGGGTGGGAGGACTCATCCTGGAGGGCTGAAAACCGACAGTTCAAAGGGGGCCCACCCCTCATTTCACAGGGAGGGGAACCAGGGCCCAGAAAGGCCCGGCGGTCTCCCCAGATGCCCCGCAACAAACAGAGTGACCTGGGACAGTCTGAGGGTGAGGGCCGTGGGCCCTGAGGACACTCGTCCTGTCACATCGCAGGGTCCAGAGCTGGAGACCAGAGGGGACCGCTGCCAAGGTTGGCCCAAAAGAGAAGCGAGGAGAGATTCTGAGCGCGCTAACCTCAGAGACACTCTTGTCTAAACCAATAAAGGGCTCGATCGTTCCCCAGAGAAAGGCTGTTGAAAATACATTTTCCACTCAGTGATAAAGAGAAATTTGCTACCAAGCCCTAAAGTGACACGGAGGACCCTCAGCTGCGTCTTAGGAAGTGGGAAAAGCCACCTGAAAGGTGACACACTGCACAGCTGCAACCCTGGGACGGTCTGGAAAAGGCACAGCCATGGGGATGTGAAGGGGTCGGGGTCAGGGTGGGCGGTGCCAGGGCTGGGGGATGAACAGGCGGAGCAGAGGAGTTTCTGGGCAGTGAAACGACCCCGTACGATTCTCAAGCGTAGGTACACTTCATACATGTGTCCAAGCCCATCGCATGTACAACGCCAAGACCGAACCCTCATGAAACGGTGGGCTTTGGTTTATAATAATGTATCAAAATCGCTTAATGGATTGCAGCAAATGCATGACACTGACTAAGATATTGATAATGGAAATGGAGGCGGGGCAGGGGCATGTACGGGAACTCTCTGCACTTCCTGCCCGATCTTGTAAACAAAACCCCTCTAAGAAAAAAAAACCCTCTAAGAAAACAATGTCTATTCATGTTTAAAAATCCGTCTGGATGGAGAAAGCCTGGGAAGGGGAGGGGCAGGAGCCCTGCAGGGACTCCACGCCCTCTGGGGCCAACAGGCCACCAGCGATGGCCAGCACTGGGCGTCTGCTGCTGCTCCGGTTGCTGCCCGCGACCCTGGTGACGACGCGGGGGAAGCACCTGCCACAGTCCCACAGGGTAAGCTACAAGTCCCTGCCCCCCGTCGCTGCACGGTCCAGGGCTGCCTGCGCGCAGGCCCGGGGGGACTCCCGGGCTCCCAGCCCGCTTGCCTGCCCCGGGCTCTGTGCTCCCTCTTCTGTCCCCCGTCCCGCGCCCAGCCTGTGAGCACGTCCGCCTCCCGAGGCTCTCAGGCCCCCAGGACGGCTGACTCCTGACTCACACCCAGGCCCGGCGCCGAGTCCCCAGTCCAGTGGCCCCTGCGACCTGGGACAGAAGCTGCTCCAGGAACCCGGCGGCGCGGGGTGGAATGACAGGGGCAGGGGAGGAGGGGGGGAGGAGGGGGCAGCGGGTGCCGGGGTGACAGTGATCAGCTCGTGTGCATCGTGGTGTGACATCAGAGACGACGCGAGCCGGCTGTCCTGGGGGCTGTCACCTCCCTGCTCCCCTCGTCCTGCCTGGTCCGCAGCGGCCCCTGCACAGGAGCAGCAGGGAGGACTCCGCGCCGCGCGGCCCCCTTCCCGGGGCCCTCCTGTCTGCTTGGTCTCTTCCTCTGTCCTCCGGTCTCACCCGCTGAGCCGCCCCGACCCTGAGCCCAGACGCTTTATTCTCAGCCCTTGAGAGCTGAAGTCACTTACCCAGAACAGTAAACGTGGAACAACGGCTCTTGGGGACCTTCAGTAGTTTTGAGTTTGTGAAGGAAATTTCTGAGAGCCAAGCGGAGGGCCCCTCACAGGTGGTGGGCGGGCGGCAGGCCTGGGCTTCAGTCCAACTCCTTGTTGGCTCTGTGATCCTGGGCAAGCCACCTACCCTCTCTGAGTCGCAGCGTCTCACCTGTAAAACGTGAGAGCGTGGGGAGGGGCCTGGAAGCTCATCCGTGGCGCCCCTCCCTGCCCGCTGCTCGGCCGCACAGCAGCCTCTTCCGCCTCTGTGCCTCAGTTTACCCTCTGCCTCCCTCCCCTGGATCTCCATCTTCTGGACCCCCACGGTCTGCAGATGTTCCAGAACAGTGTCAGGCGGGCAAGCCAAGTTTGCAGGGTGGGGGAGGACACGGGGCTGCGGCGGGCACAGGTGGGTGAGCCTTGACTTGGCAGGGTGTCGGGGAGGCCTGCGAGGAGTACTCAAAGAGTGCCAGAGCGGCTGCTGCGTCACCAACAGCCTGAGTCCCCAGAAGTTCTGCAGCCCCCAGACCGTCTTCCAGCAGTGCCTGTCCTGGCAGAAGGTGTGCCCTGCCCGGGCCGGCGAGGGGCGAGGGGCCGGGGAGGGCGGGCCCTGGGAAGGAGGGCGGGGGGCCTGGCAGAAGGGACCAGGTCTCCTTTTCCCGCAGCCGAACGGACACACCTGCCTGGACCACACGGAGAGCCGGAGCGGCTGCTGCGTCACCAGCAGCTACGGGCTGCAGACGTACTGCACGGCCACGACCATCTTCCTGCAGTCCGTGCCGTGGTGCAAGGTGAGGCCAAGGGCCGCGGGGCGGGAGTGGGGCGCCTGCTGGCTCTGACCGCTGTCCCCAGCCCAGCGGGGACCACTGCGCGGACCACAGCGAGTGCCGCAGTAAGTGCGGCATCCAGCTGAACGAGGTCGGCCCCCACCGCTGCGTCCCCCGGAGCGGCGTCCTGCTCCAGTGCCTGCCCTGGGCGAGTCCCAGAACTGGGTCCAGCCCGCCTGTGGGGCTAATTCCAGCGACTGGCCTGAGGGCGGGCGGGCGGGCAGTGACCTGGAAGTGGTGTGTCCCCTCCCAGGAGAGGCCGCCAACTGCCTCTGCAGCTCGGCCTCCGTTCCCGTTTCCTGAAGCAGAGCCCGGATGAGGCGTCAGAAAAGGACACAGGTCACGGGGGGTGGGTTGTCAGGTCCATCAGGGTTGCAGCAGGACAAGGCGCTGGACGCCCGGTGAAGGGCCAGCACAGCGGCGGGGGGCGGACCCACGGGATGGGGCAGCACCGGGACTAACTCCTGTGGGGCTGGACGAAGGGAAGCACTGTCTCGGGGGCCGCCTCCTCCCCCACCATCGCCTTCCCCAGAGGAAGGAGCTCAGTGAGGCGGCCCCCCAGGACGCAGGACCTGAAGACACCACGGAGGACGGGGGGGAGGTGGGCAGAGGGAGGTGGGGCACAGTGACCGGAGGGTCACGGCGAGCGGCTGGAAGACGACACTCGGGTGCCCGAGCTCGGACGCCGGGACCCGTGACTTCAGTCTGACGGTAAAGGTGTGTCTGAGCCCGGAGGTTGAGAACCAGAGCTTTCTGAGCACGCCCACCTGGCCCATCAGCACCCAGAGCGGCAGTGGGTGCAGCAGGTGCCACGACAGTGAGTCCACGGGCGTCCCAAGGGTGTTGGAGACAACCAGGCCGCTCCACCGGCGGCCTCGCCCAGAGGTGCTGTCGGTCCTGAGGACAGTGTGGCCCTGACAGTCCAGCTGCCCGAAGGCCAACTCCTGCTGCCTTGCAGGCTGCGTCTCCCTGTGCGTTTCCTAATTCTGCTGTGTCTTCTAGTGACTTGGACCCGGTCTGTGCCCTGGAAACCTGCCTGGACCCCGAGCCCCACATGTGTTCAGGCTGCTATTCCCGGGATGATGAAAACCTGTAGGTATTACATGTCTAGCTGTGAACTCCTGAGACCGCCTGCATCCGGGTGGCCCCTACTGGAACCTCGAGGTGATAACTTAGCATCAATAAACCTCCCGACTGAGTGAGTGTCTCTGTGGACGTGGAGACACCGGGTCTCAGCTCAGTGCCGTCCTAAGGAGCCCCTTAACCAGAGACCAAGTCTCCCCAGAGGAAAGGGCAGGTGCAGACACGTCCCTCCCCCGCAGGCACACACAGGTGACTGGTCACTGCAGGTAGAAGTCATCAGTTGGCCGTTCCAACTGGAAAGGCTCCCCTGACCTTGCGGATGGCGCAGTGAGGACATTGGAGCCGCTAAAGACCCCTGGGGGGAGGGGGCCTCCTGCTGGTCCCACCTTTCCCTGGAGCAGAAGTCCGGCTGATCTAGAAACTGTTCCCTCTGGTGGCTTCTCGGGGCAAACACCAGAGCCGCTCCTCTGAGCCCAGAGTGCCAGAAATTTAACTGTCACCTTCCTCTGTGCCCAGCACCCACCCTGCAGACACCAGGCTGCCTTTCTGGGCTCTGCTAAAACAATTCTCCGCCCCGTCCCTCCCCGCTTCTCCCCGCTCCTGCTGGGCTGGAGGTGACTGTGACAGTACGTGCAGAGTGAGTCATGAGAAGCCCCCACCCTAACAGTGAGAACAAGCCAGGGAAGCCACAAAGTATAGTTAAAAAAAAAAAAAGAATAGATTTAAATGTAAAACATAAAACCGTAAAGTATTTAGAAGAAAAAGAGGAGAATATTTTCATGATCTTGGATTAGACAGAGGTCTTAGTCATGAGCAAACACCACACGTAATAGGAAAATGAGATAAACTGGATTTCATAAAAATTAAAAACTTTTGTTCTGTGATAGACACTGTTAAGAGAATGAAAAGACAAACCACAGACGAGAAGAAATGACACATCTGACAAAGGACTCGGATGCAGACTATACAAAAAACTCTCAAAACTTAAGTGAAAACAACCCATTTAAGGGACTTCCCTGGTGGCACAGTGGTTAAGAATCCGCCTGCCAAATCAGGGGACACGGGTTCGAGCCCTGGTCCAGGAAGATCCCACATGCCGCGGAGCAACTAGGCCCGTGAGCCACAACTACTGAGCCTGCGCTCTAGAGCCCGCGAGCCACAACTACTGAAGTCCACATGCCTAGATCCTGTGCTCCGCAACAAGAGAAGCCCCCCCGCTCGCTGCAACTAGAGAAAGCCTGCAGGCAGCAATGAAGACCCAACGCAGCCAAAAATAAATAAAATAAAAAATTTTTAAAAACCAATTAAAAACAAGACAAAAAATTTGAACAGACATTTCACCAAGACAATACACAGATGGCACAGATGCACGAGAAAGCTCGTCCACCATCATTAGCCCCGAGGGAAACGCAGAGCAGGCTGAGGTCCAGCCTGTGATTAGACGGACCGAGGGCTTTCAGGCTGCAGAGCCTGGGGCACCCACAGCGGACGGGACGCGGGCGGCCTCGCGAGCAGCGGGGGGGCGGCCGCGCACACACCCACCGGGTGCGCTGAACACCTGTGTCGCACAGCGACCTGCTCAGGCTCTTGATCCTCGCTCCCGACGCTGCTGCGTGAGTGGACAAACGTGGTGCATCCCCGGACGGGAGGCCCCGCCGCCTGAGGAGGAGCGGCCTCAGAGGCCACGCCCACGAGGTCCCATCCACGCGATTCTCCAGGAGAGGCCCAGCTGGGCCCGGGCAGCTGAGCGGCTGCAGGCTGGGGGTGGCAGGGCTTCCGGGGGCGACGAGAGGCGAGGCCCCGGTTGTGAGGGCTGCGTCAGTCTGTGGCTTTCCTCACGGCTCGCCCGACTGGGGGAGACTTTTACTGGCGCTCGTGAGCCCCACGTGAAGCGCATCTGGTGGAGCCCTGGGCACGCTGGGGTGTTTGAGCCTGTGCAGCAGGGAAGCAGGATGGACGTGAGGAAACAGGCGGCCACCACGAGCTGAGGCCCCCCCGCGGCTGGCCGCCTGGCATGCAGGGCTCTCGGGGAGATGGGCAAGGAGTGGACGCTTGGACCAGCCCTGGGGGGATGGGGTCGCCCGTGGGTCGAGGTTCGCCGCAGGGCACCCCCCTCCCCCCAGGGTCCTCTGGGATGCCGAGTGTGCAGGAGGCCGGGCAGCTTTCGGGCTCCGTCCAGCGTCTGCCACGCCACCCTCTCCCCGCAGGCCACCACTAGTCCACTTTCTGTCTCTGCGGATTTGCCTGCTCTGGGCGCTCCACGGAGACGGACTCACACGATCCGGGGCCGCTGTGGCTTCCTTCACGGATCACGACGCTCTCAAGGCTCATCCACGCTGTCCAGTGAGGCAGGACTTTGCTCCTTTTGTGGCTGAAGAACATTCCACCGAGTGGCTGCAACTACACGCTGTTTACCAGCGCCCGCGAAGGCACACTCGGGCTCTCTTCATTGTTGACTCTTCTGAGTAAAGCTGCGGTGCACATTCCTATACACGTTCTCTGTGGACACAGGCTTTTAATTCTCTGGGCCTGTATCAGGAGTGGGACTCTGGCTCATACAGTTACTCCACGTCTCACCTTTTAGGAAACTGCCAGATTGTTCTCCAAAGCGCCCGCGCCCTGTCACACTCCCACGGGCACTTTGCGAGGCTCCCAACCTGCCCACACCCTGGACAACGCTGCTTATGGTCTGTCTTCTTGATCCTGGCCATCCCGGTGGGCGGGAAGTGGATCCCAGAGTGACTGCAGCTCGTTCTTTAAAAACAACAAAACAGGACTTCTCCGGTGGCGCAGTGGTTAAGAATCCGCCTGCAGGGGACACGGGTCGAGCCCTGGTCCGGGAAGATCCCACATGCCGTGGAGCAACTAAGCCTGTGCGCCACAACTGAGCCTGTGCTCTAGAGCCCACAAGCCACAACTACTGAAGCCCGTGCGCCTAGAGCCCGAGTTCCGCCAGAAGAGAAGCCACCGCAATGAGAAGCCCACGCACCGCAACAAACAGTAGACCCCGCTCACCGCAACTAGAGAAAGCCTGCGCGGAGCAACGAAGACCCAACGCAGCCAAAAATAAATAAATGAATGAATGAATGAACGAATGAATGAATGAATAAATAAATAAATAAATACCAACAACAACAACAAAACCGGGACTTCCCTGGCGGTCCAGTGGTCAGGACTCAGCACTTCCCCTGCAGGGGGTACGGGCTCGATCCCTGGTTGGGGAACTAAGATCACGTATGCCCGCCCGGCCCCGCTCCCGACAAGGCCAAAAATAAATAAATAAAATAAAAACAGCAAAACCAGAAGGATCGCTCTCCTTAGCTCAAAATATTCTGGAGACTCTGGGGTAGAGGCGGGACCTTCGCTGTGGCGCAGGGTCCCCCGCACGGCCAGCAGTGTCCGAACTTGTCCCCGCCTCGTTCCCTGAGGTCCTGCCCACCGACCCCTCCCTCTCCGGGAGCAGGTCTCGCGCCGCAGGGCCTCCCGGGATCCACCCGCAGAGCCACGCGGCGCCCGCAGCCGAGTCCGTACTCAGACGCCTGGTTCTCAGCGGGACCCCGGCCACCCTAGGGCCGGCCCCTCCGTGTGTCCTCAGGTGCGGGGCCTTCCGACGCTGCGGACGCTCCGCCTGCTTCATGGTGCCTCCGCTCCTGGGGCGCTGGGCCCGCCGCGCGGGCGTCTTGCCTGTTCTGTTCTTCGATGCACCCACAGCGGCCCCACCCGCCGGCACCCCGCGGGCACAAGGGAAGTTCCGCCCGCGGCCGCCAGGTGGCGCTGGGGGTCGGCAGCCGGCCAGGCCCCGGGCAGCCCCAGCGGCTCGCTCCTCCGGGGGTGCGGACAGACCGCGACGTTTCCCCTTTGCAGCAGGAAAACAGCAGTTTGCCCACTGGCTGCCGGTCTCGCGTAGGTTGGCCCGGGTGAGCGCCGCACGCGAGGGGTTCCTGGCGGGGGGGGACCCTCCGCGGGGATCGGCCGGAGCCCCCGCTCCTCCCCCTCCAGGAGAGCCTGGTCCCCTGGAGGCCAGGCACTCCTAGGAGAACGTGGTGTCCGGGGCGAGCTGCCCCCGCGCGCACGGCTGACAGAGCCTCGGGGCGGTGTGGACGCCGCGTCCTCCCCGTGTCCCCACGTGGTCCTGTGCCTGTTCTCAGGACGCCCGTCCCGTGGGATGCGGCCCTACCCTAACGACCTCGTTCTCAGTCACCCATTTAAAGGCCCCGTCTCCACGCAGAGTCACATCCTGAGGTCCCGGGGTCAGGGCTTCAACCTGTGAATCTGGGGGACACAGTTCAGCCCGTGACACCCTCCAAGTCGTTCTAGAAACACCATAGACAGGCGGGAAGAGCTGCCGGGCCCCAGGCCCTGGGAAGGGAGGGAGAGGAAGCGGTGGTTCACGGAGGGGCCCCGGGTGGGGTTCTCGTCTGTCCCCTTGAAGGTCCTCCGGGTCCCCCCGCGCTGGCCTCCTCGCCATCCTGGGCGGCCCTGATTTGATGGCAGACCGAGGGCTCCTCGGAGGAGGGACCCCGGGATCCACCTCGGGTCCAGGGCCGGGCAGAGCGGGAGGAGGGGGTCTGCAAGGGAGCTCGCGACAGGTGATCCGAGGGCCACTTTCCACAGGGGCTCACGGGGGTCACTCGATGGTGGTGGCCCCGCTCACGGCCCCGTCTCTGAGGCCTGATAGCTGGGCGGCCGCGGGGACTTTGCCGCGGTGCTGGGGGTCGGGGGCCACGGTCCCGGGCACCACCCTGCGGAAGGGACTTGGGTGATTCTTCGTCCAGACCAAGTCGCATAACGTCTCCCACGTCACTGGGACGACGGGACGACCTCCTCTGCAGGCAAGAAAGCGGTCTCCACGGGTGCCCCCCAGGCGTCCTTGCCCCCAAGTTCACACGCAAAATGCTGCAGACGCCTGCCCGCTGTGGGGAGCAAGTGGGTCTACAGTTTTCCTGGCTTTTTTTCTTCCCCCAAACTTTTTATCCTGTAGTCATGGAATGCAATTTTTGAAAAACTGTGGTAAAATACACACGACATAAGAATTTCCCTCTCAGCCATTTTAAGCGCACAGCTCAGGGGCATTCAGCACACTCGCACTGAGCGACCGTCCACCACCATCTCCACAAGTTCTCATCTCCCCAGACGGAAGCTGCCCCCTCAGACCCCTGACACTTTGGCAGGCTTCCAGCGCCGAGAAAGGCCGAGCCCGCGGCCCGTGGCCGCCCCGCCTGTGGGCGGTCGGAGCCGTCCCTCTATCCATGTGGGGAGGGATGAAGCCACCTCCCTGCTGCAGGCTCTGCCTGGTGGTCACTGCTCAGCGCGGCCTCTTCCTGCGTTAAGAAGCTCTGGCTTAAAGCCCAGTGGGTCACGAAACTATCGATAATTCCCCGGGACGCGGGGCCACGATGGGGAGACGGTCAGGGGAGGGGAGCTTCGCCCTCGGGACGAGTGGCCGTCACTGGAGAGACTTACTCCGCGTGGTCTCCCCCAAAACTCTGATGAGAAGTGACAAGAGGTGTCGGCTCCCCGGGTAGGGTTTCGGATTAAGTCTCTAGGTGGCTAATCCCCGAGGTGCCGCGGGCTGAGCGCAAGCACACCCCTGGAAGCGCTCTGTGGCTTCGGTAACGTGGCTGGAGAGAAAGCGGGCGCTTTGTGGTACTGATGCGGCGAGCGGCGGGCGCCGGTGGCTGGAGCCTCGGGGCGGCGTGGGCCCCGCAGGACCTGCAGGCAGGGAGCCCCGAGCGCTGGGAGGTTTGCTGGGGAGGAGGGTGGGGGCTCTGCGTCCTGCGGGCATGAGGGGCGCGGGAGGGAGGGAAGACCCGAAGGTTTGGCTTTTGCAGAATATAATGAAATAGATAAACCTCTGAGAGTCTGACTGACGAAAGAGGAGACACCGGTGAGCCCGAGGAACGTGAAAGACAACAGAGTCTCAGAGGAAAGACAGTTTTAAAAACTGGAAGAAGCGTGCTGTGTGGACCCATTCGCTTGATGCGCCCACATTCCTCAGAGAGCAGACCCATTCCCAGGAAGATAAAAACTGCCCAAACTGTCTCTAAAACCAGGTAGTAATGCTGAAGAGACTGGTTACCCCCTAAAATCAGAAACGGTCAGTGCCCCTGCCTAGCCAGGGGCAGGCTCGCCGGGACCTCCTTGGGGGACAGATGTGGTCACAGATGAACGCAACATCCTCAGAAAGATGTCGGCAAGGTTGCCAGGCAACGCGTTAAACAGCCACGGAGACACAGGAAACTAAATCTCAACTTCCTCCTCAGAACTCAGAGAAGCAGAATAAAATCTGGTCACCAAAGAGCTGTTGAGGGACTTCCCTGGTGGCGCAGTGGTTAAGAATCCGCCTGTCAATGCAGGGGACACGGGTTCGAGCCCTTGTCCGGGAAGATCCCACATGCCGCGGAGCAACTGAGCCCACGAGCCACAACTACTGAAGCCCGGGCGCCTAGAGCCCGTGCTCCCCAACAAGAGAAGCCACCACAATGAGAAGCCTGCGCACCGCAACAAAGACCCAACGCAGCCAAAAAAAAAAAAAAAAAAAAAAAAAGACCTGTTGGGTTAAAGCGGTCAAGTGTGCAACTTACAAAACCATTTTAAAATTGAGTGCCTGGCTCAAGGCAGCGATGGTCATGCAGGAGAGCACGGGGTTTGCTTGGTCAGACTTGGCCATTTCACAAGAACTTGAGTGCGTAAGCACAAAGGCGGTTCAGCGTCAGGACAGCTGCTTGTGTGATGTGTGACGTTATCCGACTCAAGGAGAAAACCCACACGGCCAGCTAATAGATACTGAACACCTGTGTCTGATTTAAAAATTAAAAAGTGAGCTAACACAGAAGAAAACCTGGTGACTGAACATCAAACTACCCACTATATACGTACAGCACGTAAGTGCCAGCCCCTGGGCGGCACGAGGGGACAGCGAGAAGATGCTGGAGGACAGCCAGACTGTTCATGCCTGAAGACGACCTCCCAGTCTACCTGGAAAGTAAGAGAACCAACAGAAAGGACATTGGAACTGGTAGGAGGTTTGGTTAGCACCTCGGTCGGGAGAGGTCCGGTTGTGTTGCCTTGATGAACAGCCCCCCGTCTCAGGGCTCTGCTCTGTGCTTTCCCACCACGAGCCCCACAGAGCAGCCCCCTTGGGAACAGTCCTGGTTGCTGAGGCCCTGGGGGACGCCACACCAGCGATCGAGCGCCCCTGCTCAGAAGCAGCTTATGCCCTTCCACTGGTGACGATGACCAGGGCGAGTCCCACAGCTCCGTCCACCCACGGGGGCCAGTGGTACGGCCCTCCTGTGCACTTGGAGGCTGGGGGGTGCTCGGCAAGCAGCACCGATGCCACAGGAAGGGAGAGAGACCCACGGCAGACACGCGAACCAGGAGCTACTCGGCACTGTCGTAATGACCAGTGCGACACGCAGCTTTACCGAAAGCATGAAACACCTAGGAGTACACACGAGAAGCTGCGAGACAGCTAAAGAGAATTAAAACCTTTACCAAGAGACAGAAGAGGAAACTTAAATACATTAGTGAAAGTCCTGGATGGATCAGGAAGGATCAACATTGTAAAAGCGTCAATTCCTCCCAAATTTGTCTATAAATCCAATGCTAACCCAATATAAAAGTGACAGGAAAAAACTAACACAATTTGACAAGCTAACCCTCAAGTTCACATAGAGAAACTGTCTGCAAGAACAGCAGCGCTTTGTGCTCACAGCCCCCCCACGCTTCCCACCTCCTTCCTGGGTCAGGAGGGCGTCCTCCTGGGCCCCCTCTTTCTCTTTCACTTGGTTTACACCCTTATTTTACTGGAATATTTCTTCCCAGTGGCTTGCAAAGAAGAGACGCAGGGAATGAATGAATGTCTGAATCCTTGCGTGTCTGACATGTCTTTTTCTTGACTGGTATTTGGCCAGGATGTTTTAAAATCGCTCCTTTAAAATGTCCCACTGCACTTAGCTTTCTCCCCCCCCGCTCCCCCGCCCCAATTCTATTAGTTGGATGATGGACATCCTGGAAAGGCCGTCTAAGTCGCTCACCTTTTCTCACATTTTCAACTCACTGTCTTTTTGTTTTATCTTCTAGGGGATTTTATAAACTAAAAATTCTATCTTTTAACCGTTTTATTTAAAAATTTTGACAATCATTTAACTTCACAGATGCTTCATAGGGGGTGGCACTCCAGCGTGGACTGTGGGTCCCTGGAGGTTGGTGCTGCCTTACAGACAACGGTCCCTATGGGCCACTTTCGTAGACTACGGCCGTTGTTGGGTGATGGCCAGCACGGAGGGCGCTCCCCAGTGGGCAAATTCCGTTATTGATTTTGCTCCATCAAAAATCATGCCCTTCTGGATGACACTCCACTAGAGAACACGATCCCTTGAAAAGCATGTCCCTTAGGCATGGCCTGCCCCAGAGCAGATACCAGCACTACCGTGCAGGTGACATGCCTCTGGGGGCCCTCGTCTGGGAAAAGGCAAGCGGCACAGGCCCACTCCCCTGGTCCCTACGGTTCAGTGCAACTGTGTCCTTTAGCTTTAACTCAAATGTCTTGTTCCTTCACGTGACATCCCTGGACTCCCAAGTGATCTCGGTCAAGGGCAGACCCTGAATTGCACTCACCCTGCAACTACACCTGTGGGTGGGGTCCCAGAGCCCTGGGTGCCGGCCGGCTGGGCCCCTGCTTCTCACTGCCTGCTCCGCAGGGACCCTGCAGTGGGGTGGGGTGCAGCCCAGGCCACTGGGTGGAGCGGCCCAGGGTGGGCGTGGCCATGAGCCTCCCCAGTCCATCACAGAACTCGGTGACGGGGCGCCCCTGAAGCTCTGCTGTGTAGGCTACAACTGAGACCAGGCAAAACCAAGATGTGCAAGAGGAAGGCACTGCGGCCCGGTGGGGCTGGTCCCCGGGAACCAAACCCCTTTGGAGAAGCCCCTGGCTGGTGCTCCAGGGCGCAATGGTGACCAGGAGCTTCTCCCTGGGGATAAAGGGCACCCCCAACTCTCCGTGGGGACCGTCATGGGCTCAGACGCCCTGCTTAGGCCCTGGCTGCTCACCCAAGGAGGCCAAACCACTTGGGGTACAGTGCCGGGGCCCCATTTCTAAACCACGGCCAGGGCAGGAGTAAGGCCCCAGTGCTCAAGTACCTGCGGTCCCTACAGGGCAGGCGCCCCCTTGCCCTTCTCCTCCAGCGGGTGGAGGCAGCCAGCTGTGCCCCTGCTCTCCTCCTTCCTGAGCTCTCCCCTCTCCGACAGCCGCCACCTGCTCTGCTGGGGCAGCGGGGGGCAAGGCCCGCCCCGCCCAGGACGTGCACCCCAACAGCCAGTGCACAGAGAAGACCAACCCAGCGGACAAGTTCCATACAGGGGTGATGTGGCAGATGACAAGGGTGGGGACCACGTGACCAAAGCAGAGTTGAAGGCCAAGCTGGAGGTGCCAGGCAAAGGTCAGAGGGAAGAGCCTGAACGGCCTGGGGGAACGGAACGGCCTGGGGGAGCGGAGCGAGGCGAGGCCGACGACTTCGAGGACGGCGCTCCGCAGCCCTGGTGGTGGAAGCAAGGGTGCGGGAAGGAACTGAGGGTGGGTGTGCGACCCCCAGCTGTCACAAAGCCCCACAAAACACTCAACCACCTGTCCATCAAAAATCAAGGCTGTATTTACCTTCACTGGTTGATGTGAGAACAGAATGTTTAAAATAACCGGAGTCTACAGTGGAAACACAGGGTCGAAGGTACAGAACGGAATAAAGCAAACAGCTACAGACGGCCGAACCACGGCGCCAACGCCGAGGACACAGGTGTGGACGCCAGGGAACAAGGGACGCCGACGACAGGGCGTGGTGACAGTCACGGGGTTATGAAAGTAAGACTGAAACCAAACGGAAATCATGCCAAGGCCTTGGCCGGTGGCAAAACATGAGACAACCGTCTGCTGCTGTCCTCCGTGAGAAGAGACCGCAGTTCTTTCTTTTGTGCCTTTAGCCTTTTCCCCTCCCGAACCCTACTCGTCTGCGGTGGATCCCGCGGACACCGCACAGTGAGCACAAGGTGCGCACACGTCCCAGGGCCGCGCCGTGGTCCCCCCGCGGCCCGGCCGCCCTGAGCGCTTGCATAGTTGAGGGACGGTGCTGCAGTTAAACGTCCGAAGGCATTTCCAACTGACAGCGGGTGGGTTTTTGTGACCATGTTAAACAGATAACCAGAGGAGTTTCTAGAAACCGTTTTTATAAAGTCTCCCTATAGGTTAAGAATTTAATAACATCATATGTTTGTATTAACAGACTATTTACACTGTTTGTGTTTTTTTTTAAAAAAACAAACCGAGAAAGAAACCCTTCTACACTTCTGCATAATAAGGCAAATAAACTTTTGTACATTATTAATTATCTTAATATATATCTGTAACTTCGGTTCCAAGTACCAAGGGAGGGCCAGGGCCGGGCCTGAGTGGGGACCTCACAGTGCGCTGGACAAAATGACCGTTTTCTTCTCCATAAATAAGACAAAAAAAAACCCTGGGGCTCTGAGGCCATTAAATCGCAAAAGCAAACTAAAAGTTAAAAAGCAAAAGTCTTTTTTGTTTCATTTAAATGTCTAAAGAGCATAAAGTTGAAAAAAATACAAATCTATTAAAAACGCTTCTCACCTGTGGGAAAAAAGGTACAAACTTGAATTTTTTTTCCAGTAGCCTCATCTCAAGCTCGGAAAACAAAAGATCACCCCCAGAAAAGCTGTGTATGACACCCCCAACTCCGCAGGCTGCGAGTGGAAGAGCGAGCATCGCCCCAGGGCCGATGGAACTGTGCTTAAGTTCTAGAAACAGACGCTTAGGTTAGTCGACAGCAGTGCGTGCGTTCGTGGAGGGGCCTCCGCACACGCGGCGGCCGCGGCCCCGCGGCCACTACCGCGCCTCCACCTCCTGGGGGTTGCGCGACGGGGAGTAGTCGCGGGCCTCGCCGGGCGCGCGGGCCCCGAGCGGCGTAGTCCTGCTCCGCGGCGGCCCCGGGGGCGTGGGGGGCCCAGCCGCGGCCACCAGCGGGGGCGGCGCGCCGAGCGAGGCGGCGGCGGCCGGCGGGGTCCGCGCCAAGAGCCCGTTGTGCAGCGCGGCGGCGGCGGGCGTGAGGCGCGGGAAGTGCAGGGCGCCCAGCGCGGGCAGCAGCGCCGCGCCGTCCAGGTGCGCGGCCCGGGCGCGCTCCAGCTCGTCACGGCGCGCTTCCCGCAAGCGCTCGGGGCTGTAGTCGTGCGGCTCGCGGTCGCGGTAGGGTCGCTCGGGAGGCTCGAGGAGGGCGGCAGGGCCCGGGGCGAGCGGGGCGCGGCGGGCTGGCTCCGGGCCGCGGTAGGCCTCCCGCGGCGGCTCCCAGACGAAAGCTGGGCGCTCGCGGCCCGCGGGGCCCGGGCCGGGCTGCGGGGGCGCGTCGCCGTCCTCCCCGCGCTCCTCCTTGACCTTCACGTCGCTCTGGGGCCGCTCGGCCGCCGCCTCGAGCGGCTTCGCCGGCTCACGGCCCAGGAGGCCTGCCAGGCGCAGGCCGTCCCCCAGGGCCGCCTTGCTGGGCTTGGCGCTGTCCTCCCGGGCCGGAGAGTGGCTCTCCTTGACGCGAGGCTCAGCCTCGCGCTCGGCAGGAACCCCGGGCCGGCCCGGCTCGCCCTGGCCGCGGAGCAGGAGGCCACTGCCCGGGTGGCCCACGGCGGCCACGGGCGAGGTCCGGCTCAGCAGGCGCGTCTTCTCCAGGAGGTCCCTGGGAGCAACAAGACAGCCCCCCTCAGCCTGGCGGGACACCCTGCAGCGAGCTCCCCTGACACGAAGCTCCCACCTCAACGCGGCGAGGCCACTACGCACCGTAGTGACCTCAAGGTCCTTGCGTGCGCGTGTGTGGGGTCCGCTTAGCACCCCAGTCTCCCGTGGAATCACTGCTAGTGGCACCCCGTCAACACGTGGTGACCACAACCCACATCCCCACGAGGGTTACCCCACACGTGTCTCCCCTCCACAAGCACCATGGAGACCGACTTTGCAGCAGAACCGCAGAGTGCTCCACGGGGAGCCAGGCCGCTGAGCCCCTGAGCCAGGACAAGTCCTTCAGTGAAGAGCTTAGGGCAGTTCCACCCAGGCCCCAGACCCGCTGCACGGACAGGGGCCTGCGAACCCTTCCTCACGCGCAGTGTGGCCTGTGGCTGCGGTCACCACAGTTCCACCCGCCCCATCGCAGTCTGGTTCTCATCCGAGGCGCCACCCTGTACTTTTTAAAGTCCTTTGCCCCTGAGCTGGGAGCACGGTGGGCATGGCCCCCACCTTGATGAGGCGCTGGGAGGGCAGCTGGGCTTGAGTGGCCCAGCTCCGAGGCTCCCTTTTCCCCTGGGAGTCCCCAGGTCCCACAGCCCCTGACCAACCCTCAGTGCTGCACCTGGCCCCCCATCACTCTACTTGAGCCCCACCCGCTCGACCCTGAGGTCCCCCCGGGCTCCTGACCCGCCGTGGTGACAGCGCTGGCTGGGCAGGCCCTGGGCTGCTCCCTGGCACCCTCCCTGGGCCCTGTGACACACGTTCCCACCGTCTCCCAGGCTGATTCTAGGTCGTCTCCTCTCTCCTTGCTGTCTCAAGCTCCAACCTGTGCACCCAGTGCCTGGCACGCGGCACTGCCCGTGAGTGAAATGCCCCACGTTCAGGGTGGGGGGGACAGGACGTGCGTGTAAGGGCCGGACAGGGAGCCCCCTGCTCCCGTCCACGTGGCGGGCCGCAACTCCTCAAGAACACTCCAGTCCCAGCCTCTGCCGCCGACCTGAGAACGTGCTACCACCCCCCCTGCCCTGGCCTAGCTCCGCAGCCCATGGGGCTGGGGGCGGGGGGGCACGCCCAAGCTCAGCCCCCATCCACCTGCTCACAGGTGTACCTCCCAGACTCGGTCCCCCTGGTGGCTCAGCAGCCCCCTGCAGCGTGCAACGGCATTCTCTGCCCTGCTGATCTGAGCTCCCTCGAGGCCCCGCTGTGGTCCACAAGCCCACGGTCCCCGCCAGGGCCTCGGAGGGAGTGAACCCCCGCCCTGGATGGCGTCTGGCCAGACCCTGCGCCCGCAAGGATCCTCTGTGCGGCCAGAATGGAGGGTGCTTGGCTGTGGGG
Source organism: Mesoplodon mirus (assembly GCF_964341445.2). Classification (NCBI taxonomy): domain Eukaryota; kingdom Metazoa; phylum Chordata; class Mammalia; order Artiodactyla; family Ziphiidae; genus Mesoplodon; species Mesoplodon mirus. Next base: position 724,598 of record NC_138989.1, read on the forward strand.
TCCCCTTCCCCGGGGTCCCCTTCCCCTAGTCTTTCCTGGCCCTGCGGGTACAGACTTCACACCCTCCCAACCAAGGAGTCTGAAGGCAGAGCTCAGCGTGCCCCGCGGGCGGGTACCCGGGGCTCAGCGGAGCTGCCTAGGGGATGCGGGGGCGGGAAGCCGGCAGGATGGGAGAGCGGAGGGTCCCCACTCACCGTTCCTCCCTGCTCTTGTCCAGTTCTCGGTCGTGGTTGGTCAGGGCTGAGACCCGCTCGACGTCTACAGGCTTAGGCCACGGGGGTGGCGTGGGGAACGAGGGCGGCGCCCGGTGCAGCCGGTTCCAGGCCTCGCGGGGGCTGGGCAGGCCGTGCAGCGTGGGGCCCTCCTTGGGGGCAAAGAGGCCGCCACCGGGAGCTGGGGGATGGGTGGCGGTGGGAACGTGAGGCCGGGTTGCGAGGGAGGCGCACACACGCACACGGAGAGTCCCGACCTCAGACCCCCACGTTCCCCAAGGAGGCGGCGAAGAGGGACCGTGCGCCCGGCGTCAGGGCGGCCCCGACCCGCGCAGGCGTGGGCGGAGGACGCATGCGCAAAGTGAGGGTGAGGGCGCGTGCGCGGAGGACGCATGCGCGAACTGAGGGCGCATGCGCGGGGAGAGACGGGGGCGCGGTCACTCACTCAGCGAGTGGCTGCCCAAGCCTCCGAAGGCGTTGCTGCCCAGGCTCCCCAGGCCCCCGAAGGTGCTTGATCTGCTGAAAGGGTCTGTGGGGGCAACGAGGACTCAGGGGTCTCCACGTGCGCACCAGACCCTCCCCCCACCCCGCGGCTCCCGAACCTGGCAGGTGCCACCTCTGCAATCGGAGGGCTATCCGGGTTCTTGGGGTCATCTCCCCACCCACCTGCATCCCCCCAGCCCTGAGGCCAGCACAGGCCAGCCAGACCGCATGGACCTCAAGGGGCACCTACCCATCAAGTGACCAGTGGGCAGGAAGCTGCCAGGATGGGCTGAGGGTCCGAACGGGTTGGTGGTGGGATGGGCAGCACCTGGGAAAGGGGGGACAGGTTGATGGAGGCCGGAGCGCACCTGGGGCCGCGGCGCTCCTTCCAAGGGTGGGCGCGCCCTTCGCGGCTGCTCCTCCCACTGCAAGCACGTGACCAGGTAGGAGGTGGGCCTTCATCTCCCTGGAGCCTGGGGGACCCCGAGGGGGCGGAGCAGGGAGGCAGGTGCTGACAGCAGTGGAGCCCCCAGAGGAAAAAGGGCAGAGACAAGGCCTGCGATCGAGCCTTCAGGGGGCTCTCCCGAAGCCAGCGGCCCTGGAGTTTCCGACCAGAGCTACCGTCCCGGTCACCTAACAGTGGGTGCGGCCTGGGTGCTGACGGGCACTGGCCCGAGTCACGGCTGCCAGAGGCCACAGCTCCTCCTGCAGCGTCCCCTGGCTGCAGGCCACAGCCCACAAACGTCACGGTGGCAACAGCCCCGGCTCCCCCGACGCCCCCCAGGACCGAACCTGGAGGACAGCCGGTGGGCCCAGTCTGGAGACGGAGCTGTTGAGTCAGGGGCCAACTCTGCTGCTCAGGGTGCCCCACCCCGTAGCCTAGAAGTGAGCGCCGGGCGAGACCAGTGACGTGGGCGCCCCCTCGTGTCCCTCCACCTGTGGGGACCCCAACAGTGGCGCGCTGTGTGCGTCAGAGGTGGGCTCCTCCACCCAGACACAGGCAGGTTCCAGTCCCCAGAGAGCTCCCAGCTAGAAACTTGACCTCGCCTCCAAGTGACCTTAAGTCAAAGTTAGGAAGACAGCTGGCCCCAGGGCTAAAGAGGATGGTGTATCGACGGGGCCATGGGTGGGTGTGGAGCACAGAGGGGTCCAGGCCACAGCCTGTGGGCTCTGGCCCAGCTGGGAGGCCCTCTGCTTTCTGAGGGGCCCTGACGCCTGGCTGAGGTCTGGAGGCCATCAGGGCGGTGGAGTTGGGGCTGGGAAGAGGCGCCATGCTCACCAAGCCAGCCAGCGTGACCCCATCCACACCCGTCATGCCAGTGTGCCAACGGGCTGCCCGCATGGACCACGTGTCCATGTGCAAGGGGCAGTGGGTGGGTGTGAGCGTACATGAGCTTGGAGGAAGGCGGGGGGGTGGGGGGGTGGTCCGAGGAACAGTCAGGGAGGGCTCTCTGAGGAGGTGACGTCCTTTGAGGGCCTGACAGCTGGGGAGGAAGCAGCAGCAGCCTCAGAGCGAGGGCTCAAGGCCGCTGACCTCGGAAAGGCCTGCTGCTCGGCTGCCCTCGGCCAGCGCCTGGGAACTCGGGTTCCAGCAGGTTTCTCGCTTCCCTCTGATAGGAAGGCCTCACGGACGCTCAGGTTGCTTGCGCAAACAAGGTGGTCTGTGCTGAGCACCTGCTTTCCTTCTGGGAGTCCGGGTTTGGTCCATGCAGGCAGAGCTGCCTACGTGAACGGCCCCCAGTAAGAACCCTGGGCGCTGGGTCTCCGCGAGCTTCCCTGGGAGACAGCGCCTCGCCCTGCTGTCATGGCTCCTCGGGGGAATGAAGTGCATCCTGGGGCCCGCGGGGCAGGGCTCAGGAGGCCCCGCCCATTTCCACCCTCCCGCTCTTCCTTGCCGAATGCTCTGTGTCCCTCGGCTGCAATGCATACGGCCACGGCTGGAGTGTGACTTGTGCTGAGTCCTGGGAGCACTGCGAGCCTGGGGGTAGTCCCAGGGACCCTGACACAGCAAGGCCGTGGCGCGGCTGCTGGCGGGGGCAAGCACACGGGTTCCGGGAGCTATTTCCCGCCTTTCGGAGAAAAGCCAGACCCTTCCTGGGAAGGACATCGGAAGGACGCCCCAGAGAGGAGGGCATACTGGACAGAGTCCATGCAGGGCTCAGGTCAGGGGCCGGGGGTGGGGGGGGAGTCTCCACAGGGGGAGAAGCTCGAGGAGGGCAGGGCTGCCAGACTCCACCAGCTACAGCCGGAGAAACAAGAACGCTGCCCGAGCAGCCGGAGCCCTCTGGCACCCGCACCAGCCAGAGGGAAAAGGCGAGAACGCCTCCGCCCAGCTGCCCCCTGGCCTGCATGGTGGCCGAGCCCCCAGCGCCCACGAACCAGGCCGCCTTACCTGAGCTGGAGAGGAGGGGCCGGGCCAGGTCCTGCGGGTAGTGGAATCCGGCGAACACACCCGGGGCAGGGGGTCTGCTGAACAAGTCCAGCTTGGCGCCCGCGTCCAGTTTGTGAGGGCCCAGCTGCATCTGCAGGACAGTGTGTGCACAGGGGCTGCCAGTGAGCTGACAGCAAGGTGGGACGTCACCTGCTCCGCTGGCCTTGCCCAGCGAGCGGAGGGACAGGTAAGATTTATCCTGACGTTTCGGCAGATGCAGGATAACTGAACGCCATGTGTGACTGACACATGAAGGTCCTGATTGAGGTGTTTCACTCCTTTTCATGCGCTTTTTGAAAGCTGGTGTGTTTTACACTTAAAACACATCTCAATTTAGATGCTACATTTTCACTGGAAATAGTTTGTCTGTTTAGATTTTGTAAAATTGAGCTGGAAAAGTACATTCCCATACCCAAGTCGTTCCAGTTTTCCGATGACTAAATTTAGCTTAAGTATTAAGATTCAAATTTATTAAAGTTAAACAAATCTAAGAAGCCGGTCCCTGGGTCACAAGGGCCGCAGGAGGCATGGGGCTAGGTGAGTTCTACCTGCCGAGATGGCAGCGACAGAGCGGGTGCTTGGGCCCTAGCTGGGGACCCTACCCCACCTCCTTCACTGTGCCTTCTAGGTGGCCCTGTCTGAGCATCTGCATGTTGAAACGCACAATAATCTGTCATAAATCCCTTTCTGTGACTGGTCTTTTGTAGCATATTTAGGACGTGATGAGTTAAAAATATTGTGCATGGGGTAACGTGTCATCTGAGACGGCAGACGAGACCATGGAGACCCTTCTGCAATACGAGGGCCCCCGTCCCAGCACCCTCAGTGCCCCGGCCCATTGCCCCAGCCGTGGGTCCCCAGGTCTCCCACTTCCCTGCGTCACTCGGCCAGGGTGCCTGGCACCACCTGCCAGGAGGGGGACGGCCTCGAGCTGGGTTCCTGTTCACCACCTGTCTGCCCCCCCAAGGAGCACGCAGGCTCCATGAGCACTTTTGGTCGTCTTTGCCCCTGGCTAAAAACCCAGGCACACAGCAGGCCCAAGTGCTAATAGACACCTGGGGGGAAGAAGGGGGCAGGGCCGAAGGCCCACTGGGAGGACTCGACTGTGGGTGGGGAGGCCCGCAGAGTCAGCTCCTCCCAAACCCCTGCCTGCGTCACCCTGGGTGACCAGGTGGGAAGTGGCCTTGAGTTCCCCACACACTGCTGTCCTGTCCCCTCCCCACCTCCAACCCCTCACAGCCCGGCACAGCGCCTGGGCAAGGGGCACCCTCTGAACCGCAGGCCTGGCCGGCAGGATGAGCAGTCAGGCTCACCTTTATCTTCTGCTGATGGTGGTAGATCTGCCAGGCGATCTGCACGTGCACAGCACACCACTTCCCGGGCTTCTGCGACAGGGCGGGCGACGGGCTCAGCTTTGAGGCCAGGACCTCCTCACTCCCCCCACCAACTCCAGATTCCTGCTGTCACAGTGCACCCCCTGTGGCCACTCAAGAGGCACCCAGAGTCCTCCCTGGCCTTGGACCTTCCCTGAGGTCCCGCCAGGCCCCTTCCTCCCAAGGTGAGGCAAGCAGGCATACACACACTCACCCTGACTGCCGTCCGGTATGGGTCTGACACCTGCCATCGACAGAGGAAGAAGCATTAGACCTGGGCTCTGCAAGCAGCCCAGCCCCGGGGGGTCGGGGGAGAGGACCATGTGGCCTCCACGAGGAGCCACGCTGGCTGGAATGCCCACCAGAGAAGGAGGGAGGCACGGGCACCGCTGCCACCTACCCCGGGGGCTCTCTGTATGAGGGCGTGAACAGCACTGGCCTGGCCTGTTAGCTCAAGTGGGTTTGAAGTCTGAGGGGGAGAGACGGACAGGGCACGAGACGACTTTGCAGGTCCCATGCCCAGGCGGCACGAGACCCCCCAGGCGCCACCCAGGGGCGGCCTGGCCTCCCACCATATCCTGTCCGGAGGTTTCTGAAAAGGCTCTTGATCGACGTGCCTGGGCCAGGGTCTTCCCCAAGGGCCAAGGCAGCCCCGCTTCAGGGAAGGTGAGCAGAGCAAGGCCAGTCCCTGGTCCTGGGGCCTCAGGGGGCGCTTCCTGCCTGGGCCTCCTGCAGCGAGGATGACCCCGCTGCCGCCATCCAGACCCCAACCCCGAGCGCTGCCAGCGGGAGAGGTGAGAACGAGCGAAGCCAGGCTCTCCCGGCCCCATGGGGCACAGAGGGCCCCACCAAGGGTCAGGATATTCTGCACTGAGGAGAAGACCCCTTGGGGGCCACCCGGGAGCACGACACGCACAACCACGTGTGAGGCGGCTGGAGCTGCCCCAGGACGGGAAGGGCTGGCTGGGGGGGGCGGTCCAGCAGACCCCACCCACAGTGCCCACCCCCCTCCTGGGAGCAGCTGGTACCTTGGGCTGAAAAGCACCCTGCAGGGATCCAAAGGGACCTGGGTGTGGGAGCAGGGCGGGCAGTCCTGGGACGGCTGGAGGGAAGGGCGGGAAAAACTGCAAGAGAAGGCGGGGTGGGGGGGCAGGGGGGCGTTCCAGGGGCCTCGCAGGAAGCCTGGGCGCCCAGGGCAGGGACGCCGGGCCCAGCCCTCCGGTCCCCGCCCCATCACCCCTGCACTGGGTGGGAGGCTACACGGACATGGCACAGCCCTGCCACCCTCCACACCCCTCACCCTGCCTGGAAAGCCCAGAGCGCGCAGGGACACTCACGTTGGAATGTCGGAAGTAGGGACTGTCCAGCTTGGGCGTGTACTTGTCAAACTGGAAGGGAAGGAGGCAGAGAGTGAGGCCTCCGGCCACGCTGACGCCCTCTGCTGGCCAAGCACCCACCCGCGCCCTCGGGCCAGGCAGTGGCCAGAACGAGGCTGGTGGCCTCCAGCCAGCTGTCCCCTAGGCTTCCCGAGGGTGCTACCCCCTGGCCTTCCCTGTTCTAGTGGTCCCAGCACGGGAGGCGCCGACTCGCCCATCCGGTGTCTGTGGCCATGACTGGGGCGGGGGGAGGGCATGGAGCCCAAGGCTGCTGCTTAGGCTGCAGGACACACCTAGGCCACTGGCAGACTAGTCCGTGACAAAGCAAAGCTGGGTGGGAGCAGAGGGAACTCTGCCCACAGCAGCTGGCTCAGGGCATGAGACCTCAAGGACAAGGAACATGAGAAGAGTCCTGGCTCCCGTGGCCCCTCAGTCCTGTTAGGCCTCCGGACCTGCCGCCCTGCTGCCAGCGGACACGGAGGACCCCACGTGGGTGGAACTGGCCCCACGGCCGTGTGGACACGCGGTGCTCCTCAAGCCCGAAACAACGGCTCAGGGTGGGGAACCTCATGGCATGACCCGGGGCGGGGGCGGGGGGACGAGAGGAGGAGCTGGACGGACAGCCGGACGGACGGGGATGGTGTCAGCCTGCGTGCGTGCAGAGAGCGTCTGCGTGTGCCTGCTGCGTGTCCCGCGCCCGGGCCGCCCCCGCCCGCCCGCCCGCCCGCCGCGCGCAGCCTACGCACCGGCGGGGGTGCGGCGGGCGGCAGGAGCGGCGTCGGGGGCGGCCCGGCAGGGAAGGGGGCGAGTGTGTGTTGGTGCGTGTGCGTGTGCTGGTGCGTGTGCTGGTGCTGGTGGAACTCCGCCCGCAGCAGAGCTCCCGGGCCCAGCGGGGCGCTCTGGACCAGAAAACGCGCGTTCAGCTCTTGCCTGAGCAGCTCGTGATCTACAAGAGAAAAAGAGAGACACAGAGAGGCGCGTCGGCCGCGGGCTCCCGGCGGGGCGAGGCGGATAGTCACCTGCTGGCACTCCCGGTTTCGGCAGGCCAAGCCGTGGCGGCCGCTCGCTACGTGCGGGCCCCAGGGTGGAGATAAGAGAGGTGCCTGTGACCAAGTACCAATCAGAATCCCCGAATGAGGCTGGCAGTACATGATTGGCTGGCTGAATGAGATCAACAGGCTGGCATCTAAAGGCAAGAGAGAACACCATGAGCCACCCTGGGCGCCCCCGGACACAGCCCTGAAGGGGAGCCCTGCCCGTCCCAGCACCCCCAGACCAGGGTCCTGGTCCCATCCTGGGGCGCTGAGCTGCCCCCAGCCCAAGGTGGGCTGACGGGATTTAGAAAAAAATTGGAGACCCACAGAGAAATCCCTAGTGACCTAAGCTTTGGCCGTGAGGGGGCCCCTGCTGGAATCAGGCAGGCAGGGAGAGGCCAGGCTGGGCCAGGCCAGCTGCTGTTCACCTGGGGCCCCTCTCCTCCACAATTCAACCCTCCTCCCCTCCCCCGCCCCCCCAGCAGCCCAGGGACGGTGGATGGCAAGAGCCACGGCAGGCCTGGGAGCCCTCACTGCCATGACCACGGAGCCGCTCCAGGTTTCGCCAACTCCCCGCCTCAGACTGCCCGACCAGGCCTGGCGAGGGCTCAGAATGGAGCAAGGGATGTCTGTGTCCGCGTACGCGTGTGTGAGCACCTGTCTCTCTGTGTGTGTGTGCGTGTATGTGTGTGCGTGTGCACACAACCGAGGCCCGGGCAGGAAGCTTTCTCTGCCCTGGGCAAGGTGGCCTGCTAGCGCTATGGGCTGCTGGGGGCTGCCATCCAGCTGGGTGGGGTCTGGAGAGCCAGATGATCACTAAGGAAAGACGTCCAGGGCTGGCCCCCTCCCCAGGGGCCGCGTCCCTCCCCGCGGGGGTTAGGATCCCAGGGCGCAGGGGAACAGTGACCCTGCTGCCCCACCTACGGCGCCCGGACCTACCGGCGGGGTGTCCTGGGATGACCAGGCTGTTGGCCGGCAGCGCCGGGGGCGGGGGCAGTGTCGGGGGCGCGGCGAACATGGCCGCCGCGTGGTGCTGGTGCTGGGCCTGCGAGCGGAGCGCCAAGTGTGAGGTAGAGAGGTGGGGGCCCGGCCCGTGAGGCGACAGGGACGCGTGCTTCGCGAGCCCCAGGCTGGCGCCGCTGCTGGCGCTGCTGCTCCTGCTGCAGGGAGGGGCGCTCAGTGCCCGGCCGGCGGCTGCGCGGCCCCGCCCCGCGCCCACCTGAGGCTTGCAGGCCCCGCCCCGCGCCCACCTGAGGCTGTGCAGGCCGTTGTGCGCTGCCGCGCCGGGGCCCGGGAAGGCGCCCGGGGGGAGAGGCACGTGCGTCGGGAGGGAAGCCCGGGTCTGCAGGGGCGCGGGCGGCGGCTGCGGCGTGAGGCGGGGCAGGGCCGGGGCTTCCTTCTTGACGGGTGGGCTGGACGGGGCGCCGGGCGCGGGGCCGGCGGAGGGCAGGACCGGCGCGGGGCTGCGCACAGGGGGCAGGAAGGGCGGCTCGGTGCTCAGCTCGCGGCTGCGCTCCAGGCCCGAGACTTTGGGCGCCGCCCCGGCCTTGGCCTCAGACTTCTCGCCCAGCGTGGGTCCTGCGGAGAGAGGGGCCGGAGTGAGCCCGGGTCCCGGCTCACTGAATGCTGTCCAGGACTGTTTCCGACGGGGAGACACGCGGCGCGGAGCTCCCGCCCAGAACACCTCGGTATCCCGCCCCCCAGGCTGCCTGCGCCGAGGGCCGACCCGCAGGGAGTGTCCTGCACCTCCTGCCCACGGAGATCCCAGCGCAGGGGCTGTCCCGGCCCCATTTTACAGAGGGAGACGGAGGTGCACGAGGCAGCCGGGCCAGGCGGGGCGCTGGGCTCCCAGCTCATTCCGTCGCCCCTCCTTCCTCTGGCAGGAGCTTCACCTGTACTAGTGGCTGCTCCTTCGGGTCCCACCCGGGTGACCCCTGACCTAAGCCCTCTGTGGGCCCTTGCCCTGGGGGAGACTCCCGGATGGCCAGCCTTGCCTGGTCTGTCGGGAGGAAGCTGCTGCGGGCCAACACTGCCCCCACTTCGCCGCCCAGAGCCTCCGCTCCCCTCCGAGCTGCGGGCCTGCCCTTGGGCCGTGAGCTCCAGCCAGCCGCCGGCTCACTTCAGACCCTCCTTTTGAAACTGCTACAAGGGAGGCCTCAGGTCACAGCCCCAGCAGCCAGGCGGAGGGCAGCACCACCCATGCGAGCTGCTTTGCCTGCAGGGGCAGCATCCCAGTCCCCAGGAGTGGGAATTCAGGTCGCTGGGCTGTGGGCTGACCCCGCGGCTGCCACGCTCGCTGAGTGAAGAACTGGCCACAGCCTCTCCTGCGGCTGCAGGGCAGTGTGACCCAGGCTGGCAGAGAGGTGAGAGGTCTGGACCCTCTGGGAAGTCTGCTTCCCTAGGGCAACACCTCCCTCTGCCTTGGGTCTGTTTGCTTAGGGACGCACCTACAGAGGAGGCCGTTGCCACCACTCCTGCAACGAGGACAGGAACAGAGGGCCGCTGGCTTCAGCCCACTTGCTGCTCACAGCTGCCCAGGGACGCTAGCCCTTTCTCCCCTCCTGTCTCTCTCACATCTCCACACGAGGCCCTCACAAAGCAAGAGCAGCCATCAGAATGGAAAGAGGCAGGCACGGGCCATGCAGACCTGGACGTGACCCCACGTGTGCCACCAGTGCCCCAGCCCTTCTGGAGACGCCTGGAACCTTCTAGAGCCTCCTGCCACTGGAAAAGCATGAGCACTGCTACTCATCACCCCCCACCCCCCGCCACTAGGCACCTCTCTGGGCACCTCAAAGCCCAGAGCTCCCTGAACTCTGCTGAACCATAACCTCCAAACCCGTGACCGTGACCTTATCTGGAGAAAGGGCCTCTGCGGCCGTGATCAAGCCGAGAATCTCAAGGTGAGATCAGCCTGGACTCGGGTGGGCCCCAAATCCAGTGACGGCGTCCTTGTAAGGGACAGAGAGGAAGAGACCTCGTGAAGACGGAGGCAGAGATGGGAAGGATGCAGCCAGAAGCCCAGGGATGCCCAGGTTTGCAGGCAATACCAGGAGCTGGAAGAGGCAGGAGGGACCCCTCCCCTGGAGCATCCGGAGGGAGCACAACCCTGCGCACACTTGACTCCAGATTTCTGATCTCCAGAACCATGAGCGGGTGAACGTCTGGTGTTTCAAGCTGTGCGGTTTGTGGTCATTTGTTGAAACTGATACGCCCTACATTAATTCCGTCTGAAATGCCAGCTGAGTGCGCCTGGCTCCCCGGAGCCTCTGGTGGGCCGCCTTACCCAGACTCCCCAGCAGGCTGCAATCTGCTCGGCTGCAATGCTCCGACTTGAGGAAGGGGCTTCTCGAGTTCAAGGCACGTAGAGGCCGTGCCTGGCTACCAGGCCAGCAGGACCCACGGGGCTGCGGGTGCCCGAAGGCCTGTCCTGTGTGGTCATATCCTGAGGGAGCCCTCCGAGCAAAAGGGCCCCTTCCCTGCGCTGGGTCCAGCGAAACCCCCTTCCCGGCCACAGCCCACAGCCGACAGGCTGGGTCACAAAGGCCTATCCTGGCCTTGATGGGACCGTGGCCAGGCATCCACCCTCCAGAGCAGTGCCGGCCAGAAGAGCTTTGTGGGACAGTGAAATGCTGGGTATGTGTGCCATGCCACTCGGGGGTCACACTGGCCAGGGCCTGGGTGTGCTGGCGGGGCCGCATCCCGAGCCAGGAGCTGCTGGCCACCCTAGAGCACCTGAGCCCGGGAGCCCGGGGAAGTGCGTTCCTCATGGTCCTGAGTGGTGCAGGGATCCCACTTTGGGAACCGCCGCTCCAGCACTGCCCAGCTCTGGCCGAGACACGGGCCCCGTTCCCAGCTTCCCTTGTTTCCTTGTGGTTTTCCCAGGGGGTTGGCGGGGGCGCGGGCTGCATCCCTCAGTAAATGACAGCACCCAACTCCTGCCTGAGGCTCTGCACCTGAAACCCAAGACAGAGCCTAACTTGGGGGCCGCCACGGACTTCAGGAATGTGTCCTGTCCCTTCCTAGAGGCCAGGAGCCCAGGGACACACTTACCTTTATCGGCTGCCGGGGCAAAGAGCTTCTCGGAGCCCACAGACGCCTGGAAGAAAGAGAGGAGGGTCAGGGGCCAGAGAGACCTACAGGGCTGAGGTGAACCTGGCCCTCAGCCCCTGCCCCCGGCACCCAGGAAACAGGTCTGCGCACACAAGGGCCGCCCAGCCTGGCAGAACACATCCTTCTGTGCCCACAGCCCCCATGGAGGAGGGTGACCACGCCCAGGCCCAGCTGCAAGTACTCGGACACAGGTCATTCGGCCTGTGATCAGGGAACCAAGGACGCCCCACTCAGCAGGGGTGCAGGGGCTCAGCGTGGCCCTGCTGGGTGGGGAGCTAGGACTTGGTAATCGGGGCGCCAGGAACCTGAGGGCTCCGCTGGGCCTGGCACTGGAGGTGGCAGGGTGGGGGGAGCAGAGTTGGGATGCCCCCGGCCCCCAGCCCCAGGCTGCAGGACATCACCTGCCACGCCCCAGACATGCTGAGTCACAGGTCTGGGGACCCCGGCCACCATGATGCACAGAGTGTCCAGGGTGGAGTGGGGTCAACCCACTGCAGGAGGGAACGTGGCAGTTTCTGATGGGCCCCTGGGCCGCTCAGCCTCTCCCCTCCTGGGGAGACGCCCCCGTGTGTGCAGGGCCTTGGTGAGGACAGTCAGGATGAGGATGTGGCCCACCCACTGGTTCACAGCCGCAAGCCCGTAAGGCTGTTCTGAGCAGACCTTTTCTCCCTAGCTGGTGTTGTTTTAAAACAGTTTCGCTGAGATGTGATTCACATACCATACAACACGCCCACTGAAGGCACACAGCTGTGAGCAACCATCACCTCAACCTGTTTTAGAACATTTTCAGCACCCCAAAAAGAAACCACATGCCCTTCAGCTATCACCCCAATCCTCGCATCTCCCCCCACCCTGGGCACCATTACTCTGCTTCCAGTGTCTCCCGATGCCCCCATCGTGGACTTCCTCGGGGAGAAAGCAGACAGTGGTTGCTGTTGGCGTGGGGTGACTGAGTACCAAAGGGCATGAGGCCTCCCCCCAGGATGGCCACGATCAAGAAAGACAGAAAACAGCCGGGGCTGGCGAGGACAATGTGGAGAAACTGGAACCCTTGTGCATTGCTGGTGGGAATGGAAAACGGTGCAGCCGCTGTGGAAAACGGTACGGAGGTTTCTCAAAAAATCTTATCATAGAACTACCGTATGATGCGGCAATCCCACTGGTGAGCGTATGTCCAGAGAACTGAAAGCAGAAACTCAAACATGTATCCGTCCACCCACGATCACAGCAGCATTATTCACAATAGCCAAAACGTGGAAGCAGGGACTTCCCTGGTGGTCTAGTGGCTAAGACTCCGCGCTCCCAATGCAGAGGGCCTGGGTTCGACCCCTGGTCAGGGAACTAGATTCCACATGCCAGCAACTAAGAACCCGCCCGCCGCAACTAAAAAGATCCCACACGTGGCAACGAAGATCCCAAGTGCCGCAACTAAGACCCGCTGCGGGCCAAATAAATAAATATTAAAAAAAACCCAAAAAACAAAAAAAAACAACAAACGTGGAAGCAACCCAAGTGTCCATAAACAGATGGCTGGATAAATAAAATGTGGTGTATACACACAATGAAATATTATTCAGCCTTAAAAAGGGAGGAAACTTTGACACAGGCTGCAACGTGGATGACCTTGAGGACACTATGCTCAGTGAAGTAAGCCAGTCACAAAAAGACAAATCCTGTGTGATTCCACTATATGAAGTCCCTAGAGCAGGCAAATCCATGGAGACAGAAAGCAGGCTGGTGGGTGCCGGGGGAGGGGAGGGGGCATTAGTGTTTAATGGGGACAGTTTCAGTCTGGGAAGATGAAGAAATTCTGGAGCTGGATGGTGGTGGTGGTTGCACAACGATATGAATGTGTTTAATGCCCCGAGCTGTACACTTAAAACGGTCAAGATGGTCGTTTTGTTATGTGTATCTCACCGTGATAAATAAAAAACTTAAAGAAAAAAGCATGAAAGAGCTCTGGGGTGAGGAAAACATTCTCTGTCGGATTCTGGTGGGGGGTATGTAGTGGTATGTATTTGTCGAAACACACCAAACTGTACACTCAAAACAGGCGCATTTTGCTGCATGTGAATTGTGGTGCAAGAAAGTCAATCACGAGAAGGGGACTGAGGCGAGAACAGACTGACAGGTGAACAGAACAGGAACAAGAGTCCCAGACAGTGACGCACACGGGACGCCCGGCACAGGCCGGGCCCGGGCCTGTGGGAAAGGGCAGGAGCTGCGCGGACCGAGGCTCCCCGGGCCCGCGTCGCTCCAGGCCTGCTGACGGCAACGTGCAGAGCGAACCGTGAACAGACCGCTGTGCCCCTGACACTCGTGCTGGGCTGGAGCCTCCTGCCTAGCCACGCCCCGAAACCCCGCACTGGGAAGAAAACAGGTGGCAAACGCAGCCCGAAAACACAGGCCCACGCTCCCCGGGCTGGACTCGGACCCGCACCAGAGGGGAGTCTGCTAATGCGCTGGAGTCCCCAGCGGAGGGTCCCCCCGCCCAGGGGAGCAGGGAGCTGAGGCCGGGCGTGCCCTCTGCAGGGAGGCTGTGGCTTGACCTCTTCCTAAGGATGTTCCCGAGGCATCCTGCGTGGTGAGCAGCCTGGATCGTGGCCTCGCCCGAGGAGACCCGGGGGGGGGGCGGGGATGGGGGGGTGAGGGGTCCACCTGAGCTGGGGGTCCGCGGGGTCAGGACGGCAGAGTCAGCAGCGCCGGCCCGCCCACCGCTCAGGGCCAGGATGGGGACACTTCACGCCTGCTCACCCTGCACCAGGCAGGGCCCCAGCTCTGCTGGGAGCTCCGGCCAGGGGCCCCCAGAGCCCTGTATCCTCCCGCAGAGGCCCATGAGTCACCGATCCTCCCACCCAAAGACCCCCAGGCCTAACAGGACTGGACCCTGGCCATGACCCCAGGAGGGGGTCCTGCTGACACTCCCACTTGAGGCCACACAGCCCGAGTGACAGCTGCTTAATTACCAGCTGGTCTCGTTAACACTCTCACAAATTAATTCTCCATACAGCAGCCAAGAGTCTCTTTAAAAACCAAACCAGAACAAGTCACCCTGGACTGAAAACACTCCAGTGCCTTCCCACTGCCCCAAACTACAGTGTGAGCTTCTCCCCCAGCCCCCACAAGGGTGTGGCCGGCCGGCCTGTCTGGGCCCTTGACCCAGTGGCTTCGGCCAAGTCCCCACAGGCCTTCCCAGACCCCGTCAGTCTGCGGGTGCCCCGCCCCCACTGGCGCACGTTGAAATCCTCTTCGCCTGCTGCCCTGCACCAGCGGGAGAAGGGCGTGACTGGGCAGGGCTGGCGCCTCCCCACATGAGATGGGCCAGAGCAGGGGCAGCCACTCTGGTCTCCGGAGGCCGCCCCCTTAAGGTCTCCATTACCTGAGGCACCGACAGCCCCTCTGGGCCTGGGGGTGGTGCTGACCGTGCCAGCAGCCCACCCCAGTGCCTTATCGCGTGCCATCAGCAGGTGCAATGAACGAGCTCAGCCTGCAAGCTGTCATTAGCTCCCAGGGGTGTGGTCGCTGGGCCACTGGGAGGGGGAGGGGGCTACTCCATGGCAGGTCGGCCTCGAGCACCTGCCTCAGCTGCACCGTGTGTGCCAGCCCTCACCGGAGCCCTCCTCTGATACAGCAGGGCACCCCGACCCACCAAGGCTGGTGTCGCAAAGGAACGTGGTAGAGGCGTCACTGTGAGAAAGTGCGTTTGCTCCTGTGGGGCAGGGCTGCCCTCGGTCCGAGACTGGGGGCGGGGGGAAGAGCAGTCAAGTCCAATTAAAGCTGCAGGCGCCCCTGCCCTGCCCGGGAGGCCCAGCCAGGCCCGTTCTGCTTCACTTCAAGGCCCCAGGCTGGAGCACCGGACCCCAGAGCCAGGAGGTGGCGCCCCAGACACTGGGAAAGTGAAAGGCGAGCAGAGCAGGGAGTGGAGGGGGGCGAGGAGCAGCGACGGGGAGCTTCTTCCCTGGCCCTGCCGAGCCCCGGGATGCCGCCCGGGCAAAGGAGGGAGGCAGGTGGGAAGGCCACTGTCCCCGTCCGTCCGGTCCTCACAGCCACACTGCCCAAGTTAAAGTTTGCTCAGGGAAGCTGAGGGATCCAAGTCCCCACAGGGGTCGTGGGCAGGGACCTGGCAGGCTTCCACCGCACGGCAAGGGCCGGGACACCGGGCCAGGCACAGCCAGGCCCACTGGACAAGGCTCTCAACCAACACCCACAGGCACCCTTAGCTCCCAGGTCCCCCGGGGCCGTGGCTCAGGTTCCAGCCCTTCCCAGCACAGGCACAAAGCCACCCCTGCTGGGACTTGGCCCAGGTCGAGGTCCCTCGGTTCTTTCCCTTCCAGGACAAGGGGTCCGGAGCCGGCCAGCAGACCCAAGGCGGGTGGGCAGCCCTAGCGCAACCACCAGATCTGTGCTAATAACTTCCCGAGGATTATCCACTGGGACTTGACCCAGGCAGCGCCGGCACCCTCCAATCCTGGCACTGAACCGGTGTGGGTGTGAAACGAAAGGGTCACTTCAGGCCAAAGTCCAGGTTGGAGGTCCCCGGGCTGCAAGTTCAGGGTCCCCGTGGAAGGGGCCCGCTCCGTACGGAGAATGTCAGGGTCAGCACTCTTTCCCCGGAGATACGCAATCCCGGCTGCGGGCGGAGGTCAAGGCGCGCTTTGTTTGCGAGGACCCAACCTACGGGGCAGCCTCGGCCCAGACACGCGGCACAGACTCCGCCGGCCGCGCCCCGCCCCAGACAAAGAGCTCCAACTCCGGGCAGGTGAGCGCGGCGGCGGCCGGGAACCCGGGCGGCCGAGCCCGCGCCAGGGCGCAGACAAAGGCGCGCGTCCCCCAGCGCCCTGCCCCGCCTCCGCCGCGGGCCCCCCAGCGCCCTGGCCGAGGCCCAGGACTCTCTGCGGGTCTGCCGCCACGTGCGCCCCAGGGGCGCAGGCGGAGGTACGTGGGGTCTCCGCGCGCCCGGCTCCCGTGAGAGACGGAGTGAGCAGAGCGCCGGGGGCCTCTCCCGCTCCCCGTTCCTCTAGAGGGGGCGGCTGCTCTCTCAACCCCGGCCCCTAAAGTCCCGAGTTCCTCCCCGGAGCCACCAGCGCTCACTCACCGCGCGGGCGCCCCGGGTCCGGCGCGCTCTGCAGGCGACCGCCGCTAGTCCTCGTACCGGAGCCGGAGTCGAAGCTGGGCGGCATGGACGCGGGCCACCGCCAGCCTCGGCCCGTCGAGGTGGCCCCTCTCCCGTGGCGCCCTGCCTAGCCGGAACCCAGGCCGGGGGCGCGCGGGGCACGCATGTCCGCCGCGCCAACTCGGCGCGCTCCGGGCGGCTCTCGGCGCACTGGGCTGCCGGACGCCGTCGGGCGCGGCAAAGGGCCCACAAGCGGCGGGGACGGCGGCGGCAGGCGAACTGCTGGCGGGCGCGCAGGCGGCGGCCAGGGAGCGCGGCGGGGCGGGGCGGGGGCGGGGCGCGGGCAGGCCCGATTAATCCAGCCCCGAGACGCGGATCTGCCCGCACGGGGCCGCAGACTTGGGTTCGAGCGTTCGCCGTCCCATCCCCGTCACCAGGTCAGAGCGCGCGGTGTCAGCTGTACCGAACGCTGTATGGGCCGGCTCCTCCGACGCTCACAGCAACGAATATGGATGGCTCCTACGCCCAGTTTACAGAGGGGAAAACTGAGTCACGGAGCGGCGAGGTCGAGGAGCTGGGACTTAAAGGAAGGAAAACAGAGCCCCCACATCTGTCCGATGTAAGCTCCGCCCTCAGTTTCACTATCTGCGAAATGGGGATGCAAAGTGGGAGAAGGGGTCCAAGTAGTTACTGTAATTGCGAATTGCGCAGTACACGCCAACCCTGACCACTACTCCGGAGCCACCTGGCCGCTCCGTGGGCCCAAACCGAGTTCAGATCCAGGGGGAACAACCGCCCCTTGAGAAGGCCGAGTACATGCCCCACACCGATCCAGGCCCACGGGGTGGCACTTAACATTCCAGAGCGCGCAGGTTCAACACCAGGACGCCAGCAGCACAACTCCCAATCATGAAACTTGCTGTAAAACAATCCACGGAGGGTAAGGGGGCCTAGGGGCTCCTGGAAGGAGTTTGAGAGCCCACCTCTAAGCTGCTGTGGAGCTAGGGGCACCAGGAGGTCAGCTCTGGTGAGGCATCCAGGGACCCACAGCTTAGAGCCCAGGTTCAGGGCCTGCATAGGCCTGCCCTAAGCTGGGTGATCAGAGGCGGGTCCATTCAGCGGGGAAGCGCGCAGCCATTCAAACGGGACCCTGGGACACAGCTCCAGAGCCGCGGGCACTGGGCCAGCGCTCCCTTTTCAAAAGGCGGCAAAACACAAGCAGACACATGCACTTACACAGCCCACAGTTAATCTCCAACCGTAAAAAAGAAATGGCCAACGGTGCCAGCCTCTAGGTGGGGCTTTTAAGTCCTTTTGTTCTGTTTGAATTATTTACCAATTACATATATTACCCTTACCCCGCCCCCATAAACGTCATACCACGACACCCTGTTTCCTGCCATAAAAACAGCACGTATGTGGCACCGTGCTGAATGGCTTCTAACCATGAAATCACTGGGCCCTCACGCCTATCCTCTGAGGACATACTATTGTCATCTCCATTTTGTTGATGAGGAAGCTGAGACAGAGAAGTGAGGTGACATGCTGGAGGCCATGGAGCTGGTATGGGGCAGGGCTGGGATTGGAAACCCGGCAGTGTGACCCTGGGGTCCGCGGACTTAGCCGAGACGTGCTCTTCCTCTAGGAGAGTAGCAGAGACTGGTCCTGGGACGGGGGATTCTGGCGGGAGAACCCTGACTCCCAGGCTGGGGGGTGGCTTTACCTCAGGGGTGGGTGTCTGCGGGCCCATGTGCCCCCGTGCCCATTGCACCGTGCCCCAGCAGGGCGTGAGCTCTTGCACTTGGCCCAGCTCCAAGACCTCTGGCAGCGAAGGGGAAAGGTGTTCATGCAGTGGGGTGTCCTGTTCTACCCCTCTGGGGTCAGCAGCAAAGGTGCCCTAAGCCCAGAAGTCTGTGAACCTTACATAGCAAAGCGGAATTAAAGTTGGTCAGTTGACCTGGAGATGGGGAGACGATGCTATGGGCACAGCTTAATCTCAGGGTCCTTACTAGTGGGAGGAGAGATGGGAAGACGCTGCCCTCTGGCTGTGAAGATGGAGGAAGGGGCCGGGAACCCAGGCATGTGGGCGCCTCTACAAGCTCAGAAAGGCCAGGAAGGGATTCTCCCTGGAGCCGCAGAGGGGCCGGCCCAGC
Source organism: Mesoplodon mirus (assembly GCF_964341445.2). NCBI lineage: Eukaryota > Metazoa > Chordata > Mammalia > Artiodactyla > Ziphiidae > Mesoplodon > Mesoplodon mirus. Next base: position 742,886 of record NC_138989.1, read on the forward strand.
CCACAGCTTGACTCCCGCGGGGACACTCCTGTGGGACTTCTGGCCTCCAGACTGAGAGATAATAGTGTAGTACTCAGCCGCCGAGTTGGTGACAACTTGTCACCGCAGCCACACTCAACTACACTCACAGCCAGGACCCTGATTAGGGGATGGAATGCAGAAGAACAAGCTGCCCCATCGGCAGGCCTGAGTCAAGCTCACAGCCTAGTGGGAGAGAAGGGCCATACACAGGGAGACAGGTAATACGAGTGCAGATGGGGTGGACAGACCGTAAGGGCAGTGTGAAAAGCAGTGACGGGCACTGATCTGAATGGCAGCTGGGGGAGCTTCCCAGGAGGGGCGTCTGAGCTGAGACCTGAAAGGTGAGAAGGACCAGGCGAAGCTGAGGGGAGCTCAAGGAAGAGTCTTCTGGGGCGGCCACAGCCAGTGCAAAGGCCCTGAGGCAGGAACAACCTGGCAGGGCCAGCCGGGGAGGTGGGGTGGGGCACAGGGCCTTGAGGGCCATGAGGGAGCTTGGGCATTTGTGTTGAGCAACAGGAGGAGATGTGTGTGGGATCTGAGGAGACAGGTGATGAGGTCTTTAAAAAGACCCCTCTGTAGGATCCGCCACAGGGCTGGGTGGGGCACAAGGAGCTGGGCTAGGCGCTGCAGCGACAAGCAGGCGTGGGGATGAAAGGGGGTAGGTGGTGGGGCCCCTCCAGAGGTGGGGACAGGGACTCTCCCATTGGAGATGTCAGCTGGCAGCTGGTTATGGAGCTTGGAGCTCTGGGGGCGGTGACCCTGGTGCACCAGGTCAGGCAACCTCCCCCAGTTGAGCTGCTGAATCCTCGGGGCCCCAAAGGTACGCTCCATAATCACGTCTCCTCCAGATGAGCAGCCGGGCTGCACCCAGTCTCTCCCAGCTACCTGGAGATCCCACCCCTGGCAGTAAAAGGTTCCTGGAGCCAGTGGCAGTGGGGAGAGCAGGTGCCAAATGAGGGCTGGGCCAGCGCCGGGAGCCAGCGGGAGCAGCTAGGAGCTTCTCTAGCCCCAGCCCGGCCTCGTCACTCTGGTCCAGACCAAGCCCCTGAGTCTGACCATCAGGTCACGGTCAAGGTCTCAATGTGCCCCCTGGCTCCTCTCCCACCACAGCCTGACCTTGGAGGAGCCTGTCTTCCTGTAATGACACGGCTTCACTTCAAACATCATTCTTAAGACCACCTTGGGCACTCATGGTCCTTGCAGAGGCCGCAGTCCTTGCCATGCCACCTCTGAGCCACGGCCCCGCCCTCCGGTTTGGGGGTAAAATCAGACTTTGGGCAGGACTGGCTTTAATTCTGTTTAGAAAGGAAAGTGGCTGTGATATGAAAGATTTAATGAGGTTAGAGATCTAGAAGGAAGTGGAGCGGGACTAGATTACCGGGTTGAACGAAGGCCGCCATCAGAGAGTGCAGGGACGTCCCTGAGCGACTTCCAGGCCAGACGGAGGTAATGCACTCAGCGCCCGCACGTGGTGGGCAGGGCCGACAACCAATCTTAGAACCACATCTGTCATCCTTATGCAGAGCAAGGGGTAGGTGTCGTCACAGGGGCCATGGAGGGGGCCCCACCCACAGCCGGGGGCACTGGGAGTGCCCACCGCACTGCCAATCAGCCACGTCAATCGCTGGGCTCCCCTCGGCTGGGCTAAGGCGCTGACAGCTGGCCCGCTCCCTCGTGGCTGCCTCTCGGGGGGGCAAGTGGATGCAGGGGCTGCAGACGAAGGCCCGTGGGCCGTGTGACAAGGACACCTGCCAAGACAGGGCCCCATGCGTGTGAGAAGGCCAGTGTGGCTGGGGGGATGGGGGCCAGGCTTCCTGGGCTGGGCTCCCCAGCCTCGGTTCATCCTTGCCGAGCTGCGACTGTGGCCTCACACAGAGGGACCCCGTGGCTGTGGACCAGAGTGCAGACCCTCTCGGCCAGGCTGGCGGGCTCAGCGGAGGGGAGGGCATGGGGGGCGGGGCGGGGTCCAGAGGGTCCTCGCTAGCTGGGCATGTCCATCATTGGTGTCCAGTGTTGGGAAAGAAGCAAAGGCCAGAAAAATCTACAAATGCTCAGTAACGGGCCGACCAAGGGTAAACACAGAGCCCGCTCAACGCTGGCTCGCCCTCCTGGCTGACCAGAAAATGCAAGTTCAGTGCAAAACGGCAGAGGGGTGACTGCAGACTGTGCCAGAGATGTGAGAGTTCGTGCACTTGAGAAGACCCTCTGGAAAGCCTTGGAGGAGGGAGGATCTGATGGGCTTGGGAGAACAGCCGCGTGGATGCAGAGTGAGGCTGAGCGGGGCTTCTAGGGCGCAGGAGGCCCCGGGGCCTCTGCAGCCCTCAGCGCTGCGGCCACGACAACCCTCTGCGGTTTGCGCTGTCCGTGAGGCCGCTGCGAGCAGGAGGACAGGGCAGCGTGCTGCAGCGGCTGAGTGTGGCCCCCAAAGACATGCACACCCAGAACCTCAGGATGTGACCGTATTTGGAATTAGGGCCTTTGCGGCTGTGATTCAGGATCTCGGGGTGAGTGCACCCTGGACTGGGGGCCCAAGTTCTATGACTGCATCCTTCTGCACAGAGGAGACACAGACACGGGGGTGGGGGAGGGAGGCCACGTGACCACGGAGGTGGCGATGGGAGCAATTCCACGAGCTACGGAAGCCTGAGGCCACCGGGGGCAGGAAACCTCCTCTAGGGGAGTGCCCACACCTGGATGCCAGGCTCCCGGTCTCTGGGACACAGGAGAACAACTTCCTATGGTTTAAGCTGCCCAGTGTGTGGTACTGGGGTCCGCTGAGTGTGCGGTGGGCACCCTGACCAGCCCATCCCTGAGGGGAGTGGGTTCTCAGCCGGTGTCAAAAGCAGAAGCCACGAGCTCCAGGTATCAGGAGGGGAGTGTGGGCATTGAGCACACCCGTGTATGTGCACACGTGAGTGCCCGCGGACTGCACGTGTGACACTGTGGGCAAACGCGCACGGGTGCGGGTGTGAAGGCGTGCGTGTGCGCGCGTGGGAGCACGCGTGCGTGCGACGCAGGGCAGGGGCGTGCGGCGGCTGCCTGTCCCCATCCGCGTCTGCATCTGCACGAAGGCCACGGAGGCCTGGCTCACTTCAGCCAGAACAACGGCAAAGCCCTTCCTCTCAGGGCGGCGCCTCTGGTCCTGCTGGGGACCTGGGGGCACAGCGCCATTGTGGCGCTAACCCAGCTCTCCGCTGTGGCAGGGCCGGGGCGTGCAGGGACAGGGTGGGGGTCTCAGCCGCCCTCTAACCCCTGCCCCGTCCACCTGACTGGTCCTCAAGCTCTGACCATTTCTGAAAAAGCATCTGCTTGTTTTGCGCGCTTGGCCTCTGCCTCTGCCCTGACCGATCCCGTGGTTCCCACCTGCCTCCTCACCTGCCCCCAGATAAGGACCACCCACCTCGGAAGCCTGCACCAGGCCCCTGGCGTCCCCGCCCAGTGGGGTCCCCTCCCAGGCTAGCAGGGCAGGTGTGGTCTGAAGGCGCTACGACCCCTCCGGGCACAGAGGGGTATGGACACACCAGGGCCAGAGGACAACCCCCATGTAAGCGCCCAGGCAGCCCGGTGCATCCCTGCGGGAGCCCGGGGAGACCTAGAGGTGGATGTGGGAGCTGCCTGGGGTCCTGCTCAGCTAGTTCCGGAAAGGCCAGGGTGGGGGAGGCGGGAGGGGCAGACGGCCCCCACCGTGGAGGTCTTCCACCTTCTCTTCCAGCCTCCTGGCTGCTCCTCCGCCTCAGCTTGCCCATTCAGCTGGAAGGTGCAGGTTCAAGTCCCGCCTGGCACTTAGGTCTGTGTGACCCCAGCAGGAAGTTAAACTCTCCGCACCCAGCTTTCTGCTGAGCACAGCGGGCACTCCCACCTTCGCTGCTGTGCTGGGCCTCACGCTACACGGCGCTCGTGGACGGGGCCCCTGGGGTCAGTGCCCGCCCCCCATTCTCTGTCCCTGGCGGCCATCACACCTGTCTCACCTATGCTGGGACACCCCTCAGGCTCCTCAGACCCAGCACCTCCCAGACTGAGACCCTCCCCTACCTCTATCCCGTGGCGTCCTGCGGGCCCCCACGCACCCAGGGCCGTCCCAGGTGAGCAGTGGGGTCCTGAAAGCATCAGCGGGCTCTAGCGTCCCAGCCAACAGGCCCTAATGGGCCTGGATGGCCCCAATGTGATCACAAGGGTCCTCATAAGAGGGAGGCAGGAGAGTCAGAGAAGAAGACGTGACCTCAGAAGCAGAGCTCAGAGTGACGAGGGGAGGAAGCTCCAAGCCCAGGAACATGGCAGCCTCCAGAAGCCGGCCAGGCAAGGAACCACGTTCTTCCTGGAGCCTCCGGAAGGAACCAGCCCTGATGACACCTTGGTTTTGGCTTAGGGAGACCCATTTTGGACTTCTGACCTCCTGAACTATAAACTTGAGCTGTTTTAGGCCACCCAGTCTGTGGTAATTTGTTAGAGCAGCCGTAGGACACAAGTGCCTCTCCCACCCCTGCATCCACAGCCCAGGCCTCCGCCCTCGCCTGCTGGGACTCTTACAATAGCCTGACGGTGCCTGACTCCCCTGAGGCCTCCGGTCCTGGCAGATCCTCACGCTGTCTCTCGGGTTCCTCGCTGAGGGTGGGGCTGGAGGACAGATGCCACTTCAGAGGGTTATCTGGGGCTGACTGAGCTGACGCGTGCAGGGCCCAGGAGGCGCGGGCTACATTTCAGTCATCAGATCGTGGTCCTTGCTGGGACCTATGTGCCGCCCCAGTGCCTGCCTGGGACCCTCAGTGAGCAAACTGCCAAGGCCCTTCCTCTTCCTCGGGCAGACCCGTGGGAAGACACGCTCTGGGTGGAGCAGCCCTAGGTCACGGTGCACAGCCCTGAGCCCTTGTGAGGACACCCCGGTGAGGTCGCCTGTGTAGGACCCCCTGCACCGGGGAGCACCAGCTCCCTGCACCTCTGTCCCCCCAGCACCTGGCCTTGGAGGGGTGCCCGCGGCTGGGAGACAGGAGGACGGGTGAGCCTCCTACAGACTACCGGAAGGTGTTCTCAGGAGTGGGGCTGGGCCGGCACACGGAGGAAACCTCTGTGAGCAGGGACGCTCCGAGGGCAAGCAGGGGCGTCCCGCGGGAACTGGGTGCGGCGGCGGTGGCATGGAAGGCAAGTGCCAGCGGGGCCCGGGATGCAGAGGGGAGCTGCCCCGAGACGGGCGGCAGGGACGCATGCCGGGAGCTGCTTGGAGCTGCTGTCGGGCTGTCGTGCCCTTTCCTTGCTGCCACAGGGACCTAAGGGGTGGGCCCGGCGAGCCTCGTGTCAGAGGCGAGAAGGCGGGGTCTCAGAGGAGGCCCCCCTCAGGCATCGGGCGGAGGCGCCTGGACCGGCGTCTGTGCTCACTGCAGACCGAGGGCCCCGAGCAGCGAGGCTGACCCGGGGCCTGGGGGGGCGGATGCCCGCCCGGCCATCTCAGCAGCCAGCGCCGACCCCCCGAGCCCCGGCCTCCACCCCGAGCCGCAGGCACCGCCACGACCCCCCGTTCGCAACGCTTAGCAAAGAGGAGACCAAGGCTCGGGGCTGGAGGGCTGCCCTCCGAGGACGCCCGGCCCCCCGCCAGCCGCCTGACGGCCCCATCGACAGCCCCATCCCCAGCCCTGCCAGTTCCCGCAGCCCAGTGCGGGGAACACGTCCTGGCGGGCTGGAGGGGCGAGCCTGGCAGGCAGGCCAGACAGACACCCCTCAAGAGAAGCCTGGGTGCTGGCCGGGCCGCTCAGGCAGACGGCAGCCGGCCCGGACCAGCAGGCTGCCTGACGAGCCCCACACAATTTTTCACCCCGTATTTTTCCAATAAAACAGCAGTTAGACACCAACCGCAGCCATCTGGCCGCCCGGCTCCGGAGCCTCCTGGCAGCTCAGGCCGCCTTCCCCGCCAGCACTGAGCGCCCGGAGCAGGGCCGGGGTGGGGCGTGGGGAAGCACGTAGGGGTTCTATGGCGAGGGGAGCATGTCAGAGGGCGGGGAGCCTGCATCCCAGGGCAGGGCCTGGTCCCACAGAAGGGGAGGCGGCGGAGAGGTTTTCCATCTGTCTGTCTGTCTGCGTGTCAGCCTCCGGGGCTGGGCTGGTTGGAGAGGCCTCGCGGGTTTCCGACTGTCTGTCCGTGTCTGGGAGGCACACTGTCCTCAGCGTGTCCGCACCTCAAGCCAAGAGGCAGAGCCCGAGGCCGGCGGGCAAGGGCGGGCGGGCCGGCAGGAGCCCGGGGCCGGGGAGGCAAGCAGGGCAGGAGGAGGTGCAGCTGCCCTCAGACCTGGACCTCAGACGCTGGCGGGTGCGGGGGGAGCAAACTGGCCGGGAGACACGGAGCCCTGGTCTTCCTGCCGCCCTGCCCAGGAGGAGGCCTCCTTGGGGCTGCCTGCCTGGCACGCCATCCCCAGCGCCCAGCACGGGTGTGGAGTCAGCGCCCACAGACCCCGCACACGGGGCTCCGCTCTCACTCTCCCGCCCCACCTGCACACCCAGCTGCGTCTCCTTCGCCAACCCGAGCAGCCCGGGAGGCTTCTGACCGCTGCTTCCAGTCTGCTGTGCACCGAGGAGCGTGACAAGTCAAGCCTGTCCCAGCTTCGTTCAGCCTGTTCGCGGCCAGGCTCCAGGGAGGCCAGGGCACTGCTGTCGGTGGACAGTGTTTTCCTTGCCACCTGTGTTCTCGCGGCCTCGGAAAGGCAGGGCTCTGCCCCTGAGCGCCGCAGAGGGCGGATGCCTCTCTCTGCTTTCCCCGCCCTATGGGGTGGGGAAGGCGGGGGATGGTAACTTTGGCCAAGGTCCCAGGCAAGTGTCCACCCTGGCCCTCTGACCTGCGCCTGCTTTTGGACGGGCCCAGAGGAAGTTACTCATTGCCCAGAAACCCAGCTCGGGTAAAGGACAGAAGGGACTCCAAAGGTCTCTCCATACCCACCACCCCAACTCAGACCCAAACAGCCTCGAGTAACCGGGTGTCCCTGCCATGGAGGAAACAGAGAGGTCTGGACCGCAGGTGATAGCCTTGGTGCATAATTAGTGTCCCTGGGGAGCACTGCCAGGGTGAGGCTGTGTGCCAGGGACCTCCCAGGATGGTGGCTCCCCACCGCACTTGGATCAAAAGCTGAATTTCTGGCCATGACTGTTTACAATGTGGCCTCTCTGAGCTCATCCCCTCCCTCCCTCCCTCCCTCCCTCCCTCCTTCTGCTTCGGCCCCACTGGACAGTTTACATCAACATCATCCCTGCCTCACCACGCAGGAGGTGATCAGTCAGGTTGTAAGATCAATGATGTGGGAAAGGGGAGTGCAGATAAGATGGCTGGTGCTACAGCTGCTTCTGTGGATTAAGAGGTGACTATGAGGAAGGGAGCCATATGCCAAGAACGGCCAAAAGCAGAGAGACAGGAGCCTGATGACCACACACAGGCCATGCCAGCCGGGAGGGTCCACATCCCGGCCTTTAGGTGAGAAGTGCAAACTCCTTCTTTAGTCCAGTTCCATTACAGCTTCCTCCCTGACCCGGGGCCATGTGGTAGACAGCTGGTGTCTGCACCTTGAAAGCCAGGACAGGGGTAGGGAGTTTATCATGTAGGCAGCAGAGGTCTCTGCATCTTTCTGGTAAGGGCAGAGATGTGAGCTGGCGAGCAAGGAAACTGTGCCACGCCCAGAGGAGAGCTGCTGAGGGCAGGGTGAGGGCAGCTGCAGCCTCCAGACCTACAGCCCAGGCAGCCACGCAGGGCCTGGCGAGTCACAACAGCCCAGCCAGTGCTGACCACACACATCCCCGTCCCGGCGGCAGAAATACCAAGATTTGTCCATGCTGGTTGGTGAATAGCCCTGGGGCCCTAGAGGGGGCCCCTATCCCAGGGGGCTGCTCTGGGAAGCCCCAAGACCTCCCCACCACCAGGCAACTCTTGGGCTCCGTCCAGGCCCCCTTCTCCGAGCGGCACCATGGTCAGCTGCATGGAATCTCGGCCCTGGCCTCTGGCCTGCATCTCAAGCTGTCTGGAACACACCCTAGTGTCCCAGAAGCCCCATGTGCTCATGAAGAAGGCAAACTCGGGTGACGGGGAGGAATCCTGTACCTTTCCCTGGCTCATCAGCCAAGAGGCTTTCTGCAGCATGGCCCGGCTCTGCCCACTTCAGGGGGCCCATCGCCCCACAAATGGCAGGCTCAGTCACCCTGTGCTAGCCCACTCAGAGCTCACCATAGCCCAGGAAAGGCACCCCATCACTCACGGAGCAGGTGGCGACAGTGGGAGGCTTCTCTCTCCCTCCCCTGCCTGGGCCCCACTAAGGCCTGCCCGCGACGGAGCCAGGGGCGGTCACATGCCCATATCGCCTGTGCAGCCCACTGGGGGCCCACCGCCATGGCCACGCCGGGGCCCAGTCACCATGGGGAAGACCGGGGTCTGCCCCTCCTCCTGAGGACCCCCGGCCGCCGAGGCCCGGTGAAAGTGCCACGGGGTCAGCCCCAGCGCAGAACCCAGTCTCTCCCAGCAGAGGCCTCTGGAACTCGGACCCTGGCCTTCCCAAAGACCCTCAGAGTAGGGTTCTTCCCTCACACTGCACAGGGAATCGCCAGAAGGAACTGCTGGCTCCAGACCCCACCCCAGGCTCGACCAGAGCGAGCTCCTGGGCCACCCGGGCCACCCCCAGTGACCGTGCCTGCTGTGCCCGTCAGTCCTTGGCTAGGCTGAGCTCGGGGCCACCGCCAGTGCGCGGGTGGGCGTGAATGCAGAGGAGGCCAAAGCCACGGCCTCCGGCTAGCCCTCGGTCACAGCCTGCCGGCCTCGGTGCCCGGGGTTGACGGCCCTGGGCAGAAGTTCTCGGCGTGCCTGGTCGGAGCTGCCATGTGGGGCTGTGCCCTGGCTCGGGCCCTTCCAGCGCCTGGTCTCCACTCCAGGGTCCTCGCTCCGGCAGGAGGGGTGGACTGAGGGGTGGAGGGAGAAACATGCCAAGACCAGTGCTGACCAAGGGGCCCCTGGACAGAGCAGTCAGCAGCCTCAGGGTCTCAGAAGCCCCTCCCCACACCCCCTTCAAAGCAGCTCGTGGCCTCAGAGAGCGTTTCCTGCAGATTTGCAATTAAAGGAGGTGCTGAAGGTGATGGCCCAGTGCAGCACTTTCCCAGGTGCTGCGATCTAATACATTAAAGACATCAGGAGTGGGGCTTCCCTGGTGGTGCAGTGGTTAAGAATCCGCCTGCCAAGGCAGGGGACACGGGTTCGAGCCCTGGCCCAGGAAGATCCCACATGCCGTGGAGCAACTAGGCCCGCGAGCCACAACTACTGAGCCCGCGAGCCACAACGACCGAAGCCCGTGCATCTAGAGCCTGTGCTCCACAACAAGAGAAGCCACCGCAATGAGAAGCCCGCACACCACAACGAAGAGTAGCCCCCGCTCGCCACAACTAGAGAAAGCCTGCGCGCAGCAACGGAGACCCAACGCAGCAAAAAATAAATACATAAATTTATATAAAAAAAAAAGACATCAGGAGTGACAGCTCCTGCAGAAACGCGGCACCTGTCCCAGTGCCCACCGGCTGCCCAACACCCTGCCCACTCACAGGACGGCTGAGGGGGGAGCACTCGGGACCACAGACACTTCCTAGCTGCCCTGCCCTCTGGCCACCTTCCCAGGACAGTCTAGACCGCAGCAAGGACTCCACACAGGGCTTCTGGGCCAGCTCACCTTGGACGGCGCACCCGCACCCCCACCTCACCCGTCCACACCTGCTCCTCCTCCAGTCACCGCGCGACTCCAGTCCCCCTCCTGGCCCTTGGGATAACCGCTCGCCCAGCCCAGACCAGTGCCCTACCTCATGAGGCTGGTCATCCGGACCCCAGGCATCCTCTGCAGGCCTGCCCTGACCCTGAGCACCCTGCTAGCCGGCCTCTGGGTTCCTTCCACACTTGCTCATGTGCTCATAGGCTACTCTGTGCTTGAGCGTGAAGCCTGTACGAGGGGGGCTGGCCGTCTGGCTGTCCACAGCTCCTGCCCACGCAGGCCAGGACACACCAGAGAGGCAGCAACTGAGGCTCTCACACTGCACAGACCCCCCGACGGGACCATGTTCCAGTTCACAGAAACTTGCCTAGACGCCAGTCGGTATTCAGTGCCCTTCCACCCGCCTCACACGAAGAGCCCTCGGGCACACTGGCCCCACCGCTGGACACCTGTCCTCCTTGGTGCCCAGCGCCACCCCCGGGGGGCCCCACCCCGAGGACGAGGGGCTCCACCACGGCGGCGCGGCCACCTCCTGCCAGTCTCACCACCGAAGGCTCTTCAGGTGGGCTGATAGCTCGTTCACCAAGGACGGCGTGCCCAGCCTGCCCGGGTTCCAGCTGTGTGACCTCGGGCAGGTTCCTCACCCTCTCTGTGCCTTGGTCTCCACTTCTACATCAGGTAGTGACAGTTCCTGCCCCACAGGGCTTTGGGACAGTGAGTGCCCGGCGCCTGCACCCGCTGGGTCTCAGGCCTGTTGCTGCTGCTTCTGGTCGCTGCCCCCGAGAGCCAGTCCCCAGTGGTGCCCCCAGCTGTGTCCCTGCCCACACACAGCTCAGCACACAGTAGGTACTCTGCGAATAACTTCTGAGCCAAGAGCTCTTCCCCTTCCCCCAGGACACACAGGGCCCTGCAGAGGGCCAGGACCAAGGTCTCCTGCACCCCAAGGGCCAAGGCAGGAGCTGCGGAAAGGAACGCAGGAGGATGCCGGCACCCCCGGAGGCCCCTTGGCTGTCCCTGTGCTAACTCTCCCACTGCGTAAATCCCGAGTTAGCAGAAACTTCATTGTTCCTGAAAAGCGGGGGGGTAGGAGGGAATTGCGAGGGGCCAGGCGCTGTTGCTATTAGCGGAAGTCTCCGTTTTGGGGTGATGTTTACAGCCCCCAGCATGGAAACGCAACAGAGTGTGGCCCCCGCTCTGCCCACGGCTCCCCCATCCCAGGGAACCCTGGACTGAGACAGCTGCTGACAGGCCAGGAGCTGAGGCTCGGTCCTGCAGTCCCAAGGGGCCCGGGCAGCGTCCCAGGTCCCAGCGTGGACGTCTACCGCATCTTGTCCTCAGCCAGGTCAGGGAGGCGACCGTCACCCGCACACCCCACAGGAGAACCACGACCTTTCTGCCTGCGGTCCAGGTCAGCAGGAGGGGCAGGTGAGGGGGGTAAGGCTTACCTTGTCATCCCCGTCGCTCTCGCTGTCGCACTGCAGTGGGGGGAAGAGAGAGAGAGAGGTGAGTCAGCGCCCCACAGGCGGTCGGGTGCTAGGGGCTGAGAAGGTGAGAGTGTGGGAGGGGCCTGGGCTGGGGGGGAGGGCCAGAGGAGGCGACTCGGGGCCTCAGGTGTGGGATGGGGGTGTCCCCAGCCAGCAGGACCAGGGGCCCAGGCGCCGGGAGCTGGGAGGGATCTGGGGGCCTAGGCAAGCCCTGGTGGGAGCTCCACCGAGGACCTGGGCAGGGGGCCGGTCGTGGGGGTAGGCGAGGCAGAGGTGAGACCGAGGAGTGCATGTGCCCAGGCAGATGCAGACCAGCACCCGCACGCCCCAGCAGGCCGGAGCTACCCGGTTACCCCAGGAAACACACGGAGCAGCCCCCGCCCCCTCAGGCTCCCCCCCAGGTGCTGAGCTCTCCAGGCAGTGGGGGGGCCGCGGTGGGATGCGAGGGGCCCTTGGCTGCTTATGAGGCCGACGGACCAGGGCTCAGGGCAGGGACTCTGGGCACCGCCTGGGCAGGGAGACAGAGAGGCCCAGCCTCGGGTGGCCTGAAAGGGCCGCAGGGAGGGCAGGGGGCAGTGAGGGCTGGGACCGTGGAAGACAAGCGTCAGGACAGCCTGTGCCGCAGGTGCCGCCTGCCGGGGTGGGGGCCACCTGCTCCCCCCGCCCGCCCCTGCAGATGCCCCAGCAGAAACCGCTCCACGTGTTAGCGCAGCTGGTTAAGGGAAGATTGCGAAAATCGTGCAAACAAATCCTTGTTTTCCATTTTCAGTGAGCAGAGCTTTAAAAAGAAAGCCTGCTCTAGAAACCACAGCAATTTTCCCCCTAAAAGAATATAAACCATAAAGAATCTCTTCCCAGCAACTGTAATTGTGACACGTTTATGTCAAGTGAATTATATTGCTGAAAATACATCTCCCCGGGACGCACAGGAGGGTGATGGGCCCCAGGCAGACATGTGGAGGTGCTCCACAGACACGTGCTGTGTCTGTGGGGTCCTCCACCAGACCCGCCCTGGGGCGAGGGCCGGGGTGGGTTCAACGACAGAGTTTACCGAGTTGTGGCCACCTGCCTCGTGCTTTATCAGCCACTCACCGCAGGCGGAGAGTGACCTGGGGACAGGGGGAATGGGCATCTGGGGGGATCTTCCTGAGGCTCACAGCAGCCCCGTGGACCCTCTGCCCCCCAGCCTCACACTGCACCCTGCAGGGCCTGGCCCAAGACCTCCAGGGCGGGTGTCCCTTCACAAATGGCAGAAGGGGCCACGGGCCCAGTCTCCTGGCCGTACAACCACGGTGAGAGGCCAGGTCCGCCCCTCATGGCTGGCTGGCTCTAGCAGGGTGGCCGAAACCCAGAGACAGAGCAGGAAGGCGAGGAGGGGACGTGGGAGACGAGGCTGGAAAGGCGAGTGGCTGGAACATGCAAAGCTTCACTGCAGCAAGCTGGGACTGAGCTTTGTCGTGCGGCCACATGACCGGCACTTCCGGATGTTCTCTGTGCCAGGAGGGAGGGGTGGGGGGAACCGGGGGTCGTGGCCTGTGGGAGCGCGGCCTGGAGGGGGGCTGTGGGGGACGGGAACCCCTCTGACGCTGCAGAATTAGCCGAGCTGCCAGACACCCCCAATCAGACCTCTTTATGCCTAACTAGCCCTTGAGGTGGAGACTGCAATTCCATGAAACCGTCAGGGGGCCGGGCCTTGGGCGCAGCACACCTGTCCCTTGTGCAGCCTGGAAGCACCCCTAGGCCTGGCCCTGCTCCACCCCAGGCCCGGTTTCATCCCTTCCATGCTTTCGGACGGTGCCACTGGTGACAGCTAAATGATCTGACATCAAGGAGGGGGTGAGGGTGCTTTCCAGCGAGTCCATGGAGCCTATAATTAACCAAACAGCTCACCGTTTTCAGCCAGCACAGGCTGCATTGCAAATGAATTCACATTATTAAGTCCTACTGAATTAATGTTTAACTGCAATAGAGTTGGAATTGAATGAGGCAATTAATCAGGACAAAGAGGGAAAAAGAGCCACATCTGTCTTGTGGGAGCTGCCTGAGCGAGGCGACCTTCACGGGGTTGGGCTGGGCTGGGCGGTCCTGGAGAGCGTCATCCTGGTATGGGTGGGGGTCCAGGAGGGGAGTCCACAGAGCAGGGGACAGACCCTAGGCCCCAAGGGATGTGCTAGGTATGGTGGGAGCCCAAGACCTGGGCTCTGGAGCAGACGCCTGCTTGCTCTGACGCTGTGCAGCCCTGGGCAAGTGCCATGACCTCTCTGCCTCAGTTATGCTTCTGTAAAACAGAGCCAACGGCCCACCTACAGGATTGTTGTACAGCTTATATGAGTGAATACATGCAAAGCACTAGGACAGCGCTGGTGTGTACTCATCACGATATGCCGTGTGGTTGTATTTTCACCACCATCACCACCACCATCATCACCACCATCAACACTCAATATTATTATTGTCTTCCAACTAGGCCGAGAATGAGGGGTTCCCCTTTGGAATGGCTGAAGGCCCAAACCTGAGAGTTTCGGGGAGGTGTCTCTCAGCCCTGGAAGTGCCGGCTCTTGCCCCTGACCCTGATGGCTGGTGGCCAGAAAGGGAGCGCTCCTTGGCCCAGATGAGAGCCCAGTATCAACTCTATCCTCCCCTGCTTGCCCCCAGCCCCAATCCCACTCAGGAGGTAGCACCAGTTGCTACCTTGCCTACCAGTTCCTCCCAGCCTGGTCGAGCCAGCAAACAATGAACCAGTAGGACCACTCATCCAGGACCATCTCCTCTGCCCATCCTTCAGTCAGCCCAGAGGGTTACAGTCCTGAGTGCACCTCAGCTCACCCGAGGGACCTCAGACCCCGTCAGCCTGAAGCCTGGGCCAGGTGACTCTAATGAGTGGCTAGGGAGAGGCACCCCGCTGGGAGCTCAAGACCACCCAGTGTAGGTCAGAGGCAGATGTGAGCTCGGGGTCCCGCATCCCAAAGCCCCAAAGCTCAGCTCTTCCACGTCGCAGGCCACCGTGTCACTCACGCTAATAGATGTGACGTGGGGATGCCCAAGGGTTAGCTGCGTGTCGCCCACGTTCATGGACGTGACGTGATGAGGCACCCATCCACGGGTGGACATGGCCTTGAGACACAGCTTGAGAAGCCATAAGCTGGATGAGGCTTTGTTTGGCCTAACTGGCCTAACTTTAAAAAAAAAATTCGCTGCCGGCTTCCCTGATGGCGCAGTGGTTGAGAGTCCGCCTGCCGATGCAGGGGACACGGGTTCGTGCCCCGGTCCGGGAGGATCCCACATGCCGCGAAGCGGCTGGGCCCGTGAGCCATGGCCGCTGGGCCTGCATGTCCGGAGCCTGTGCTCCGCAACGGGAGAGGCCACAACAGTGAGAGGCACGCGTACTGCAAAAAAAAAAAAAAAAAAAAAATTCGCTACCAACATTTAAAACTCTGGAGATTTCTCATGAGACCCTGCGTCTTACTGAGAATGTGGAGCCACATGCCCACATACAGCCCTGCCCAGTGCCAGGCAGGGCTCCACTGGGCCCCCTCCGCACCTCTCCTGACGTCCAGGGCCCGAGTGCTGGCCCTCGTCGCATGCTGGGGACATAGCCCCACGGTGGGTCCTGGAGCCCGGGGCTCCATCGTGCCTTCACTCTCGGTAATGGTGGCTGCTCGTTTTACCTCTCTGAGCCTCAGTTCCTCGTCTGCCGAGACAGGGGGCCTCCGTGCTGCGGTGGCTTGGTTCAATTAGTCGGTGTGGGTGGAGAGCTCAGAGCAGCAGCTGGTTGGCAGTCTGGGCTCCATAAATGTGAGCCGCTGTCGTCGTCATCTCCACCTTCCTCAGTGTCACCCCCATCATCATCGTCACCATCACCATCACCGCATCTTCATCATCACCACTGTCACCTTCGCCGTCACCGTGATCTGCCGCAGCTCCTTCTTCCATATCACCCGACCAGCCCTTGGAGGCACCTGAGCCATCCATGGCCCTGGGCACAGACACTGTCACCGGACAGTGTCTGCTTCCCCGGGGGCACCACCTGCACAGCAGGCCTGGAGAGCTTGGCCTCCGTCACCGAGACCCTTCCAGAAACCTGGGCAGCTACTTGCTTGGGGCGAGGGCTGCTCAGTGGCCTCCACAGATGACACGGCTGTTCAGCAGCCGCAGAGACAGGCCTTGTCCTGCCCTCAGAGCGAACGTTAATTACCGCGCGGCACAGCAGCGCTGAGGACGGCTGCCGCTCCCACTCCCCAAACAAAGGCGTGAAAAATTCATGGGCAGGGAGCCCTGCGCTGAGCCTGTGCCCCCAGCAGACGTGCCAGCACCCAGGGCTGGGCCAAAGTCACCCATGGGGGCGGGGGTGTCCCTCCTGATCGCTGCGGCGTCTCCACTGTGCAATGGAGACACAGGTCGAGGGGCGGCCAGGCGGCTGCTGGAAGGAGGGTGTGAAACCGCCCCGGCCCTTCTCACTCAGGCGGCCCCACATCCATCCAGGGGCCCAGCAGGCTCAGGGCCAGTGTGGCCTGGCGCCTGGAGACGGGGGTGGGCCGGGCCCGTGCCCAGCAGCAGGGCCTGAGCTGCACAAGGGCCCGCGGAGGCCCTGACTGCAGAGCTGCTGGGGGCCAAGGAGGGCCGGCCCTTCCCCCTGGCAGGGCCGGGCTCCCAGCGGGCAGCGTCACCTGCAAAGGCCTGAGCAGCTGCGAACTGAAAAAGTAGGCAGGATCCGTGGTCTGTGCGTGAGCGGAAGGTGACAGGACGTTCTGTTCAGGCCACCTGAGCGTGGTGGAGAGGAAGGGCTGAGCTGCTGGGCAGCTGGTGCTGACTCCCGCCCTGGGTCATAGCCATGTGGCCGGAGGTGTGCCGGGGGACGCCCTGGGAAGCCCAGGTGGCACCAGTCCTCGGCGCGGGCAGCGCTCGCTGGGCGTGTCCTCATGGCTCATGTGCGCCTTGTGCACACCTGAGCGCCAAGACATGGGAGTCGTGCTCCGAGGCATCTCACACATGAGCACCCGGCACCCTGTCCAGGGCTGCTCTACCCTAGCGTGTCCTGCCAGATGTCCCACGAGTGTGTGGCCCCTGAACAGTCAGACGACCTGCCACGGGGCCACGCAGGCCCAGGAGCGGTGGCTGTGTGGACAGTCCGTGTCTGCGCACGGGACTCCCGCCCTTGGCCCGCACGTCAGCTCCAGCTTATTAAACACTCTGCTTTTTGGAGCTGCTTTGGAAGAACTGGGGGAGAAGAGAGGGGCGTCGCTGTCTGGAGAGCAGAGGGACCCCAGCCCAGGCGGAAATGTCACCTTCGTTTCTGCTGCAAACGCTCTATGGGGATGTACAACACATGCCAATTAAGTGATTCAGCTAAAATACGGAGCCAAACGAGGAGCTGTGGACCCCGGCTGGGCAGGGGGCAGCCTGGGAAGAGGCAGCACTGCTTGGTTACGCTCTGGAGTGGGAAGGCCACTTCTCATCCTTGTATGCGCACCTCCATCACGTAAAGGAGCACCGCGGCTGAGGGTTTCAGCCAGGCATCCCCTCCCTGTCAGAAGTAGACCCTGGGGGCCCTCGGGGGCGGGGGTGCGAGGAGGGCAGTGCTGGGGCCTCCGCTGTCTCATCTGCGGAATGGGGTCCCCATGGGGTTGTCGGGTGACCGGGTCTGAAGTGCTGGGAGTTGGGCACATGGCTGGAGAAGGCTGGCACCACCCTCCTTTCAAGGGCGGCTGCAGCCACCAGTGCTCACTGTGGCATAAGCCCACTTCACAGATGAGAAAGCAGAGGCTCAAAGGGTAAAGGGATTTATTTGTGGCCACATGCCCACTGAGCAGGGGCCGTGAGCTGGGTCCAGGCCCCAAATGGCCCTGTGCCACGGTCCACCTGCCCTAGAACCCCAGGCAAGCCCTGGGACCGCAGGGCTGGCAGGAGTGGGGGCAGAAGAGAGGCAGAGGCCCAGAAAACCGCAGGGCGTGGGGCTGCCACTGCGTTTGCTCACTGGGCTTTTGCTTCCACACACTTCACTAGTCCCCACCACAGACCTACCTGCTTAGGGACGGGGAAACTGAGGCAGAGTGGTTGGGAGTCCTCCCAGGGCACGGCTGGAGGGAGGGTGAGCAGGGCTCTGGAACCTACAGTCTTAACCTGGCCCATGGCGTCAGGGCCCCATGCCAGCGACTCCCTCGTGGTGGCCAAGACTGGACTGAGGTCCCAGTACTGCCCCTCAAAGAGCCCCTGGCCCCCTCGGCCCAGGAAGTCACAGTCGGCCCTGATTAATGAGGCATGATGCCTGGATGGTGGATCCTGAAAATCCCATTCTTGTTTACTCAGCTAAGTCACTTTTTGTGAGTGTTTAGGCTTTAAAGCAAGACAAAGCACTAATGACTCGATTAACGAGCAATTAAGTTACTGCCTCTGTGAGCAGAGAGAAGGTGGGGAGGAGACCACCGAGCAGGGATGCGCTGTGGGGACGCCATCCGTCACGGGGTGGGCGCAGCGGGGACAGAGGGGCCCGAGTCCGCCTGGGCCAGGTGCTCAGCCCACACGGCCCACCTGCCTGCCCCAGGCCCCTCCGGTCCAGGAGGGCTGAGCCCCGCTGCCCGTTCCCCTTTCCCCGCTCCTGCCTGCGCGCCTGTGCCTCGCCGGCAGGGAGCCAGAGGTGGCAGTGGGTGGAGCTCTGAGGGCCACAGCGGCCACCAAGCCTGGCTGAGAAGAGACGGCCCTGCAGCCGGGCCGAGGGTTTCGCGGGGCCTGAGAGACGGGGTGGGGGTGAGGGGGGCTGGGGCCCCTCCTGCACTTTCAGACGCAGCTGAGAGCTGCCTCTGAGGGAAGCCACCGGGGACACGGTGCGGGGCTTGCTGGCAGCCCAGCGTCATCCCAGGCCCCAAGCCTGAGCTGTCGCTGTGGACACTGCGGCTTCCGAGCGGCCAGCGCGTGGTCTGTCTTCAGTGGGGAGAGTCTGGGGTGGAGCCGGTGCCCAGTGAGAGGGGAGGCGGGCACAGCAAAAGCCGCCCCTCCCAACCCGCCAACCTCAGGAGGACCTGGAACAGAATTCCAGGCCTTCCCACGCCTGGCCTGTGCGACTGGCCTGTGCCCCGCCCCCCATACCCCTGCCAGGCTGGCCTTCCCCGCCCTTCCCTGAGCTGAGCTCGGGCGCAGTGCTCCACAGCCGCCTATGCAGCCCTGACCTCACCCTGCAGGCATCTTCAGTTAGTTGCTAATTTGTTTATCATCAGCGTCCTTCCAGTGAAACCCAAGTTCCCTGAGAACAAAGATCTCATTCCAGGACTTCCCTGGTGGTCCAGTGGTTAAGACACCGTGCTCCCAATGCAAGGGGTGCGAGTTCAATTCCTGGTCGGGGAAATAAGATCCCACATGCCACGCGGCAAGGCCAAAAAAAAAAAAAAGAAAAGTACAAAGATCTCATTCCTGCAGTCCAGCGTGGGCAGGGAATGAGTGGCTGAATGGATGACTCGGGGGTGCACAGACCCCGGACAGCACAGGCAGGGAACGAGTGAATGAGCAGGTGGATGGCTTAGGCCCTGACAACTGACCGGTCCACCCTCCTCCTCCTCCCCTCACGGGGTCTCGAGGGTCGGCATCCAGAGGGTCCTTTGGGTGTCACACAGAGAGGGGGGCCGTCCCCACAGCATTGCCTAGCACCTCACATAATTCTGGAATGTTCTGTCAGACAAAGTTCACGAAGCCGACAACCTGCTCAGTATCACCAGAGCCTTGACCCTGTTATGAAAAACGCAAAGTTACGTTTCATTTTCTCCCGGTGCAGCTCCCACAGATACCAAGGAGAACTGGGGCATCTCCTTGTGGGTAGCTTTTCCAAGAGCGACGAGGATGCGCTGCGGGCGCCCCATGGCCTCTGCTCTGCGCCTCCACGCCGGGACCCAGGCCTGGCACTCACATCGTGAACCAGTCGTTTTCCCCCAGCAACTTCTCTTCCCATCAGCTTCACCAAGGGCCGAACCCTCTGCTTTCTAATTCTATGCTGGGGTTTTGTGGTCCCACCGTGAGGGGCGACGCAGGATGCTGTGACAGTGGGCGCAGAGGGCAGCCCCGTCCTTGCGGGGAGCCCTCCCTGAGCCCTCCACGCAGGCTCCACCAGCCGATTAGCAAAGCTGCTGCCCCCAGCTGGGCCAAACGTGTCTGTCCCTGCAGCCCCCATCCTCCGCTCTATGCCTCATCTGTCCCCACCAGCAGCTCCTGGCAACAGAGCAGCAGCCACATCACTGCTCAGGACCAAGAGTGGCATCCGCCTCATTCCCAGGGCAAACGTGATGGCCCCAACTCTCCACAGGCCTCAGGGGCCACCAGCTCACCTGACATCCCCCCGCCGCTGGCTGGCCACATCGTGACTGTAATTACACCTGCATGCATGCACGTGCACTCACGCTGTCGTGTGCATGCACACACCTGTACACATACGTGCACACATGCCCAAGCACACACACACTGACACACAAGCGCTCACGTGATGGCTAGGGTCCCAGGCACTGTTCCCCTTAGGAGCGCCCATGCCGCAGGTACCCGGAGCGGCCGGGCCCCTCCCCCGAGCCTCTCCTCGGGTGGCACCCTTGGACCCCGAGCCGCAGGGCGCCCTCCACACCCTCTCCCCCTCCTGCGTCACCCGCTCCGTGCACCTCTGCTGACACGACACTCCTCTGACTCGCTTCCCCCCTTTGCCCCTCCCTCCATGGCCTCCACGACAGGGGGGACTTCTGGGCTCTCTTCGACCCTCTGACCTTGGGGCCTGGAGTGGTACCTGGCCCACAGCGAGGGCGCCACAAATACTTGGGGACGGCCAGCAGTCGCCGCTTTAGGACCCACTTCCCGCCCACCCCCGGCCCCGCCTGAGCTGCAGGGGAACAGGCGGGGCCTCACTGCAGCTTTCGGCTCCATCTCAGGGGCCTTGCTGGGGCCTGGGGCCAGTCCCTCCTCCACACCCAGGACGGTGGGTCGCGCCAAACCCGCTCTCCCTTTTCTCATCAGCGGCTCTCCCCGCAGCCCGCGCTGGGCTGGAATGATGAACGATCCCACGTCAGGAATGAATAGAAGATGGCCCCCGGCCCTGCCGCCCGCCGCTGACCTTTCTGGAGTCGACTGTATTAATATATTCTCCTGTTGTCAGAGTCAAAGCGCTAACTGCCTTATGAATTATTTATCAACACAAGAAGTCTTAACCAGAACGGTGTTAACATTAATTCCTAACCTTCTGGGTCCCGGCAGCCCCGCCTGTTCCACATAATTGAATTTCACTCCCAGCGGCCTGCCCGTCACCCACCCGCTCCCCAGAAATGACCGTCCCTCCAGCCATGGCTCCTGGCACACATGGCCGTGGCCTTGAGGGGCTCCCTAGAGCGTCGGCGTCCAGCCTCTAGGGACAGGACCAGACTGGACGAGAGTCCTTGGCTTGTGCTGCCTGCAGGTGCGAGGGGGGCGGGGCCTCCAGGGGCCTGAATTGCTCAGGGTCTGCCCGCACCCCAGGTTGGGCCAGGAGGGGCGGCTGCCCGCTGCGTCTCCGCCTCTGCAGCCGCCCCGGGGTGGGAGCAGGCAGAGAGGGGAGGGAGGCGTGGGGCCGGGGGCAGAAGCTGCCGCCTGCCCGGAGGGGCGGGGGAGGAACCTGGGGAGGGGGCTGTGGTGGCCCCCACGAGCCCTCCCAGAGCGCACTGCAGAGTGACCACGCTGTCCAGAGCTGGGCCTCACCCCCCCACCCCGCAGGCTGCGCTCTGGAGAGGTCCGCAGCCAAGCGCCCCTGAATGCCCGCCCTCAGAAACGGTCATGGTCAATGCTGCTGCCCTAAGCAACTAAGTCAGGGCAACTGGTTACTTAGCAACCGATGACAAACACACGAGTGAGAAGAAGCTCGCTGGCCTAGCGAGGGGGGTCCTGAGGTGGCAGGGCCACACCGCGGCAGGCACGGTCCCAGTCGCCCTCCCATCGAGGGCCGAGGCCCATCCCCTCCCCTCGGACCTGGGCTGGCGTGGCTGAGCCGACCAACGGAAAGCGGCACATGTGCCACCAGGCCAGCCCCAGGGCTGCCTTGCCCCCTGAGAGCCCCGAGCCGCCCCACTATCCCACAGGGAGACCCCCGTGGAGGGCCTCGAGCTGCCACGGAGAGGGTGGGTCCATGCCCACCCAGGAGCCAGGGGTGTGAGTGAGGCCACCTTGTGGCCTGCCACCCAGCTACGGGGGCAGAACGTCCAGAGCTGAGTGCACAAAGCAGTGGGATACGACAAGACAGCTAGAACACATGCAGCTCTGGGGGCCAGTGGTTTCTGGAATGTCCCAGAGCCTTCCACATGGAGAGCCGGGGAGGGGAGGGACCCCGTATGGAGGCCAGGGGCTCGGCATCGGGATGGAGGAGCCTGCAGGGCAGGGGCTGGTAGGGTGTCCGGGGTAGCTTCTCCTGGCAGTGCCTGCAAAGTGCCCAAGGGGGGCCCAGATCCAAGGCCCACTGAAGGCCTGACCCCGCAAGTGCCGGCTGCGGGTATTCTCCCGTCAGCAGCTCCATAACGCTGGGCGGGCTGGTGCGTGCGTCTCAGCTCCTACCTCTGCAGCGGGCTGATGCCTCTTTGTGGGTCTGCTGCCGGTTTGAAATAAAATAATGGGGGGTGGGGGGGAGCCTTTTAAAGATGGCTGCAAAATGCCATGGAGACTCGAGGTTTTCTCACGAATGAATGCTCTCTTGCCACTAAATCCGACCCTTGCTCAGATGACAGCACAAGATACACACGGGTGACACACCCATGTCAACCCCGAGGCCCGGACAACCCAGCCTGAAGCTTCAGGCCCCCAGTGAGCAGAGGGCCTCCCAGCTTCCAGTCCGCCTTGCTGACCACTCCCCAGAGCTCCCATGGAGCCACCCACCCAGAGGAGCGCCAACGTCTGATGTGTTTGGGCAGCTGGGACGAGCCTTGCTGAAGCCATGGGCTGGCGGGCCCCTCCCTTCCTCCTTTCGGGCCCCTGGCGCACCTGCACCCCAGCTTGCATTTGCCCTTGGCCTGACTTCCCTGCTAGCTCTTCCTGGGACGCTGCCCCTGACCGCTGGCACAGTTGCCCCCAGATGCCCTCCGCAGCAGCCAGCACTCTCTGGAAGCACCTGCCGCTGATGTATCTGCTTTCTCCCACCATCTCCCCACCAGGGCAGGGACCCCAAGACTCGCTCTGCTGTGCCCCCAGTGGAGCACGGCCCCAAGGGCGGGCGGCGCAGAGGCCACAGGCCTCAGGGATGCCCTCGGCAGACACGTGGAGTGTGACAACGACCCGCCGCGCAGCGCACAGAGTAAGAGCAGGTGCCTGGCGGGCTCGTGGATTCTCCCCGCAGCCCTGTGGGGCGGGTTCCGGGGCTCCACTGTCTTACAGATGAGAAGGCTGGGGCACCGGGTGGCACCCAGCCCGGCGGCTTCACCTCCTCTCCCGACCTGAGACCCTGCTAGGCCCTGCCCAGTGGGCCACTCACCTGGCAGTGCAGCCTCCAGGCGGGCAGGGGCTAGTGGCCTCAGCTCTGCCATCCCTGCCTCTCCCCTGATCGACACCTGGGGGCCACACGTGACCTTCCCGGAGGTGGCTCCAGGGTGTTCCTGATAGAGCAGAGCTAGGAGCCAGAACATTCACCAACCCGGAGGGCCAAGCCATCCTGCTGGGTCAAGCGCCCGAAGGCCAAGGGGCCTGGAGGCCCAGGACTCCCAGAGGCAGGTGGCTGTCCAGGTCTGTGCCACCCCAACCTGACTGTGACCCGTGGGCCTCCCCACAGCACACGCTGGGGCGCTGCTTCATGAGAGGGCGAGCAGCATCCAGCAGTGGGGCGGAGGGAGTGACGCGGGCTCAGGGCCAGGGACCCCCGGGGAGCACGGGACGCCTCCTTCTCCCACCCCAGCGTCTGGCCGGACAGAGGGTGGCTGCAGGAGGTCTCCTGGCCGGGAGGCCAGGTCCCCAGGACCCCGGAGGGGCCCAGATGCTGGAGCCCTCAGGGGGAGGGTGTGCTGCCCTGGCCTGCCTGCTGCACACCCCGCCCTGGCAGGCTGACCTCTGTGCGGGACAGCAGAGTCAGGGGCCAAGGACCCAGCTGCCTGCAGAGGATGGCCACAGACAGAGGGGCCCAGAGCGCACCCACGGGAAGCCCCGGCAGGCAGACCTGTCAGGTGCGCACGGCTCCACTCGGGGCCGCCCGTGCCGGTAAAATCCCGAGCCCTTGACGGCTCCTCCGTCTACTCCAGCACCCCCGCTAAAGCTAGCCCCCCCCCCCACCAGCAGCACCTACGTCTACAGCACCGCGCACGTCACCTGCTTCTCTTCTTTATCACTTACTCTGTCCCTGCTCTATCTGGGGCCTAGACCCCTTCTAGGAAGAACCTGCTGCCCCCCTGCCTAGGGAGGCCCCCCACCCAGTGCCCGCTCACAGGAAGCTGAGCAGAGGCCCTGAGGGCCACGCCCTTCCTGGTGCCACATCCACTGACCCAGGTCAGCGACGAACGGTCCGGCTGTCCTGGGCGCTCTCCCCTCCTGGCCCTCCTCCCAAAGGCGAAGGCCCCCAAGGCGAACACATCACGGTCTGCTTCCCTGGGAATAACAACCGCGGATGTACCCACATGCCACGTTCAGAACCCCTCACAACTGGCCGAGGAGGCGGTGCTGACCCCCCTGCCCCAAGCCAGGCCAGGAGAGGTGCCGGATGACAGGGGCAGCGGGACACAGGCTCTCTATCAACCCACAGGGAAGGACTTCCGTGTCCTCCACCTGGTCAAATGTGGGGCACAGCTGCACCCCAGGACCCTGAGAGGTGGGCTAAGTGAAGGACAGACGATGGAAGAATGGACGAACAGACGGATGGATGTATGGGCAGACGGTGCCTCCTGACAGAAGGCTGGCTGGGCACGGGCTGGGGTTGCATCCCAGGTGAGGACACTGCCCACCGCACACCCGCCGTCCCTGGCGACCCCTTCCCAGCGGCCGGCTGAGGACTGTCCTGTGCTCAGAGGTGGGACGAGGATGCAGTTCCCGGCTCCAGGGAGAGCCTGACAGGCTTTTATTGCTTTTGTACAAATTACGGCTGCTCGGAAGTGGCCCAAGGAGCAGGGTAACGGATGTCGTAAACCCGCCTCATGAAGACGGAGCCTGCCGCAGGCTGCGAGTGGGGGCAGTGGGGCAGGTTAGAGGAGGCCAGGCCGCCAGAGCGTGCAGGGGGCACCGCGGGGGCTGAGGGCGCTGAGCCGCTCCCGCGGTGGGCGCGGGGACAGGCAGGCAGGCCTCAGGACGGCCCAGGGGCACCCCGGGCGCCTCTGCCAGCCTGCAGGGCTCCGCCGCGCGCATCCAGCAGCCCTCCCGCCCCGAAGGCTCATGAGAGCCAAGTCCCCCACCACGTGCTGCACCTCATCTCAGCCACGATCGCCCCTGGCTTACGGGCAAAGCGGGCAAGTGACCTGCAGGTGGCCAACCAGGTACCCCGTTCCCAGAGGCCAACCGCTCTGCTCTCCCGAGCCCCAGACCGGGGCTCCCAGAAGGCAGGGCTGTGCCGCTTGCTCCTGCCAGAGAGGGTGGCGGGGCAGAAACCCGAGTGTGGAGCCGGGAGCCCCGAGAAGCCCGTCTGGGAGGGCCGGCAGGAGCCGCAGGGCGGCGGGCACGTGCACACGCGAGGCACGGGACATGGCCCTGCCGTCATGGCTACAGCACAGCTGGCCTCGGCCACCGCCACACCTCACAGGGCTGCGCGCGGGCTGATGCTACCTGTCACACACGCATGCACGGCTGACTTCCCGGGCAGAAGCCGCTGTGCCCCGAGTGTGAGAGGCCTCGTCAGAGTGCGTAGGGGCTCCGGTTAGTGAGCAGCCTGTGCTTCCCCAGGCTGCCCAGGTGCCTGCACCCCTCTCATGAGGTGCTGACACTCCGACCAGAGAGGGGAGGCATCCACAGTCCCTCCCCACGAGCCTAAGGGGCGCTTATGACAACAGAGCCTCAGGAAGCCATGTCGTGCCACCCGGAGCTGAGGGCACACCACCGCTACTGCTTCCTCCTAGCTCTCGGGACCCCGGTAACCAGCCACCACGCTGGAGGAAGCCCAACCAGCCTGCCGGGGGAGGCCCACGTCAGAGGAACTGAGGCCACCAACCACGAGCTGGCACCAAGCCCCAGACGGGGGAGGAAAGGAGCCTCCCGTGACCCCCAGATGTCGAGGTGTTTCCTCGACAATGAGCCCCGGCGCCCCGCCTCCCCACCCCTCCAGACAGACACCCTCGGCAACAGCTGGCTGGGCACAGCGCCAGCCTGGGCCCTGCCAGCCCTCGTGTCGGCTCTGTCTGGGCCACTCCAGCTGCTAGTTTTAACTCCGCCCTATTGCCCAGGCTCCGAGGGGAAGGGACCAGCCAGGGGCGCGCCACAGGCCGCAGCAGCCCCCTCTGTGGCCCCGGGAGAGGGCGCCAGCTGGGCCTTGACACGTCTTATTCACCCACTTGTGCCAGGAACGCGAGGTGTGGAGGTCCCTGAGACCCGGGGCTGGTGCTGCAGTGCGGGTGCTGTGAGACTGGCAGGCTCTCTGCAGCCCGGCCAACAGCTCAGAGTTCATTTCCAGAAACCCCCTTGAGGCAGTCACGCCCATCAGCTAACGATGCCTCGTGTGTATGTGTGTATGGGGGCCACCCCGGCAGGTTTGGCAGGTGGGGCCCCGCCCGACCCAGGCGGGCCTGGGCATCCTGGAGGCCGGGGTGCAGGCAGGTGCCCCTTCCTCCCAGCCCTCCGCCGCTCTACTGGGAACCAGAGTTAGAGGCTCACTGGCCGCCCCCGCACTGTTCCCGACACACGACACACGTGGGCCCCCCGGCCCAAGGCCTACGCAAGGGCCGCTCCCTGTGTGTGCCTGTGCGTGTCGGGGCCGCTCCGGTGTCAGGGCGAGGTGGGGAGGCCTTCCCGCCACGCCAAGCAAACTCCTCCGCAGCGCTCACCACCTCCACGGGGGACGCTACTTATCCCCAGGGCAGGGGCGTTGGCTGTTTGATTCCTTTCCAGCCCCGTGAAGGGCGCTCGCTGACCGGTGCAGAGCAGACGCTCCACCCAGGTGTGTTGAGGGGAGGAGGGAAGAAACAAATGCACCCAAGCCCAGGGGAGGGCGGGAGGACGGCGGCTCCGCTGAGACTGGCCAATGAGGGCGGGAGAGGTGCCAAAGGCAGCCAGCTGGGTGCTGTGCCTCGGGCACAGGCGGGCGAGGTGGCGGGCAGGCTTCCTCCCATCGGTGACAACCAGGGGCCGGGGCGGGGGCAGGGCTGGGTGAGAGGGGACGGCAGGGACGCCGGGGTGTGGCCAGGGCCGGGGGTCCCTTAGCAGAGACCCTTCATGACAGTGGGCGCTGCAGCGGGTTCTCTGCCCCCGTGCCTCGGCGTCCTCATCTACAGGGTGGGCAGTCATCGCCAGGACAACAACGTTCACCCCGGAGGGTGGCCGTGGGACACCTGCCCGGGTCACCGCGGCGTCACTGCTGCTCAGCGTCCTCCGCTCCCGCCCCCGGGCAGCACACTCGGGGTGGGGGCAGGGCCGGCCTCCCGCCTCGGCAGGAGTCTAGATACTCATTTCTCTTTAATAGAGGAAAGCCCCAAGTCCCCTGCTTCGGCGGGAGACGAATCCTCGTGTCCTTGGTTGCAAGCAGCCAAATTAGGAAAATTACTTTCTAAGTAATTTTATGGCACTAACGAACCTCTGACGGCGGGCAGGGGAGGTTGCACGCTTTCGGGACAGATGCTGTTGAGGATGAACGATAATTGGGGATTTGCTGGGGATAAATATCGGCAAATTAAACTTTTTTAAGTATGGTCTATAAACCAGGTCAGATGACAAATGCCCCCCCCCACCGCCGCCCTGTCACCTAGTATGGGGGTGGGGGGACGCTGTCGGGTAGAGGCAAGGACAAGCGTGACCCTGCTGGGCCTGAGGCCCCAACTACAGACATGCACAGACGGCAAGGGACACAGGCCAAGGTACACACCTACACGCAGTGCCACGTGGCCAGACACACACACACGTACTGCAGAATCACAGTTGTACATGTACAGATGCACCCATGCCACGTCCAGACACAGGCTCCCAGATGGACACTTACATGCAGATACACACGTGTGGCACACACCCACCTGCTACATACACAGACACATCCGGGCACCTCCAGACAGACATTCGAGAGGACAAGACCCAGACACACACGCAGATGGCCAGAGAAACACGTAACGCTTCTAGGCGTAGGCGTGCAGCCGCATGGCCACACAGAGACACTGCCTCAAGGCACGTGCATGTGACCGACATATGTCAACACACAGGGGTACACAACACACACTCCCCTTTCACTGAGAGCCACACACAGACACGGCCCCCAACCTGAGTGGCACCCTCAGGTGTGTCTGAGGCCTCCACAGTGAAATCTGGATCTAGAGGCAGGACTGCAGCCGCCCTGAGCTCAGCCCAGCTGGCCTCCAAACCCCAGCCCCCTGGCTCCTGGCAGAGCTGCCTTCCTGCCCCCAGCCCCGAGCCGCTGCCTGCTGGGCAAGGGTCCTCTGGGCCCGTTTCCATTCCTCCAGCTCCAGGGGCAGCCCCACCTGCTACCATGCCAACTAGGCAAGAGGGCCACCAGGGCCGGGTTGACCATGCATGCCCTGCAGTGCTGGCCGGCACACATCAGGGACCTGTGGACACATCTGCTCACACCAGGGCCTGGTACGCACACACAGGCGTCTGCAGACATGGTTCAGGAACCCCACGGCTGAGCAGCAGGCTGGGCCCCTGCCCGCCACCATCTGTCACTCCCGTGCAGCGGCGGTACGGAGCTAAGCTGCAAGCAGCTGGCATGTTAATTACAGGTTCTTCTCCAGGAAACATTCAAAGCAGCGTTCTGGGGAGAAATCACGAATGGCACATGGTGATTTGGAAGCAGAAGGGCCGCCCAGCAGCTCTGGCAAGGAGACCTGGGGCAGGGAGACCCCAGCTGCCCTGAGCATCTCAGACCCAGCGGGAGGCTCCACACAAGGCGTCCCTGGGCCCAGCCTCTCGGGACTCCTGGACCCTCTGGGGCCGATGCAGGCCGGTGGGCGTTCTGGCCCCCACTGTCCCCATTACCCGTGCCAGCTCGCCCCCATGCCGACCTGCACCACACTGCCCACCATCTCCCACAGCCCTGGTCCTGGCCCAGCTCCTGGCCTGAATGTCACTGCCAACACAGTCAGCTCCAGGGGAGGCTGGTGTGTCAGGACCGCCCAGGCCCACGGGAGGAAGGAGCAGCACAGGCCACCAGCCATGACCGTGACCACGGATGAGAGCACCAAGGCTGCCCCAGGAGGGCAGAGGCCTCCCCGGGAAGACACCCCTCGGCGGCACCCGGGACCGCCACCCAGCAGTGTCCAGCCCCCCAGGTCAAAGGCTCGAAGAAGCTATGGCCTGGCCCGGGGCTACAGGCGGAAGGCAGAGCTGCCTGGGCCAGTGGACCCTGGGGGTCGGGGAGCTGGGGGCGAGCACAGGAGGGCTGTCCCTGCCACCCGGGGAATTAATGGGTTAATTACACACCCTATGAAAAGCCCCTGTGACTTAGAGAGGCTGACTGTCAAACCCTGGAACTCTGCAACTCGCAGTAAATCAGGGGATGTGGGGATGAGGCGGGCGGAGCCCAGGACCCTGCCCTCCAATGAGCCGAAACGGCTGTAAATCTGCAGAAATGGCTTTTATGGAGCTCTGGGATTTATGGTGTCATTAACAGTCCTCCTGATACTTAAGAGGAAATGAAATAAAGTCGTGAGGAGGGGGCTGGGGGACAGGGATGGGGCCCCCCCTTGGCTGGAGTATCAGGCAGCAGCAGGCCGTCCCCCTCCTGCCCTTGGGCCCCAGACGACAGCTAAGGGGCTGGGGCCTCACACCTCGGTCCAGACTCTCCGGCCCAGCCGACTATGGTCCGGGAGATGGTGTCAGGGCGCTGGGGGGCAGCTGCTCCACGGGTGGGACCCCTGACACCAAGCGCTGCCCCACAGGACCCAGAGGCAGAGTGTCCGGCCCACCCACACTCCTCGCAGGCCAGGGCTGCAGGGCAGGACCCCAGGAGGGACGCTCCCTTGGAGCCTCTGCCCACTCTGGCCCCACCCCCAACCTGCACCAACCCCCCCTCCAGCCTGGGGGCAGCGCCTGGCACAGTCGGGGCTCCTGAGGGCCGGGGTGGGGGGAGCAGACAGCAGAAGCAGGGCGGGAGACTTACGGAGTAACCTCTGCCTGAGACCGCCTGCGCCGAGCTCTGCAGGGAAGGAAGAAGGACAGTCAGGCACCGCTGGCCGCCCCTGATGGCCACCCTCTCCTCCGAGGACCTGAGCCGGCAGAGCCCGGCAGCCCCCTCTGGGGTCTTTGCTGGAACTCTGGCCTGGGGCCACGCCAAACACCATGGAGCCCAGATCAGCCTGGGGCCTGGCTTGAAGACCCGCACCAGGAGCCTCCGACCCCCAGACCTGGAGATGTGGTCCAGCCCAGCGGGGTCTCCCCACGTTCCTCGGGGATGGGCTCAGCCCTTGGCCAGATCTTAGCCCCTCCCAGAGGACCAACCCCACCTTTCCACATGGGGTTCTGGGCCAGGGGTCGACCCCCTCTCTGTGCTCAGGTCGACCTTGCCCTCACCACCCACGAGACTCCCAGGTCACAGGGTCCAGCGGGAAACCTCGGGAAGCCTTCCTGGAGGAGGAGCTTGGCAACTGGGGCCTCAGATGTCAAGATGTGGGGGTCAGCTGTGGCCTGGAGGCTGGCAGCCACCCCAGAGGTCCTGTGAGGGTGACCCCAACAATGCTTGATGGAGCTCCCTCTGGTTCAAAAGGGCATTTCGGATCCAATGGGAGAGACCAGTCAAGTGCATTTCACCAGCTCCCCAGGGCTGGCGGTGGTCACCAGGGCTGAGCCCTGAGGTCCAGGCGGACAGGACATGGTGACCGGGCAGGTGTGTGTGCGGGGGACACTGGCGCAGTCAGCGAGGGCGGGCTTGTCTGAGGTGTGTGGGACCCACAGACCAGGGTCCAGACCGCACTGAGGTCCAGATGCCAAGATTCTTCTGGGAGGGTGACCACTGCAGCCTGCACCACTCTGCTCTGCTCAGCTGAGGCCAGGCCACCCCTCCCCTCCCCAGGCAGACCCTGGCCGCCCGGGCCAGCCCCTGGGGGTCTGCCAGGCCGAGCTCACTGCAGTGGGGGTCCCTCACCACCAGGGGTGGCCCAGTCCCAGGCCCTGCTGCTCGGGGAGGGGGGTAGGGTGCCATAATTGCCCCCAAGCTTGCGCCCTCACGCCGCTGGCGCTGTGCTCAGAATCGGTCTCCGCTCATTTACCCCGGCTGGCAATTAGAGGAGCTCGAAGTAGGGCGGCCCCCGCGGCCCCAGACAATTACCAGCCTATTTTCCCATCTTGTGGCAACAAGATCGGAGCCGGGCAATTAGGCCCTCCTCCTGGCCTCCCGTGCCCGCCCTCCCCAGCCCCCATTTAAATGATAATGAGAGACGACTCGTTCCATTTAGCCCTGCAGAAAACCCACCTCTGCTCTGCGGCCACTTCTGCAGCTGGGGGTCAAGAAGACAAAGGCCTCTTCCAGGAGCAGTGCCCCCTCCTGGGGACCCTTCTGCCTGAGCCCTCCCTCCCCCTGGGGCCCCTTTGTCCCCACCCCTAGCCCTTACATCACCTGCCCATCCCCTTCTCCACGGTCCAGGGAGACCCGGGGGCCCTGGAGGGCTACCCAGCACCCCCACTGTGGGCCAAATCCCAGCGGGAGCTCCTGTGTGTTGTCTGCCTGGGTCATCCCCACACTGGGCCCCAAGAACACCCACCCCGGGACCTGAGCTCAGGGACCCGTCTTTTAGGCAGGACACCGAAGGGTGTCCCCAGACCCAGGCCGGCTTGCGCCTCGGTGGGGCACCCTCCCCTCCGTGTGGCCCCCAGCGGCTGCCTCAGCATCCAGGCAGAGAGCTGGACTGCTGGACACCCATGCCACTGCCAGCCTGAGCTGACAGGCTGGTCCGCCTGGGCGGGTGGGAGTGCTTCCAGCTTGTTCCCTGCAGTTCCAGACCTACTCACCGGGCCAGAGACGCTCCCCCTGCCCTTCTTAATAAACACATCTGTGGGAGTCATTCCCCATCCACATCCCTGCCGGCTGCGAGCCTGGCACCAACCCAGAGCCTGCCCCCAGCGGGACACAGGACCTGCACCCCAGCACGGTCGCCTCCACGGGCCCCTGCCAGTGCCTCATGGTTTCTCCTCATTTAAATCTCTCCTAACGGGGAAGCCCTAATTAGTGAAAAATCATGTTTTAATGAAGGCAGATGCTAATTGTGAGCACAGAACCCTCAGTTGAGACTCTGGGGCCCTAAGCAAACGGCTTGCAGTGTCTGAAGGTTGGGGGCTGGTCTGGCAGTCACCCCAGGGACCCAGAAATGCTCCGGTGAGCGGCTGGGCTACTCACATCACTGAGCTGGTCCCGAGAACTGCTCCTCCGGGAGCTGGTGGCTTCTCGGACGCTGTCGCCGTCACTGTTGTGGTCGCCCCCTCTGGACACCGTGACCTTCATCTGGGGAACGGGAGAGACGGGCTCAGCAAACACCCTGCAGGGTGGGGCCGGGGCACAGCCAGGCTCGGCCTCCTCCCCCTTCCTCGACCCGGTCCCTCTGGGCTGAAACCTGGGGAGGGGGCGGCACGGGCGGAGTCGAACGTGTACAACCCACCACCGCCCACTCCTACCCAGAAGGGGAAAGACGCCTCAGAGAGCAAAGGGCGAGCCCTCAGCAGCCTAAACTGTTGCCCGCTCTGTCTGTCCTCTCCTCCCGCTGGCCCAGTGGACGACCGTGAAGAGTCCTGGACGGGGAGCGGGCCGGTGGGCCGCCCTGCCCTCTTCCACTCCAGCAGGGCCGGTCATGGGGCGTCAAGACAGGCCGGCGGCGATTCACCCCCGCTCCCGGCATGCATATCGCTCCGGGGCCCCTTCAGTCCGCACCACAACCCAAGGTGGGCAGTCAGGGCTGCCAGGCCTGCAGAGCCGCTGCCCGCTCTGTGTCCTGGGCCATGACTCAACCTCTCTGCGCCTCAGTTCTCTCATCTGCAGAACGAAGCAAGTAGTACTCACTAGGACGGGCGCTGCTGTGTCATATACCTGCCGGAATTTCTGTAGACCTGGCGGGCCCTCAGCTCTTTGCTCCTCACACAAAAGCCCTGTTAGATGCTTTGTGCCCACTTTACAGAGGAGGAAACCAAGGCCTGGAGAGGTTAAGTGACAGTGTGGAAAGTGGACCCAGCATCCTGCTTGCATCTTTCTTTTTACTCGGAAATAGTTTCAAACCTCACAAAACTGCGGGGCAGGGACGCACATCACAGCCCCAGACCTCCACCCTCCCAGGCCCAGGAAGTCACCACCCCTGAACCAGGCCAGCCTCCACCCATGTCTTGCCAGCTCCTGGTGCCCTCCTGGCAGGACCCACTGAGCTCGGCCATCCCACCACCTCCCGGTCTCTCCAGCCTCCCCGTGTTGGAACATTCCTACAGCTTCGTCTGGACACACACTGACAGCCCAAGCCTTTGTCTGCGTGTCTGACGTCTCCTAGCAGCACACCGAGGCTGTGCTTTTCGGCCTGCACGCTGCCTAGCACCCGATGACCCCTGCTCCAGGGGCTGCCACTGTCCCTGTGGGGCAGCTTGGGGGGCGTGCAGGGCGTGCGAACGTCCTGCCCTCCTCTCTACGCACAGGCCTCCCAGCCCAGTGCACAAGCTCGCGTAGCTCAGGGGCGCTCAGAACCTGTGCCACGACCAGGGTCAGGCAGGCCCAGTCCTCCACACCCAGCCGTTTTGTCATAAGTATCCTTCAGCCCCAGAGACCCCAGCCGGGGCGGAAGGTCAGGACGGGTCAGCAAGGTGCACCAGCTATGCTCTGGAATATTCTCGAGTCCCCAGGAAACCCGCTTATGGCCTGAGCCCTTCTTCCTGCAGACCCCAGGGTGGGCTCAGCCAGAAGCCTCTCTCGAGGCAGCCCCTCAGAGCCCCTGCTCCCCAGGGCCAACCTAAGCCCTGAGATGGGGTACAACTCCCCAAAGCCACAGGCCCCTACATGTGTGGCCCGCAGAGTGTAATGACAAAACACAGAGCCAGTGTCCATCCACAGCCCGGGCCCCGGGTGCAAGGACCCAGGAGAGGGCAACCTCTCTTGGGAAGCTGGAACAGCCACCCCCGGGCAGGCCCCAAGGCAGGCCCAGGGTGGGATTCCAGCCCTACCCCAGGCAGGAGCACCCCCATCGTGAGCCCGTGGCACCCCAGCCTCACTAGCTCCATTGTGCTCAGCCAAGCGGTGAATGCGCAGCCCCTGGGCCAGCGCTGCCTCTTCTGACTGTGCTTGAGCTTGTTTTCTCATCTGTGAAATGGGGGTGCCGACAGAGCCCTTCACAGGCACTATGGGGGTAAGAGGTTCTGTGTGTGAGCCGAAACCCTTCTCCAGCACCGAGAAGCCACCAGCTGTCCCTGTTGCCCCCAGTGGGCTCTAACTGCCCTGCAAGGATGGGCCTTTCTTGCCTCTGGACCCCGTGACAGGTCTCACCAAAAGGAGGGAATATGGGAACCTGGGGGACCTTGCTCACTGCCTTGCTGGCAGGAGCCTCTGCAAGAAAACAAATGACCTCGTCCAGTGGCTTTCAAAGTGGGGTCCCTGAACCAGCAGGAGCAGCAGCAGCAGGACCCGGGAGCTTGTTAGCAGTGCGAATGCGCACCTTCAGGCCCCACCTCAGACTTGCTGTGTCCTCAGGCCCTCTGGGGGGTTCTGCTGCAGCTCCAGTTGAGACTCACAGCTCTGATCATTAGTAATCACCCCCATAAGCCCCACACTCACTGCTGGGGGACGGTATTTTGGGTTGGGCTCGGAGCAGGGTCCCTGCCCAAGAAGAAGAAGGCTGGACCCAGAGACACTGCAAGGACAGGAAAGGCCTGGCGCAGGGCCGCTGTGTACAGTTGTGCAGGCTGCTCACTGCACAAGGACACCCAGAGAAGCAGGAGGGGAAGCAGAGGCTGAAGAACAACCCACACACAGCTGAAATGTGAGGAGGGAGGATGCCACCTTCCACTTCATACATTCACACAAGTTGTCTCCTCTCTAAGCTGGGCCTCAGAGAGGATGCCTTATCCTGACTCCTCGGTGGTGCCCTGCAGAGGCGGGCAGGCTGGGGTCTGTCATCCTTCCTCAGGCAGTCGGTTTTAGCTCTGAAGGCCCCATTTCCCAGAAAATCCTGTAAAACTGAGTCCTGTGCCCTGGGAACCACCCCAACCCTGGCCTGGGATGGCTGGTCACCTTCTCTTCCTAGGCCAGGACCCCAAACAGCCCAAGCTGGGGTCTGGCTGTCCTGTAGCCCTGTCCGCTTCCTAGCGGCTCAGAAATGCTGCTAGCCAGCTATGCCAGAAGGCCAGGGATGCCATGCCTCCATTTCTAGCTGGAGCTGGAGAGATAAGCTCAGATTCCCTGGGCACTGATTGTCCTGGGAGGGCAGCTGGGAGCCCCTGAGCCTGTGCCCACCCCTGGGCCCTGTGCTCTATCCATCTGCCCATCCATCCCTCCTCCCTTCCACCTACCCACCCATCTAGCCATCCACTCACCCGTCCATCCACCCATCCACCTATCATCCACCATCTACCTATCCACCCAGTCATCCATCCATTCATCCATCCATCCATCCATCCATCCACCCATCTACCTGTCCACCCATCCATCCATCCACCCACCCAAGGCTTACTGAGTGCCTATGAACTGGCTCTATTCTGGGCGATGAACACAAACAGACACAAGCCCCTGCCCTCCTGAAGCCCACAGAGAGGCCAGCACACGGTCGGCAGATGGCCACAGGTGCTTTGGAAGGACAACAGCAGAGAAGAGTAAAGAAGGGTTGCCAGGGAGGGCCTCACTGAGCAGGTGACACTTCTGAAAGGTGAGGAGGTGGGTCACGAGGCTATTGGGGAGGGCAGGGGGGTGGCACTCCTGGGAGCAGTGCGGCTCCCTGGGGGAGAGGAGAGCCCTAACGGGGAGCACTGGTGGCTTCCGCGAGGTGTGCAAAATTCCTGAACACGTAACAGTTGGCTCGTGCAAGGTGGCACACCACCAGAACATGTCCTCAGGCTGGCGGGGCCAGGACTCCCCTTTAGACGGGTGGATATGTGGAAGCAGGGCATTGCTCTCCAGCTGGCAGGGTCAGGGCACGGCCCTCAGAAGGGTGGGGAGAGGACACTTCCCTCAGACCAGCAGGGTTAGGGACACCACCAGAGCACCTGGGGCCCTGGGTTCTGTGGCACATCCCAGGAGGAAGCGTCTGTCTCCCGGGCCGGCCGCCAAACGCACTTGGCCACAGAGAGGCAGCATGTGGTTCCACTTGGTGATCAGACCCACAGAGTGTGGGGAGGGGGCGGCCAGTCCAGGGGGTGCGGCTGAGAAGGGGCTCAAGAGGTGGGACCCAGCGGTGTCCCCAGGCTGCCCCTCAAGCTGCACATCAGGTGGCTTCCCCCCTGGTGGGGAGAGGAAACGCCCTGGGCCTGGGATGCCCTGGGGCTGGCTGGGGGCACCCAGCACCCCTCTCTCCAGCAGTGAGCAGGCTCACCGGGACTCCAGACCCTTCACAGACCAGCACCCACCAGAGCACACAGATACGAGGGCTACTGAGAACCCCTGGACGGCCCTGCGTGAACCCACCCAGGCCTCTCCTGCCCACATCCCGACCATCGCCCACCTGCTCCTGACACCTGCCCGGTGCCCCGCATGCACACCACCCTGCTGAGACCCTTGGCTGAAGCAGGGCGCACACGGGGCCCCCGCGACCCCTAGAGCCCTGCCGCGCAGACGGGGCAGAGGCGCCCTCCCTCCGCACACCCGACTGCTGCGCCCGTGCAGGTGCACACGCCCCCTCTGGAGGCAGTGGGGTGGCGGCCCTGGAGCTGTGCAGTGCACAACCCGGACAGCCGCACGCGACAGCCCCTGCAGGAGCCCACGCCCCACCAGACGGCTCTGCCCGCAGACGAGCATCAGCCCGTGGAGCTCTCAGGAGTGCACACGAGCACACACACCCTCTCAGGGGCTCTGGGCTCTGCCCCACGCCTCTCCCCCCGCCCCCAGGGGTGGGAGGTGCCCTCTGACCCACGGCTGGTCTGCACTGGCCTCCAGGATACGGAGAGACCCACTTGGCCTCCACACCTGCAGGCCTGGGAGGGGAAGGGGTGGAGGATGGCCTAGTGCAGACCCTGGGGGACCCTGAGAAGGGGGCCGCGGCGGAGGCCACCCAGAGCCTCCTTCAAACCAGTCAGGGGACAGGCTCTGGGGGGTGGGGCAAGGGTCAGGCACATCCCAGCGAGAAGGGAGTCAGGAACAGTGCCGCCATGGCCAACTCCACGACGCCCCTGCAGAAACAGGCTCCCGACAGCCCAGGCACCCCACCCCGTGTCCACTCAGCGAACACACACAAACACGAGTGTGCACACACCGGGCCTCTCCGTGCCGGGGCCACATGGCAACCCAGGCCTGCGGCGGAGGCCCCTCCTCCTTCACTCCCCACTCCTCCCAGCACCCCAATTTCCTCTCAGGGACCACCCCCGTGCAAACCAAGGGCTTCTGGGCCTCCTCAGGGATTGGACACCGTGGGTCTGGGTCTCAGAGACCTTCCTGGGCGCCCCAGGTGACTCCCCTGGGCACCTCAAGGACGAGTGGGCAGCCATAGGTCAAGCCCATGGCCCTGACTGGCCCCCGCGGGCTGGACTGGGAGGCCGAGCTGCGCTCACCCATGAGAACCCATCTGCCTTCTCGCCCCCCACTCATGGTCCCTGCTCGTTCCAGCCGATCCCCAGTGCCCAGTGCGTTCTGTGGGCTCCGAAGCCTTCCATGAGCCCCCGGAGCAGGTGCCCGGCACGGCTAAGTGGGGGGCGACAGCCTGTCCGGTCCACCTGAAGCCTGGACTGCAGCAGGGTCCGAGGCCCAGGCTGTGCCGGGGATGGGGCCCCCTGCCCCATGGTGCCCCGCCCCCTAGCCCCTCTGTCACCCCCGCTACATCAGTGCCCCAGGGCTGTAAACCCACAGCTCTGCCCAGGAAGCCCCTTGCCGCCCCGACTACTTGCTCTGTACCCCGTTCCCTGTCGCTCAGGGGGCCGCCTGACCCCAGTGAACCTGCACCCCGCCGCACCTGGCATGGGACAGCAGTGAGGACATCACATCCTTTACTCTGTTCAGCGCCCCGCCCCCCGGCCCCGCCCTCCGAGCTCCGCGTCTGTGCTCTACCTCCCACTCTGGGGAGCGCGGGCTTCGGGCAGGGCCACAGAGCAAGGCTGGCCCAGGGAGGGGCCCTGCTCACAGACCGTGCCAACACACCCACGAGGGGGCTGGTGGGAGGGTCCGACGCTGGGGTGGGCGAGGAAGGCCAGGGCCCCCGCCCCACCCGACAAGGCGGCCTGCACGGCCTCTCCTCCGCATGCGCACAGCACACCCCCACAGCTCCGCGTGGAGGACGGTCACCCCGAGTGCAGCATTGCAGGCTGGCGTCCGCGACTGACAGCAGCGCCTGCTGGTGAAGTGTGGTACTGCAGCTGCCGGGTGACCCGGGGAAGCGGGAGGGAGGGGGGCGGTTCTCCGGGCTGCGAAGGGGTGGAGGCTCCAGAGCCATGGAGTCAGCCGTAAGGAGCCCGGGCTCCGGGCGTGGGCCCTGCTTCTCCCAGGAATCCTTCCCGACGCTCCCTCCACTCCTGCGTCACCAGGTGTCCCTCTGAGAGCGAAGCAGGGTCGCTGGACCGCGAGTGCCCAATCGGCAGGGGCCGTCCTAAGTCCCCACTACCTGGCATGGGGCCCGGCACAGTGGGGAGGGTCCCACGGCCAGCACAGGGTCAGGGGGCGAGCTGCTGCCCTCGGAGGCCGGCCACCCCTCCCGCTGCTCCACGTCCTTCCCCTGGGACTCGGCCGGATGGACAGATGGACAGATGGGTGACTGATGGATGGATGGACAGATGGGGGATGGAGACGTACAACAGACTGTGTACGGGATGCTGGCTGAGTTGAGGCTACAACCCGAGGAGCCAGCAGGCTCTGGGAGCTCTATGTAAGCAAGTGCATGTGAGTGTCCGCGACACCCTGCCTGTGCCTGAGTGTGGCCCCTCTTGCTGGGGCACCGGGATGGTGTGCCGTGTCCTGCCCCCAGTCGTGCCAGTGGACTCTGGGTGCGTGTGCCACCAGAGCAGGGTCCTCTGGGCTCCATCTCACCTCCACTCTTTGGCTGAGCAACTCAGCCTGCTCCACTGCTGTCCCCATCTGTCTGCTGAGTCAAGCCACAAGCACCTCCCTGCAGCTGCCCAGCCCTCCTCCAGTGTGAATTTTGAAAAACATAACTCAGCTCACGTCACTGCGCAGCTTAAACCCCCCCAGTGGCCCCTCTGTGGGCGAGTGGCATTCACACTTGCCCAGGCCCTGTGCCACCCCTATCCCAGGGTACTGGCCAGCTGGCTCCTTGTCACTCGGGCCTCAGCTCGGGTCACCTCCTGGGTGAGGCCGCCCCGATCCCCTGGTCTAAAGCAGCCCCCTTCCATTTCCAGGCAGGCCTCTTGTCACCCCCAAATCTCCCCACTCCTGTCACGCCTGTCTGGAACTCCAACGGGTGTCGTAGTCACCGAGGCATTCCCGGACCCAGACAGGGACTGACAACAGAGCCCAAAGAAGTACACGCCGAACGGGCTGTGACAGCACGGCGGGCCGGGGATGTGGGGTGGGTGCCGGCCGCGCCCCAGGCGTCCACTCCCCTCCGCCCTCCTCCCAACAGCGCCCCTCAGCAAGTCCCCCATGCTCCGTCCACGTGAGGGTCCTGTCTGGGGTGGGGGCCCGTGTTGCAGGCCGCCTCAGCACCCAGCCTACTGCTCCCTAGGCTGCAGGCCCCGGGCCCAGGCGCCAAAGCCACGGAAAGGCCAAGCACTCTGCCCTTAGGCCCTGCCAGGCCGCCGGACTCCCCCCGCAGGATGGGGCCAGGTGAGCCTGCCAAGGAGGCCAAAGCTGAGCCTCGCCCGGCCAGGCCTCACCCAGGAGGCAGGAGGAACCCTTCTACAGGGAATAACGATAAAGCAGTAACCACAATAAGAGCAGCAAACAAGCGTATCTAGCATGGGCCGTGCACGCCAACTCAGTTTTTCATCTCAGCAACCTGAGGCGCATGCAGCATTGACAGCCCCACTTTACAGAGGACACAGGCCATCTAAAAGAAGGAGTCCTTGCCTGGGGCCACTGCAGAGCCCGGGCCCCTAACCCCGGAACTGCACCTCCGCGTGTGTGGTCCCAGCCAGGCTGGCGCAGAGCTGAGGATGACGATGACGGCACGGTTGGGGGCGGGGAGAGGATGAGGAGCGACCCAGGAAAGCCCCCCGCGGCTGCCCCTCCCCACAAGCTGCAGCCCAGGCCTCAGAACAGGTGGAGGTGGGAGAAACCATCCACATTAAAGGAGCCAGGCATTTACAGCAGCTAGCCAGGACCCAGAACGGTTCTGACTTTAAATTGACTCACCGAAAACCCTTACGGAGGGGTGTCATTACCCCACTGTACAGATGAGAAAACTGAGGCACCGAGGGGCAGTCACCTGCCCAAGGCCACACCGCTAGTAGGTGTCAGAGCTTATTCCCCACCACGATGCTCATCTGCCAGAGGCCAAGTGTGAATCTTCTGGAAGGACTCTACCCGGCCCAGTCTGGAAACTGTCTTGTAAGTGATTAGAAAACCCCTAAACAGACTGGCAAACAAATATGGGCCCAGCCGACAGGTGTGATGGTGAGGAGGACGGACGGGCCAGCGTGGAGTGCACCCAGAACTCTGCGACTCTCTGTCTCACTCTCGGCGTTTACTGAGGC
The DNA here is from genome assembly GCF_964341445.2 of Mesoplodon mirus. Classification (NCBI taxonomy): domain Eukaryota; kingdom Metazoa; phylum Chordata; class Mammalia; order Artiodactyla; family Ziphiidae; genus Mesoplodon; species Mesoplodon mirus. The sequence continues at coordinate 782,946 of NC_138989.1, forward strand.
TCCAGGGGCCCAGCCCTCTGCTAGCCTCGGGGTTTCCAGGCCTGATGGAGGGGTGCAGATGAGAGACGGGTCATCACCACACCGCAGAAGGGTGAGCTGAAAGAGAGGGGAATGGGGGACTTCCCTGGTGGTCCAGCGGTTGAGAATCTGCCTTCCAATGCAGGGGACGCGGGCTGGATCACCGTTCAGGGAACTAAGATCTCACATGCCGCGGGGCAACTAAGCCCACGCACCGCAACTAGAGAAGCCCACGTGCTGCAGCGAAGGCCCAGCACAGTCAAAATAAAAATTAAAAAAAAAAAAAAAAAAGCGGGAGGGGCACAGGCACAGGGGAGGGAGGGCGCGCGCGGAGGGGTGGGCGGTGCGGGAGCTGAGCCACAGGGTGAGTGAGCTGGGAGGCAGGCTGTGGGGGGAGGGGGAGCTCAGGCCATAGCCAGGAGCCAGGACTTCCCGAGGGTGGAGGGGACCTTCCAGAACGCTTTCAGCAAGGGAAGGGCATGCTCAAGTGAGCTCCTGAGAGGAACCTCGCTGCCTGCAGACAGGCAGGGAGGCGGAGCCGCCCAGCTGCAGCTGTCTACCACGGAAAGGTCAGGGTCGAGGGCAGAGACTCCGGAGCCGAGCCACCTGGTTTGAATTCCGGCTCAGCCACTTTTCCCGCTTGTCTTGGGCAAGTTACGGAGATGCTTCCTCGTGGTGTTATTGCTGTTGCTGCTTGTCTTTTGCTTCAGTGCCCTCATCTGAAAATGGCACTAGCAACACGCTGCCTCACAGGCGTGGTCGCTGGACACAGTCCCTGGGCCGACTGTGAGGTCAGCTTCTCTTTGCTGGTGAGATGGTGGTGGGCTGGCCGTGACAGGCAGGCTCGGCGTCCGGTGACAAAGTCAGTTTCTTTAACAGGTACAGGACTATTCAGATCACCTATTTCATCTTATGTCGGTTTTGGCAAGTTGTATTTTTCAAAAAATCTGTTCATTTCACCTAAGTTGTTCAATTACTGGAATAAAATCGTTCCTGTGCCATCCTTTCCGTGTCTGTAGCGCCTGCGGGGGAATTACCTTTTTCGTTCCTAACACTGGTAATCTGTGTTCTTTTTTGCTTGATCTAACCTGGCAGCAAATCACAAGCACCACTGCCCTTGCCCATCACAGGTTTAACAGGGACCAGGCACCGAGTCAGGGGCTCCTGCCCAGAAGGTGCCTGTCCCCTCCCCACGGCCCAGTCTGCAGAAGGGGGGGTGGGCTGCAGGGCCGGAGGAGAGGTCCCAGTAGAGCACTGTGCCCAGGCTCTGGTCTCCGTCCGAGGGCTCCCTGGGGCAGCATGGGGCCTCCCCCAGAGCTCCATGACACCCCCAAAGACTCACTCCAGCCCCACCCACCAGGCTGGGCTGCCCTACTCTCCCTGTGACGGGGTGGGCCACACCCCACACCCCGACCTCGGGGCCAGGTCAGTTGCCAGGGCCCCAACCTCTGCCACCAGGCCATGCAGAACCCACACAGCTGTGTCCTTTGGCCAACAAGGTGAGTCATCAAATTAGAATTAGCCACCAAAGTTTCAAAAATCCCTGAATCCACAGAAAAACCCAGGTTTCCAGTTGTTTGCAGAAACAAAGATCTGGCCACACTGGACCTACATTTTCTCATGGCAACACGGGTCCCCCAGGACACAACACACGCAGCCCAGTCCCCTCCATGGCCAGCGGGCGCCTTGCCAAAGTGCACATCCCTCAGGGTCTCAGTACTTTGAACCTGAGGCCAGCCGCGGCCGTGCGGAGGCCCATAGGGGTTAGAGGGCCCCTGCAGGTTCAGGCGGAAGCCAAGCCCCTTCCTCAGCAGCGATCACACAGGGAACAGCCCCACCCCAGTCACCTCGGAGCTCCGGAGGGGAGGAAGGAGGGCGGCCCCAGCCGTGGTGTCCCTGTGGACTCAGCCCTCTTCCCCACTCCCCTTCTGCCATCAGAGAGGGTGCCCCGACAGTCCTGTCTCCTCCACTAAGTGGCACCCAAGCACTGCAGCCAACATGCCCAGAGCAGAAAGGCCTAGAAAGGCAGCAGCTGCACCCGTCCAGTTCTGGCCTGCCCGTGCCACGCCCAGACAAGAGCACGGGGCCAGGGGCGTGGGCGGGGCAGAGATGCTCACGCTGCCCCTCGGGTTGGGAGTTCAGGGCACTGGGAGGGAGGGGGTGGCCTGAAGCCTTGCCACCCTCAGCGCATGACGACAGGGAACAGTGGGAACAAACGTGAAGGGTCAACAAGACCTCAGAAGCGCCTTCAGTGGCATCTAGAAAAAGACCCCTTCCAGAGCCGGGGCTCCAGAACAGGTCAGGTGGAGCTGGTCCATCAAGGAGGCTGCCAGGGGGGCCTGGAGGGTGATCATGGCGAGCCGAGTGCCCCCAAGCCCACACCACGTGACGCAGTGAGCCAGGTCCCGGCCAGGCACCGCCCCCCCACCCCCCCACCACCGGCGGCTCTTCTGCAGCTCAGCCGGAATGAACGACAGGCAAGTCCAGGTGTGCAGAAAACCCCTTGTCAGAGCAAAGCGCGTCCAGCACGACACATACTGTGTTAAAGTACAAACACTGATGCTGTTATAAAAATAATGGCACAGCACTTTTTATTTTCTTTAATCATAAAAATAAGCCCCATGTTTCTGGGAGGGAGACCAGGGATCTGTAGGCTCTGCTCTGGGTGTCAGGACCCCCGGAGGGCCAGGGTCCTCATGACCAAGCAGGGAGGAAGGCTCGGGTCTGGAAACCGGGGGGCACCCCCGTGGCCTCCGTGAGCCGGGTCGGTATTAGAGGTGGCTGTCGCAGCCGGATGAGACTGGGCACAGAGCACTGCGTGGGAGCCTGGCCAGGGCACCCCTGGGGGCCGACGCTGCTCTCCCACCTTGGGCCCAGGACTCCAGGAGCACTAGGTGCGGGGCTGCCCTGAGCCAGAGGTCAGGGGCAAGGGGTGGTGACCCTTGAGCACAGGTGCGGGTCGGGTGGGAGTGGGGGGGAAGCAGAGAAAGTTTTGTAGTGTGAGGTCTGTCCTGACTGGGGACGTCCTAGGGGTCCCGGAGCCGGAAAGCTGTAGGGGACGAGTGGGATGCTGGGAGGGGACGTTCTGGGAGTGGCCTCAGGCCCTGCAGGCTTTCTTGGTCCAAAGCTGGGGGGGTGGACAGGAGACTGCCCCCGGCTTCAGTGCTCAGTCACTGGGGTGGAAGAAGAGTCCTGAGGGGGAGCCTCTTGTCTCACCAGCAGTTGCTGCTCAACCACAGACAGCCCTGAGCATCCATCGTGTCCCCTCTCCACAGTCACAGGACTCTAGAGCTGGACAAACATCACCCTTTGCAGAGGGAAGCAGCAGGACCTCAGGCCTGGCTCTGGGTGTGCCCACATTCTGCCTGGTGGGGGACGGGAATGCACACTGGCCAGATGGGGTGGGGCCCAAGGAGGGCAAGGCCTATAGCTGGCACGCCCCCCAAAATCACACACGCACACACTCCACGCACAGGCAGACACGTGCAGACCACACGCCGTGTATATGCACACACAAACTCACACGCTGGCTGGGCAGCACACCTGGGCACGGAAGTCCAACATTCAAGGACATGTGGGCACTTTAGAGGCACAGAGAGATGCTAAAGGACCCCCCCACCCCACAAGCCTGAGCCCCTGGGGGTGGCTGTGTGCTCTCTCCCGGGGGCGTGCGCGTCACAAAGCAGTGGGCACGGCGGGGGCCAGCCTGGCGGGAGGTGGGAAGGCGCTGCGGTCCTCTCCTCTCTTCCCGGCGTGGGGGGCCTCGGCTCGGTGGTGGCCCTGCAGGGGCTCCTGTCTCTGCTGAGCCCGAGCCTCCAGCCGCAAACGGCCCGGCCTGTCCGGAGAAGGCCTCCGGCCAGTCTGACAACACACCTCGGGCCACAGGCTGAGGGGGCCTCGGCCCAGCCCAGCACAGCCACACCTGGGGTGGTCTGGGAAAACGGGTGTCAGGCTCCGGGGCTCACAGATGGGGCCTGGCGGGCCACTGCAGGGGTGGAGGATCGAGTCCGTCGTGACCTCAGGGGCCGGCAGGGTTGGCCTGGGGCCAGGAGGGAGAGCTGGGGCTGATGGACCCGGACCAGGTCCAGCAGGGACTGCCGTGGCTGGCTCGGGGGCCCCAGGAGAGGCCGGCGGGGTGGGGCTGGCCGGCCCAGGAGTGACGGGCGCTCAGGTATGGGGAGTAACGGCTGGGGCTGGCAGGGCTGGCTCGGACCCAGGAGTGACCGCAGGGGCTGGCAGGGCTGTTTCGGGCCCAGAAGTGGCCGCTTTCGTCGGCACGGCTGTTCTGGGCCCAAGAGTGGCCGCTTGGGCGGGTGAGGCTGTTCTGGGTCCATGAGTGGCCGCTTTTGTTGGCACGGCTGTCCAGGGACCAGCAGTGAAGGCTTGGCGGGGCCAGGCTGCTCTGGGGTTTCGACTAATTGCTGGGGCTGACTGAGGCCCAGGAGGGACCGCCGGGGGCGGCTGGGCTGGCCCAGGAGGGACCTTCGGGGCTGGCATGGGGCTAGGAACCCCCGCCGGGGGCAGCAGCACTGGCCTGAGAGCGAGCTGGTGGGCCGGCGGCGTGGACGCAGCATGAGGAGTGACTGTGGGGGCTGGCACCGCTGGCACTGGGCTAGCAGTGACCGAAGCGGCCGGCACCGCTGTCCTGAGGATGCCCTGCTGGGCTGGCCACGGAGACACGGGCCCATCCACGACCGCGTGGGCCAGCAGCGGTGCCAGAGGGCCAGCAGGGACCGACAGAGGTGGCATGGGGCCAGGACAGACCGCAGGGGCCGGCAGCGGTGCCACGGGGCCAGGATGGACCGCAGGGGTCGACAGAGGTGACACGGGGCCAGGATGGACCGCAGGGGCCGGCAGCGCTGCCACGGGGCCAGGAGGGAGCGCAGGCGCCGGCAGCGCTGCCTGGGGGCTAGGAGTGCCCAACGAGGCTGGCGGGGCTGAGCCGGGAGTGACCGCTGGGGCCGGCAGGGCTGATCTGGGGCTGGAAGCAGCTGCTGGGGCCGGCAGGGCTGACCTGGACCCAGAAGTGACCGCCGGGGCTGGCTGGGCTGTCTTGGGCCCAGAAGTGACCGCTGGGGCCAGCTGCGCTGACCCGGGAGTGGCCGCTGGGGCTGGAAGGGCTGCCCAGGGTCCGGGAGAGCCCGACGGGGCTGGCAGCGCTGACACGGGGCTGGGAGTGACCCCTGGGGCTGGCTGGGCTGGAGCTGCTGCTGGCGCTGGGCCGGGCCGTTCTGGTCCCAGTGGTTGGCTGGGAGCGGCCCCCCTTCTGGGGAGCACACCTGCATGGAAGAAAGAGCACGTGTCCACCTGGGCAGGTGTGCCTGTAGACCCCCCATCCAGCCCAGGCCCCTGAGACATGCTGCCCCCTCACCAGCATTCCAATCCCCAAGGGAGTTGAAAGTGGAGTGTGAAACACCAAGAAGAACCCCTCTCTGAAAAGAAGGCGCAAATCAGTGAGTCCCTGGAGAGGAAAACAGCTGTAGTGCTGAGCCGACACCTAGGACAGAACCCTACACCCTGCGAGAAAGCCCCTGGCCCCAGTCTCCCTGCCCCATGCCAGCTGGGCTCTGGGTGGCAGTAAGGACGGCCCCTCCCAACGGGGCTGCTCCTTGCACCTGGTCCACCAACCACAACTGACGTGACTCCCTCCCTGTCTCGCAGACCCACCGCGTTTCGCATACGTTGTAGCACATGGAGAGCACCCAGCAATGCGCCTGGTCCCCACGCGTTACAGACACACTGGACACCCCATAGTCGGCGGAGCCTGACAGACGCAATGGGGAAACGGGGCCAGCCTATCAGCGGGTGCACCCACCAGTCCCGCCTGAGCCAAGCACCCCCTGCCCCCAGTTCCTGGGTTCCTGGCCTGGCTTGCCTTTCTCTGGCTGTGACCACCCCCACCCCGGGGTGTCTCCTGCCTCCGCTCAGAACCCTCAGGCAGGCGGCTGCCCCCGGCCCCAATCCACGTGTGCCCCTAATCCCACACCCAACAACGATGGAGCACGTTGCCAGGCAGGCCCAGATGCCGATGGGTGGTGTCCAGGTGCTGCTGTGGCCCCCAGGCCGCCCGGGAGCCCTTGATTCGGAGTGGGAGGGCCCAGCGCTCACCTGCTTGGTGGGCTGCAGCGGGGCCTTCTTCTCCCCTCGGTCGCAGGTGGGCTCCAGGTCCTGCTCGGAGCTGCCTGCCTCCAGGGGCCGCCCGTTCTCACCAGGCTCTGCAGACGGGCAGTTTTCTGACTCACGGGGCTTCTTGACAAGGCGACGTTCCCACTTCTCCTTCCGCTCGTGTGGCTTCAGGGCCATGTCCTTCTGTGGGGTGAGGATGGACAAAGCCAGTTAATCGGCGGTGACACGATTGCAAGTGTTCTCCCACCAGTGACACCATGAGAGACCACGTTGTGCCGAAGGTGGGGCCCTGGGCTTGTGGCAGCACCTACCTGGGGGTGCCACTCTCCCCACCCCCCCCGCAGTGGGCTGTCAGGCTGCCACACCTCGGGAAGGAGCCTCCCATCCTGGGAGGGCCACATGAAGGGGAATGAAGGGAGGTGGATGAATGCGGAGGCGGGAGACGGGTCTGATGAGCGTGGGTGGGCCTGTCAGGACTGGGGGTTTGGGCAGGGTGACTGGGGTGACTTTCCCAAGGAGCCCAGCCAGTAACGTGGGGCCCTGATCCTTCGCCCAGTGTGAGGCCTCACCTAAGCTCAGCAGGAAGCAGCTGCTGAGACTGGCAGCTGTGCTGGCCTTCAGGAGGCATGGCCCATCCTGGGGGTGCCCTCTGGATTCCTGGTCTGAGACCGGGGCGAGCCCTGGGCTGAGGGCCATCACCGCAGTGGCTGGCTGTAGGCAGAGATGCTGCAACTCCAGCTGCCTCATCTCCTGGTCCTGAGCCACCCGTGGGTTTATCAGCCCAACTCCAGGATGCCCAACTGGCATCCTGACCCAATGGGAACCTGTCTTGGGAAAGCAGTCTCCATGTCAGCCAGGTGTGCAGAGCTTCAGCGACCCCAGATGTCATCCCTAGAGAAGGGACCTGGGCCTGCCTTGCTCACAGCTGTGCCCAGTGCCTGGAGCCGGGCCTGACACACAGTGGGTGTTTAATAAGCACGTGCTAAAACGATGCCGACAACGGCAGCATGGTCTCCCATCCCCATGGGCGGCTAGGCCTCTGCACTGCCTGCACAGCTCCTACTGTGCGAAGGGGGCCTGGACCCGCCCCACCTGCAGCTCTGCCAAGTGCCCAGAGGTGCCTGGCATTCACTGGTGGTGAAGAGGCAAGGTGCACCCACCGGCCCCTTGCTTGGGTCCATGGGGGAACCAGGGGCAGCGCCAGCGCCCCTGGGCTGCTGAAGAGAGAGCTAAGGAAATGCCAACAAGGGACCCAGAAGGTTCCGAAAGCATCTGCCCAAGAAGGAGGGGAAGAGGAAAGCCTGAACGAGGGCAATGGTGACTCATCCCAGGTGACACCCTCACGGCCCCCCAGGAAACGTCCCTAAGCCACTTCAGCAGGTGGCAGGAAGGACCAACGTCCCAGCCTGTTGTGGTCCCCTGGACGGGCAGCAGGGGAAGGGATGTGCTGTGCTTCCCGCGTGGGGTCCTCTGACCTGGAGCCAGCAGCTACCTCCAGATGACTCCCCACGTCCCTCCTCCCGTCCAGTGAAGGGGGCCCACAATTCCCAGAATTCGAGGGGAGTGCCAATGAGGTCAGCCAGACGGGCTGTCCCTCCAGGCACGGAAGCCCCCCAGCTGCCCCGCCTGGTGTGGCCCGTGGCCCGGCCTGGGAGCAGCCACGTCCAGTCGCAGGCTGACTGACCCCCCCTCGGCGGCTGCACACAACTGTGGCTACACAGGCGGTGCCGGCAGATCCCTCTCCTCTCCCAGGCCCAAATCCACTGGCACACAGACCTGCGGCCCAAGCAGGACCTGGGGAGGGAGGGGCCATCCACGGCCTCCCAAGAGGGGGCATGTGGCACCCCTTGACCTCTGACCCCACACCAAGGGCTGGCGTACTCACCTTCCTGCACGCCCTGCATCCCTGCCCTGTCCCCAGTGTCAACTCAGGGGTTGACTCAGCGTCAACCAGGAAGAGAGAGAGGGATGCTGTGCCAGTGGGGTTGGGGGCTCCTAAAGGTCAGCTGAACCGTGAGGCCGCGGGCAGGACGCTCGTCCTGGTGCATCTATGAGGTCAGACACCCTTCCACACAGAAGCACTCCCACCACACATGGATCGGCCCAAAGTTCCACAGGCTTCCACCTGGGCAGCAGGTGGGACCCCAACGTCCTGGATGCAGGATTGACCCTTCCCCATGCTCACACTCTGGGCTATCAGACCCCAGGGACACCCACAGGTCATCTGCACTTCCGTGGCCACTGCCAGAACACCCAAGGGCACCAGCTCATCTTAGCCCGAGGGGGTCACTCTCCCTCACGCCCTGCCGACAGAGTCCCTGCTGACCCCAGGACTTCCCAGCGCCTGCCCGGCCCACAGGCCAACTCATTAAACTGGCAGTGAGCGCTGACTCTATGCTAACTTGGCTCCAGGCACCTGGGACCAGATCAGGAGGGAGCTGGCCCAACAGGCGAGTTGTCACGACACCCAAAAAGGCGGGAGGGTAACACAGGCAGGGAGGCGGAAAGGAAGGAGCCACTTGAGAGATGCTCGGGGAGGACCCCTGGTCAGAGCCCAGGGAGCCTCCCTCAGGGAGCAGCCAGTGCAAAGTCCCTGAGGCAACGAGGAGTTCCATGCTCCCTCTTTGGTGCCCGTCTCCTCAGGACGGTGATGCCAGGAGGGAGGTTCTACTGGTCAGCAGCTGGCCCAGCATATGGCCACGGGCTTCCCTGGAGAAGAACGCTGAGGCTGTCCCTCCGGTGATGAGGAAGCACTGGTGAAGACGGCTCACGTTCCACACGCAGAGTACTTAATACGTATTGACTCCTGGTGTGCCCATGACACATGACTGTCATCCCCCTTATAGACAGAGGCCAAGGCCCAGAGAGGTCCAGCAATATTCCTGGTCACCCAGCCCACAAGGTCTCACTGTTAACAGGCTGCTCCCACACAGGCCCTGGAGAGCAGCGAGGCCCCCAGAGTCCCCACCTGTCCACCCTGAATGTCACCTCCTGACCACGGGGCGCCAGCCTGCAGATCAGTTACCTCAGAGCCTCACTGCCCACCTGTGGGTGCCCACCTCCCCCCAGCCCTATCGTGGTGCAGAGGGTGGGCCCAGCAGGCTGCGCTCAGAGGCCCCAGGGAAGACACAAGGAAAGTCCCCAGGCACCACGCTGTAAGGGATGCGTCAGTCAGGGCCCTCCAGAGAAAGAGACCCACAGCGTGCGCACGCAGGCGAAGCTCGATTAGGAGGCGGCGGCACGACCGTGCAGGCCGGCGTCCTGAGACCCGCTGCAGGCGGCCTCGTGAGCCCAGAGGGCCGCGGGAGTAGCTCCAGTCCGAAGGTGGAGGAAAAGGCCGTCAGACAGGAGGACTCCCCTCTTCCTCGGGGCAGGACGGGCCTTTCGGTTCCACACAGGCCTTCAGCAGACGGGACGAGGCCCGCCCGCAGGCAGGGGACGCCTGCCGCACTCAGTCTGCGGTGGAAATGAAGCCCCGTCCACACGGCCTCCCGTCTGGGGCCAGGCTGGCACGGGCAGGCGTCGGCGGGCGTCGGGAGGCGGGGCTTTGAGGCAACCCCGCCCCGCACACCCGGGACCCTGGAGACCCTGGGGCCCCGGGCAGGACGTGAGTCTCTGGGCTGTGGCCATGCTGGTCAGGCCCTGGGCCCAAGCCTGCCCTGACAACGGGCCTCTCGACTCCCCACCTCGGAGCCCCCCCACCGTGGGCCACCTTGACCTTCTCATCACCACAGAAAGTGGCAAGTTATCTCTCCCCACCTCCCCATGGGCCACCTCCTTCCGGAAAGAGTAACTAGCCATCCTGCCGCCGTGTGACCTGGTCCCAAGATGCGCACGTCCCGCGGCACTGCAGGGTGAGCCTTGCCTTTACAGGGCAGGAAGGGAGCAAGAACCCTCCTCGGTCTTTCTAGGGCCACCCGAGGCCACTTTTGACCTACCTGGCTAAAGTCACGAAGACTGCTTCTAGCCCGGGGGATAACCTCTGGGCTCTCATGTCTGAGCCCTGGAACAGAACAGGGCTGCCCGTGGTGCGTCTGAGCAAACACAGAAAACGTGTCCACTACTAACCATGAATCTACAGGGGCAGCCTGCCCCGGGGGGGACACACGGGACCTTTCTAACAAGCATTTGTGAACAAAGAAGAAGGACAGGGCAGACGTGCAGCGAAGCAAGCGTGGTGCTGACTCGCGTGGTGAGCGCCTCAGACAGACCCGCCCCCGCCGCGCTCCGGGACCCACCTCGGCCCCTCCACAGGTTCTGGAAGGGCCTCAGGAAAATTTTAGGTCATCTCTCCAGACACATCCGGCCACCGCATCGTTCATGTGGTTAAAAAGGACGCATCTGTCAACCAGAGACTGTTCTAACTCGTCACATCTTCTGTAAACCTGTAAACCTGGCATTCTGTTGTTTTTCGTTAAAAACAACTAGATTGTCAGAATCTTTGAAACACCAGTGCCTCTCCCCTGGCCTGGACTCAGTCCAGCTCCATCCTGGCCACAGCCCACAGTGGCAGGTGGGGCCCAGGGCAGGACCTTCTGCATCTGGAAGAATGGGGGGAGCAGGAAAGCCACCTGCCTTGGCCGGGCTGAGGTGCACCAGGCGCGGGCCTGTGCAGACGGAGGGGACGGCAGGACTGCGGGCTCTCTCCTGGCTTCCGCAGGCAGGAGGCCTCGTGCTGCACACGTCCCGGCTCCAAGAGAGGCCCATAGTGTTTCCCGCCTGAAGGTTCGAGAGGATGAACTCTAAGCCAACGGCCCTGCCAGTTTCCTCTCCTGGAAGGAGGATTTCTCTGGAGCAGGGCTTACCAGGGTCCAGATGCAGCCGCTCCCACCCCAAGCCGCTGCCGTGAGAATGAGCGCAGGGCTCCCTGGGCTTCTGTTCAGTCCACACTGCTGGTGAGCGCGAGCCAGGCCTGAGCTTGGGGCCCAAGGCTGGGGCTGCCCTCGCCTGTGACGCCAGCCCCGTGGGGGGGTGTCTGGGCCCGTTTTGAAGGCTCAGCCGTGCTTGGGCACACGCAGTGCCAGAGTTCTGCCCTCACTGGCCTCAGTTTCCTCATCTGTAGACTGGCGCGGCGGCTGTGCCCAGGCCTGCAGGGAGAAGCGAGGCTGAGGCGTGCGGGGGTTTTACCCACAGCCACACTTCTGAGCCACACTGCGGGCCGCCACTGACTTGAGGCAATGGCCCTGCAGCGAAGCCCCTGGCAGTAGCCAGGCCCTCTGACCCTCCCGGACCACGGGGGCGGGGGTGGGCATGTTGCTGTGAAATCAGACTAGATCTTCCCGCAGCGATTTTACGTGACCACCTGTAGCTCCCCTCAACACGATTGCTATGCAGCACCGATACAGTTTCTCACTCGCTTCTGTAAACCGACCATGGAGAGATAAAAGCAATTACAACTAGTAAACACAGACTCGGAACGATTCCCCTCATTGGGGGCTGAGGCTGCCTGCTCCCACCTGGATCAGGCCCTTTCAGGTCCCCAGACCCTGCAGGCAAAGGCGCGGCCACACCCCTCTGACCAGGCGAGGCCCCTCTACTCTGCGAACCACGCTGGGGTCTGCTCCCCAGTCCCTGGGCCCCAGCCCATAGAGCTCACCCCTCGTCAGCAAACTTGGGCAACTCTCGCCGCCAGGAGCAAGAAGGCAGAGGGCCCACCTGAGCCCTCACCACTGTCCCTCCACCTCCTGGAGGAAGGCTTTGTGGGATGTCCATGTCACCCTGGGCCTGGAGACCCGTCCCCATAAGGGGCCAGGAGGCTGCGGGTGGCGGAGGTTGCCTTCTCCCAGAAGCTCTGGACCTGAGGGCCCCAGCAGCCCTCCCGACTCATGGTTCAGGCCCCTGCTCTCCATGGTTCCAGGAGCTCATGCCACATCCCACCCACGTCCAGTCTGAGTGCGGCCCCACCCATTCTACCTTCAGAGCCTCACCCATGGCTCACTGGGCAGGCTGTCATGCCCCGACCCGGATGCCCTTCAGAGCACGTCTGCCTCAGGGCCTTGGCGCGGCTGTTCCCTCTGCCCTGGCACCCACATGGCTCACTCCCCCTCACCTGCAAGTTTTGGCTCAAACTCCCCCTACCCCACCCAGGGTAAAACCGCAGCCCCCATGCCCCGCCCCCCCTTCCCCATGCCTCAGAGACGCAATGTGCAGGTGCTCCTTTCCTGTGGTCGGGGCAGCAGGTGGCTTAGCGCAGGGTCTCTCCCGAAGCGGGAACCCCTCCCCTTCGCCCTAGCCAGATAGGAGGCAGCTTCTGCACCACCCGCCAGCAACTGGTGCCCGACACCCCCAAGTGACCAACCCTCCATGCCTGCCTGGGACTAAGAAAGTTCTGGCGACGACGTGGGACTTCAGTGCCAAAATCAGGGAAGTCCTAGAGAAACTGGGGAGGACCCGTGAACCACGACGACAGCATCTTCCTTCATTTAGACAGCCTTCGCCAGAGCCCCTCCCTGCCCACGTTGTGGGCTGGGGGCCAGGATGGAAGGGTGAGAAGGCCCCTCTGCCTGGCCTGACCCCCACCCTGGGCCCTGCTCCAGGCACAGGAAGGCCGGGGACACCTCCGGCACCTGCGGCTGACCTCTCTCCGGGCTTGAACGCTGAACTGGGAGCTGGCCCGGCTGTCCCCACCCTGGCGTGGGGACCAGGTCCAGTCGCCCCCTCCAGCTATGCTGCTGGGACAGAACTGTCCTCCCTGACCCGTCCATCGCCTAAGTCACACTCACACCGCACAGGCACCGTTGCCCGTCTTCTCCTCAACCCCACGCCCAGTGTGCCAACCCCGCAGGTAAGTCATCCTGCCTGAGAGTCACCTGGCCCTTGAGGACCATTTCCTGAAGGCCTCACTGACACCTCAGCTGCTCCAGAAGCTTCCGGAACCTGCCTCGTTGCACCCTGGTCCCTCTGGGTCCGTTTCCCGCTGGCCCGCTGAACACCTGGTGAGGCCGGCATGGCTGGATGGCAGATGGTCAGGGAGCTGGGAGTCGGGAGCCGGGCCTCCAGCGGGACGACCACGGCATCTGGAGTGCTTCCCGAGCACCAGCCCCCTGCATGCAAGTGGGGAGCCCCTCCAGGAGGGAGGCGCCTCCCAGGCACTGTACCCACCCCTTCACATATCCAGTGAGCCCCCGCAGTGTGCCGGGACAAAGAAGAGTCACCTGGAAACAAAACACAGACCTACCCCATTGCTGAAGACAAGCCAGACGACGCCTGGTGGAAGAAGGCGGCCGGCCTGCCCAGGTCTGCGCCCTGTGGATCCGCTTGAGCCACCACCCAAGACCACGTCCACGTGTGGGTCTCCCACCGTGACCCTGGCCGATGGCCTGGGCCACCCTCTGCCCCACACTTGCCTGGGATTTACGGTCACAGCCGCTGTCCTGACGGTGGCGTTGCGAGGTCAGGCTGTCCAGGCCCCTCTCGGCCTGACCGCCAGCTCCTCCGCGCCCAGACAGCACATCCCACACTCGCCCACGACTGCCACAGCCGCTCTCAAGCTCGTGGCCCTGGGAGCTCCCCCTCGGCCCCAGAACCTGCACAGCTGCTGCCGAGGCCTGCCTGGCCCGGCAGGGGAAGCTGCGGGGGCCGGGGCCGCTGCTGCTGAAGCATCTCGTGCCTGCCTTCCGTCCGGGCGGGGCACAAAGAGAAACAAGCTCAGAGAAGGGCCTCGAGGGGGCGATGGGGAGGGCGCAGGACCACGCGGCAGGTACTTCCACCTTGTCACTCCCTAGACGAGGAAATTGCGACCCGGAGCAGGCACAGGGCTGCCAGGGGCCACACGTGAGGAGAGGGAGACACTCACTAGCTTCACTGGCCACCTCAGCTGGCTGGTAGGGCCTCGGAAGAAGCATCCTAAACTTGCTCCTGGGTGATGGCGAGAGCTGGGCCAAGGCCCCAAGGCAGGCGTTCCTGGGTGCAGGGACTGAGGTGAGGAGATGGGTAGGGCCAGGCCTCGAGGGGAACATGGGTTCATTCCACAGATGACAGACAGGGACCCCTAGGGGATCTGGGCCAGGCAGAGATGTGATCTCCGGAGCCAGGGGCCCCTGGCTGTATCCAGACGAGTCTATGAACATTCCTGTCTGACAAATCCTCACTGGGGCCGCGGGCGGAGCCAGGGCTGAGGGCAGGCCAGGCAGCACGTGGGAAAAGCATCGGCCAGGGGCCTGCCAGGGTCTGAGGACCAGCATGTGGGTCCAGGGCTGGGGGGCAGAAGGGACAGCTGTGGTGTGTAAGGTCAGCTGAGTGATGGGGTCGTGGCAGACCCACGGTCCCTGTGGGGACTGGCTCGTACAGAGACGGGAGCCCTGGGGCCACAAGAACACTCCACCCAAGGCTGCAGAATTTGCAGGGAGGGTGGCAGCTGCCAGGCACCCGAGGTGGCACAATATGTCAGATTGGGGGCGACCAGTGGGACAGGGCCAGGGGAGAGGATTCAGGACGTGGCTGATGGCCACGCAGGGCTGGAGCTCCCATGGAAGCTGGTCTGGAGGACCCACCAGGAACCTGATCCTCACAGGGTCAACTCTTGACTCAGCGTGAAACTGTGAGGCCCCTCCCTCGCAAGGACAGGAAAGGCAGGGTGGCCAGACACGCAGCCCTAGGCCAGAAAGGTGAAGCCCAGGCTGGACAGGTGGGAGCCCTGCCGCTCTCTGGTCACATGGCCTCCACCCCCAGCCCCCAAGGCGCAGCACAGACCTACGCCCTGTGCCTGGTTCCCATCCCGCTCTGCCACTTGCCAGCCATGTAGACTCAAAAAGTGACTTAACCCCCATGCCTCAGTTTTCTCGTCTATACAATGGAACAGCAAGCACCCACTGCAAGGACTGCTGGGAGGATGAAGTGAGCCGAGGCCCCGAAGGCCGGCGCTCCTATTTCGGTGACTTGGCATCACCGCAGCCGGGGCCGGACTCGGGCCGCCCACTCCTCCCTGGCAGTGGCGTGTGAGCGGCGGCCCCCTGCCAGGGCCACACGTGTGCCTCCACAGATGGCGGCTCCGCTCACCAGTCTCTGGCTGACGCTAAGCTCTCACCAGAGAAGCCCCCCTTGTCTGGGACCTGCAGGCACCCGCGGCCGGTCAGCGTGTGCTGCTCCGTGCGGTGTCCAGAGGGCAGCGACCTCCCCAGACGGCTGCTCCAAGGAGGGAGCAGCGCCTGGGCCACTGAGACGCTTCCCCAGGCCAGGGGGTGACCCGGCAGTCCCCGCCCTCATGTGCCTGCCGTGCCCACCGGGATCCCATCAGCTCGCCCGCCACATTCCCACAGAGGCCTGGGGAGCTGAACGAAGGGAGCAGCGCAGTGCAGCGTGTTTTCCTTCCAGGACTACTGTGGGAAACCAGGGCACTGGAAGCTTCTCCACACCCAGCTGGAGCCAAGTACATCTGCCCAAGTCCCCAAAGCACTTGACCCCATGAAGGTTTCAGATTCCAGCTCCCGAGGGAGAAAGCGCCTCAGGTGACCCCAGTGACCACCCATGTCCCCACCCTCACCCCAGCTGCCGAGCGCCTCACCCACCTTCCCCAGGCGTCTCCACCTGAGAGCCCCACCCGTGCCGGCTCCCGCCCAGCAGCCGCCTGGCCTGCACTGCGGACGCTGTCACGACAGCCCGTGACCTCCCCCCAGCCTCCGGCGAGTCTAGTCACCTATCTGCCTGGAGCCAAGCCTGCAGCCGGCACGGGCACTGCTTATCGATGCTCAGTGAGTCAGGAGAGAAGGACGGGTCAGAGCCCTCCCTGGTGGCCGGCGGTCGCTGCCAGAGGCCCGGCAGACTCATGCGAGCCTGCCTTCGCCTGCCTCGGGGTCACCACTGCCTGGGCCGCAAGGAGCAAGAGCGACGAGACGGTCCAGAGCAGGCGTCCAGGAGTGGGGGGGCCGCCAGGGCTGGCTGAGGGGGGCCGCGGCTCGGCTACGCAACCCACGGTGCTGAAAACCTCTGACTGGGAGGCGGCCCGGCTGCCCAGGGGCCTCACAAGACTGCACCCGGGGACACGTCCTCAGGGGCACCAGGGCCAGCAGGTACGCCGGTCACCAAGGAGGCAGAAAGGGGCTCTCGGCAGAGGAGTGCGGGCCGGCGGGCCGGCGGGCAGCACGGCCTGGGCAGCGAGACCACAGCAGGCACCTGGGCCCTGCCCCAGGTGAGTGGCAGAGGCCAGGCCAATGCTTCAGTCTCCCCATCTGCACAGGGCCCCCGTGACCATGGCTCCCCGCTCCCAGGGCTCCGCGCAGAGCACGTGAACCACACGGGTCAGGGCCAGGATGGTGGTGTCCCCAGCAGGTGTCTCACTGAGTGCCACTGCTGTCACTGGTGGCCCCCAGCTCACAGTGACCCCACGCCCATGGTAGGGTGGTTTCCAGGTGCCAGCATCCCTCCTACAGAAGGCCGACTCTGCCCGCCTGACACACGTACCCGGGTCCCCAGCCCTCCGCGGCGCAGACATGCGCACACTGCCCAGAAGCCAGGGTGGGGCAAAGGGAAAGCGGGGTGCAGCTGCCCCCGGGCCGCACCACTGGGGCAAACGCAGCTTGTGGGAAGGGGAGGCTGCTGGCCGCGGGGGCCCACGGCGCTCTGCCGCAGGCGCAGCACAGCCTCCAGGCGCCTGGGAGAGGGCGGCCGTGGGGAGACAGACGTCCGCCACCTTTCCTGTCATCAGTCCCCCGCCGGCCTTCACAGTGTGGGTGGGACACACAGGGGAACCAAGGCCCAGGGGCCACAAGTGCTGTGCGCGCAAGCCCCAGCCATGGGAGCAGGGGAGTGGGCCAGCGTGCCGGAGCGCAGGAGATGGCCCTGGCCCCCTGCACGGGGCTCAAGACCCTCACCTGTGCTCAGGGGCAGGCGAGGGTAATGAGCTGACCGTCCGTCAGGACTGTGGCTGCCTCCACGCTGGGTGTCACCTCTGCGTGTTCACTCTGTGATCCTACTGCCCGTGATGGATACATGGCGACGCGGGGGACGCAGCTGAGCCCTCCCAGCCTGTTGCAGCCTCAGGCTCTGCAGTCTGGCGTCGGTCCCCACGGTGCTCAGAAGGGACGGCCCTTCCCTAGAGGTGGGACAGCCGGCCCGGGCCACAGCGGTGCTCCTGCGGCACAGGACAAGGCCGCCCCTTCGATGTCACGCAGGACCACCCCCTGCCTCTTCCCATCTGTGGACTGGGACTGTGGCGGGCAGATCCTGGGCAAGGACTTGTCCCCCCGCCCAGCGTCAGTCTCCCCATCTGAAGACTAGAAGGCAGCCTGGAGGAGGTGCTCTGGCCTGGAGGCTCGGACGCTCTCCAAGCTGAAGGCTTCTCTGGCTGCTGGCTCTCCTCACAGAGCCCAATCATCTGCGTGGTCTCAGCCCTGCTTCCCCGTCAGAGGGCTGGGCTGGACACGTGGCCCCCCAGGCAAACCAATAGCATGGGCTTCCGTCCATGGGCCACGGGGGCTACACCCCAGCTCCCTGAGCACCCAGAGCCGGCACAGACCACGCATTCTCCGCCCCCGTGGGCCGCTGAACCCGGCCCAAAGACAGACCGCCACCACTGAGCCTCCTGATGTAGCCGGGGGTAGGGGGCGTCTCGGCACCCCTCACCGACTCCCCGACCCCCCACGGGGCCAGGTCCAGACCAGACCCCACCGCTCAGCGGGCGTGAGGCTCGCCTCCCAAGCTGGAAAAGCGCCATTATTTTTAGGGGAAATGCACAGCAAGCCCCTGGGCAGCCCCCGCGTGGTGTGCAGCAGCGGCAGGGCTCCGCAGGCACGACTCCACATGCAGCAGCTCACGTGCAGCCTCGGGGTGTGCTCTGTGCTCATAAGAGTAACACGTGTTGGTCAGCGTGTAGGAAACAGAATTAGAGGAAGGCAGCCACCTGTGACCACAGCTAAAATGTGGGGTCTTTTCCTTTCCATCTCTATTCCCGGGTACACACCTCCCAGACATGTGTACAGATGTGGTAAATAACCTTTTCCTGCTGCAAAAAAGGAGACACGAGACTGAAAGCGTGGTTACAGCTGCACAACATGCTCTGGAAAAGCCAGGGGCTGGCGAGAGTAGTCACTGAAGGAGGCTGAGTTGGGAGCTGACTTTTTTCAAAATACACCTTGTCATAAAGCTTGACTTTTGAAGCACGTAAAAGTGTTTTGCTGTTTTAAAAGCAAATTAACAAAGAATCATATGGATGCCCAACCAGAAGAGTGGTTCTAGCGGCAAATGCTTTCTCTCCAGACCTGCAGAGATGGTGCTGAGGGCAAGGGCTGGCGGCCCTGAGGGAAAGCCCCAGGAGGTGCACAGTAGGTCTGCTGGGCACGTCCTGACTGCCCGTGAGGCGACCTCCCGGGAGACCTCGGGGCCCGCACAACCTGCCCTGCGGTCGGAGGGCAGATCTGCCATAGGGAAGAAAGGTTGAGAGGACCTGGGGAGAGAACCACAGTGCTGCTCTGGCCTGCCCTCAAGGGCCTTCCCATCGCTTCTGGTCAACACACCGGGAGGTGGTGACATCACAGGAATCAGAGGGACAGCAAAGGCTGTCCATCAGTCTGTCCCAAATGTCCCTGGTCAGTGAGAACAGAAGAAAGAGCCCCCATCCTGCCCCAACCACAAGACTGCTGTCCCGCTGCTACCTGCTCAGTGCCCCCACACGGACAGATAGAGACTCAGAAAGCCGATGGGGATGAGGGCTCAGGTGTGTGACCCCCTGTCCAGACTGTGGCCTCTGAACACCCTCAGCTCAGACGCTGGACTCCAGCCGCCCGACCCAGGATTCCAGGAGACAACTCTATCCCCAGGACTGTGGACACATCCTGAGCCAGGCCAAATCAGGTGCTGCCCTCAGCCGACATCACCGCCACACTGTGGAGCTCCTGCTGTGTCCACAGCACCTAACAGAGGTGGCGGTGATCCTCTCAGCTACCCTAGAGGCAGGGATCGGTCTCATCCTCCCTCAGGGGCAGACTCAGGTACACAGGGTAGAGGGTGAGGGTGCCTGGGACCTGCCCGGGACGCAAGGGGCAGGAAGGCCTTACCCGGGCAGAGGTGAGGGGGCCTGCATCCTCAGGACAAAGGTAAGGAGGACTTGAGGGACACTGGCACCGCGCACAGGTCCCACCTCCTGAGCAGGGCCACACCTAACATTAGGTTATGCTCCAGAGGTGGTAGCCCGTGTCCGCATGGAGGCCAAGACGGACTCCCAAGGGCCTGGCAGAGCTCTGAGACCAGGCAGGCTGAGGCCTCAACGCTCATGGTGCCGGGCCTCAGTGTCCTCATCTGTGCCGTGGGGACAAGCAGGCCTCAGAACAGCACCTGGTAGAGCGCACTCATTTGCTGAGTGCTAGCTGTCACTATCAGCCTCATTATCAACTATCTGAACTCTGGGGGAAAACCACTACACTTTAGCAAGAAATGAGGCCAAACAAGCGGGGCTGATCTAGAAGTTATGACTCGTCCAGAAGCCCCGTACTTTCCAAGGCAGGCAGACTCCTCCCTGGCTCAGAAGGGCAGAGAAAGGTGCATGGAGTGGCCCTGCGGTGATGCGGCTGTGTGAATGCCAAGCAGAAAGCAAGCTCAGTCTCACTATGACCCGGCCGGGACTGGTCTGAGCCTGCAGAAGTCCCCTAAAGCCGAGGCTGCACTTTCTGGCCCCTGATGCAGAAGGGGTGCAGCCAGAGCCACTGCAGGCAGCGTGTGGACCCAACAGGTGCACTGAGTGACCCTGGGCGCAGCTTTCCTGAACCTCAGTTTCTCCTCTCACTGGTTCACTCCACAAACACGTATAGGGCACTAGGACCCCGCAGGGGACACACACACACACACACACACACACACACACACACACACACAGACACAGACACGGTGCCTGCTCTCTTTCAGCTACAAGTTCTGGCGGGGAGGGCTTCACAACAGAGCAGACAGCTTCGGAAAGAGTGGTAACTGACAGCAAAGAAAGTTTGTGAAATAAAACGGGGAGATGGACACTGGGGGGAAAGGCATGCTGCTTCAGGCCATGCCCGGAGAGGGCCTCTCAGAGTGACATTTGCGTCGGAGACATGAAGGCGCCAAACCACCCAGGCAGAGGGAACAGCAAGTACGGAGGCCCTGAGGCAAAACCTGAAAGGGGCTGATATGCTGGTGGGAGAGGATGTCAGGTGGCAGAGGCCAGCTGATGGGACGCAGGGCCTTGGAGGCCGCAGTAGGGGTTTTGTCTTTTCCCCACGGGGCAGAGCGGTGACACTTCTGGAAGGTGGGTGGTGTATCCCCTCTCAGACGCCGCAGGGCAGGACTTGGCTTGTACAAAGGCAGAAAACAGCCCTGGGACCTCCCCTGCCCAGTACGGAGCCAAGGCACGTGCCACCACGCCCCACCAAAGCGCGTTCGCTGAGGACCCCTAGGCCCAGGAGCCATCTCAGGCCCCCCAGATGTGCACAACAGACGATCCTGGGGCTGTGCGTTCGCACAAGCTCTGACACAGGCGCCCCACCTCTGTGTATCCATGTGCCCAGACAAGAAGGGGCAAACCTGTCCCTGGGCCACCTCTCCCTGGCTGCCAGCACCTGACCCTGAGGCTCTCTACGGACCCGGGGCACCCCTGGGAGGGGGCTCACTGCAGAGACCGGCACTGTGGGGACTTCCCTTCCCCCAAAGCTCAGCTTCTGCGACTGGTGAGTCCTAGGCCACTGGCCCCCAACCCCCAGGAAAAGGGGAGCTGTTAACTGAGCGGTCCCTGGGGCCCCAAACCCAGCGGGTGCCGGTCCCCCAAAATAAGTGCTGCCTGGGGCCCCTGGAGGGGGGAGGGGCTGGCCAGCTGGCTGGGGCCCACGGGACTCCGCAGCCAGGCGGCATTCCTCCCCAGGCCGGTTCTAGGAGACCGCAGCCCCCAGCCAGTCCACTTGCCAACTCTGACAGCATCCATTTCCTTCTCCACTCACTTGGTTCCAGGCGAGAACGGAAGCATTTGCTCAACAAATATTGTCCATGATAACTCAACCAGACAAACAATAGTTTTCTGCCCTCCTATTAACCACGCAGCAAACAGCGGTCGCAGAGAGGGGGATAAAACATGACCCTCCCTCTCCCCGTCTGAACAGAAACCTCCAGGAGGAGGAGGGGAACAGAAGGAATTCCCCATGTATCCATTTTATCACGGCCTCCACCAAGTCCAGCAGTGTCCACCTCCCTAGCACATCCTGAACCGAATCAAGTGATATTTTGGCAACAGAAACACAACTGAAAAAAGACCGGCTGAGTAGCCAGACAGCCCCCAGCTCGGACAGTGTAATTTAGAGACTTTTCTCCCCAGCACCTCAAGACACAAACACACCTGCACCCAACGCAGGGTGCCGGGTCCTCCGGGAGCAACCCGCAGGGCGCGCGGGGCCCACGCAGCCCGGGGAGCCCTAAGGGGTGGGTGTGCCCATGCCCCAGGGGCTTCCCGTTCGCGACCCCGCGGCAGCATACTCGCGGGGGGCCCACCTACCTCCAAGGCCTCCAGCGTGCTGAAGCTGGCGATGGCGAAGCCATCGATGACCTCTTCCTCCTGCGAGCTGGACTCGCGGCGGCGGCGGCGCGGGGGACGCGCGGCGGCGGCGCGGGGCGGGGGCGCGCGGGGCAGGCCCGTGTTCTCCTTGCCGGGCCCGGGCTCGGGCTCGTCCCCCGACGACGCGCTCTGATCGCGGGCGTCGCGGGCCGCCTCCCGGCGCCGGCCGCGGTCCCGCTGCGCGCGCGATCGCCGGCTCTGGCGGACCTTGGCCTCCATGGCGCGCGGTGACCTTGCGACCGCGCCGTCGGGCTCCCGCTCCGCTGCCGCTGCGCTACGCGGCACCGCCGGGCTCGGTGCGGATCGCGCCGACTCCGGCCGTGGGCGGCGGCGGGCGGCGGGTCGGGCCAGACATGCCGCGCGGGTGGCCTCAGCCCCGGGCCCGGCGCGGCCTGGGCGCCTCGGCTCGGGAGGCCGCGCGCATCGGCGGGGAGGCCGGCGCTCAGCGGCCCTCGGCCGCGGCCCCGGGGGCACGCCCCATGCGCGACTGGCGGCGGGCAGCTGGCGGCGGGCGAAGGCTGGGCGGAGGCCCGGTGGGCGGGCGGGGCGCAGACCGGGGATGAGGCGCCTGGGCTCGTGAGGCGGCGGTGGCAGCGGCGCCCCGAGCGGATAACAACTGACGTACTTCCGCCAGGCAGCCGGCGCCAGAGGAAATGGGCGCTTCAGCAGGGCCGACGCGAGCCCCGCCCCGCCCTGGCCCCGTCCTGGCCCCGCCCCTTCTGGCCCCGCCCAGGCCGCGTTCTGCCCCTCGGCTTTGCCCCACCGCCCCGCCTCCGGCCCCGCCCCGCCCGAGCCGCGCTCCGCCCAGCTCTCACCCCGCCCCTCAGGGGAGGGAGCTGGGAGGCCGCCCCCCCTTCCCGCCCCTCCGCTTGCACCTGGGCCAGCGTCCCTGAAAGTGGGAGGTGTGGGGTGGTGGATCGCTGCCCGCTGTTTCAGTTGCGGGGTGGGGGGGCGTCTTTGCGCCTCCCCAGGCGCAGCTTCGTTCCGAAGAATCTTTAAATGGGAGCGCATGAGCAGAAAAGTGGGGGCCTCTCCACGCTCACCGTCACCCCCCTCCGCCCCCGCCCCCGCAGGGTGAGCATGGATGAGGCGTCCTCGTCCCAGCCCTGATGCGAGGGCCGAGGGTGGGGCGTCCTCGCCGCCAATTCCTGATACAGGGGAGGGTAAGGGTCTTACTCTGCTTGTGGAGGGGCACAGACCACCTCCGCCCATAGTGGGGGCGTGTGAAAGTCGGGTGAGAGTTTCTAGGCCCCTCACTACCCTGCACCCCAGTCCAGGACTTCTTCACGTGTCTCCTGACCCTCTTCCCCCGGGGTCTTCCTGCAGGCTGGTCTTGCCCCTCCACGGCTTCCCTGTGCTCTCCACCGGCCCCTGCCCAGGCACCCCGACCTCTGGGTTCTAGTCTGGGAAGGGGGAGTTCTACACGAAGTGCAGCCCCTCTCCCTTCTCCCGGGTCAAGTTCCCCACCTCACCCCTCTGGGTGGGAGGCCCCGGGCGTGCCTGGTTGGCACAGAGACAGCAGTTTGGGGTGCAGGGGCTGCTCCCCATCCAGGGCTGCATCATGGCAGGAACGGGTGAGAAAGGGCAGCTTGAGAGTTGAAAGCTAGGTATAGGAGGACCTTCCTCTTTCTCCGGTGGAGGCTGCGGTGAGGACCGACCGCAGGTGGGGAGGGGCCAGCTGTCTTCCTCAGACCCTAAGGTCATCCATTCATTTCGCACATGTTTACCAAATGCCCTACATCCCGGGACTGTCGGTGGCGCAGTCGACGAGACGGATGGCTCTTTTGGAAGTGAGAGAGGACATGAACACAGCGCCGAGTAACGTAATATGGAAGGGTGACTTGAAGAAAACCAACAGGGAAGTGTCATAGGAAGTGGGCATGGGGTGGTCCCGGAAGGCCTCTGAGGAGTGGCAATCGGAGCTGAGACCCACCAGATGAGAAGGGGCCAGCCAGCAGCCAGACCAGGGCCCCAGCGTGCACAGGGCAGGGAGCTGTGTGGTCCGGGCTGTCACAGGCTGTTGGCAGGGTTGTCCCTGGGGGTGGCTGGGAAGGCTGCTCTGCAAACTTCTGGATACAGGGGGTGGGGAGCTCAGGCCTCCAGACCATCCTCCAGTCCTCCCAGGCCCATCCTGCCAGGCTCCCTCTGCTCTGGGCCCTCCCCGCAGCCTCTCCTAGCCTCTCTGGGGTGGGGGCAGGGTCCCCCTCCCCCTCTTCCCATTCCAGATTTTGTTATAACTCTGACTTCCCCCAGCAGCATCCCTTTTGATTTTTAAGAGCCTTGTCATGAACACAGAAAACTTGCTTTGCATTCGTCCTCCCGTAATTCCCCTCTGAGGACAGAAGGCCAGAAAACCTGTGTTGGGGGGTGGTCCCAGGGGAAATGCTTTCGGGTTTCATTTGGATCTAGGCCCTTGGGCCTGCCTGCCCATCCCCAGAGGGGCCTCCAGGCCCCATACCTGCTCCGGAGGCCTCAGAGACCTGCAGCCTGGGCTGCTGAACTGACCTTGGGGACTGTAGGGGCTTCCTATGGGCCCTTCCTTGTCACCCCTTCCCCACCCTCCTAGAGCAATGCTTGGGAAGGTCCAGGTTCTAGTGTTGAAATTTTCAAGTGTAGAAATGACTGTGTCTGCTCATCTGTTCTTGAAGACGCTTGGATGTGCGTTCAGGGTGAAGGATGGGGTCTCTGTAGACCCCTGTGGGAACCCCTCTCTGAGTTTCTTAGGTCTCCTGGGGAGCAACCCCCCTCCTTCGATTCATTTCCAGGTGGCTAGCCAGCACCTTAGGGACCAGCTGCCGCCATCTCCTCAGGATTCTGGGCCCAGGGAACCTCCCCTCTGGAGAGGGGCAGGGTGGGGCGATCTGAGGCCGAAGCCTGCTGCCTGCCTTGTGCTCATTTTTCCCCCAGCTATGCACATCGTAACAGAATGACTGGGTACCCTTCCCAGGGCTCTAAACCTGCTTCTCAGGGTTCGCAGAAGCCCTGCAGAGCTGAGCGCCTGACTCCTCCACTCTCTGCTGGTGTAACGGGTGGCAGGGCCCCTGTGCCTCTCGTTTTGACCTGTTTGCTTGCACACACATTTGCCCTCTTGTTCCTGGAGAGACATGGCAGGGCTTTGGAGTGCGGACACCAACAGTGGCTAAGGGATAGCTTCTAGACCATGCTAGTGATGGGAACTTTCTGGATCTATGCTGTCCAGTCCAGTGGCCACCAGCCATACAAGGCTCTTGAGCCCTTGAGATGTGGCTCATGCAACTAAAGAAGTGAATTGTACATTTTATTTATTAACTTTAATCTGAAATGAAATAGCCCCTTGTGGCTGGTGGCTACTCTGCTGGGCAGGGCACATCTGGGACCTGGGCTCCAACCTCAGCTTCTGTCATCGGACTGTGGGCAGGTGGTCTAACTGCTCTGCATCAGCTGTCCCTTCCATGAACCCTGGGTGG
The DNA here is from genome assembly GCF_964341445.2 of Mesoplodon mirus. Lineage (NCBI taxonomy): Eukaryota > Metazoa > Chordata > Mammalia > Artiodactyla > Ziphiidae > Mesoplodon > Mesoplodon mirus. The sequence goes on from NC_138989.1 coordinate 808,032, forward strand.
GGGCGTGATGACGATGCTCCCTGTGGTGGGTGGTCTGAGCTTCACCTCGAGTGACACAGGGGCAGGAGGCTTGTTAACCTACCAGAGACTCATCCGGTCCTGGAGATTTGCCTTTCCAACAAGCTGGGCTGAGGGTCTGGGGATCACAGGTTGTGCGGGACCTGGCTCTTGATGACCTGGATTTCCTCCCTCTTCTCTGCCTTCCCACGAGCTCCCTCCAGGCCCCTGGGGCTCAGCTTTCTGGCATGCAGCCAGGCCAGGTCTCTCCTGCCTCATCCCATCCCTGAGGACTCATCCCTCCCAGTCCAACAGGGGAAAGGGGACCCTCCCCAAGGGCAGGACAATGCCAGAGAGAAGCCCCCCATCCCACCCCCAGCCTGCTGGCCCATTGCTGTGAGGCCAGAAGCCCAGCCTTCCCCTGGTCTCATCCCCAGAGCCAGGCCCTCGCCTGGTCACCACACACAGCAGAGTGCCCTCCCCAGCAGAGCTTTGAGAGGCATCGCTGCAAGTTATTTGCTTCCAGGGTGGCCTGTCAGCCCCATCAGTCTCCGCTGTTTGGCTTTGCGTTAGAGTCACCGCTTTTCTGTCAGGCTCTGAGCAGAGTTAATTGGTGTGGAATTGTATTCAGAATGCAGTTTGCCCTCACAGAGCCGCTTCAGGCCCTATAAATCATCCGAGTCGGCTGTTCCTTTGGGGTTCAAACATACTTTTCGCTTGTAGGGTGACAGCCAGAAAATGAGCTCCTGCTAACAGGCCAGCTCCTGCTGCCCCGTCTGTGAACAGCTGTTTGCTCCAGCACAGTGAGAGATGATGTTGGTTTCCACCTTCCCGGCATCCGTTCCACCTCCTTCTGGCCAGAGCGCCTCAATGTACTTGGACACTTAGCCTACCTCCATGGGCGCAGGCTGGGAGGGGTGGACAGCTCACTGCATGCTCCCCCCTCTCCTAGCCCAGGAACGGGCAGGTGTCCTAGTTCCTGCCATATTACTGCTGCGTGACAAACAGCCCCTGGAATCTCTGTGACTTGGAACATAACTCTTTCTTTCTTGCCGGTGGGGCTGCAGGTTCCTGGAGGGGCTCAGCTTCAGACTGTGGGTCAAGTTCAGGCCTGTTTCAAGGGACTCTCTCTGGGACCCAGGCTGCAAGAGGTGAGCTACCTGAGGCATTTTCTTTGCAAAACTCATGGGGCCAAGCCACACCGCACAGGCACTTTGAAAGTCTATGTTTGAGCCTCATCATGTCTGCTCACATCCCGTCCAAAGCAAGTCTCTCGGCCAAGACTGCCACCCATGGGGCAGGAAGTTGAGGCCTGCCGCTCCAGTGTGGGGAGGGGAGGGTGGCACTGTATTCTCATGGCGGGTGTGTGTGTGTGTGTGTGTGTGGCCCTGCTACAGGAAGGAAGTAGAGATTTGGAGACCATATTCCCATATGTCACAGCAGGGGCCCAGGCTACGCCAATCCAATGGCCTCTCTGAAATTAGACTCTGTCTTTTTTTTTGCCCACGCCGCAAGGCTTGTGGGTTCCTAGTTCCCACCAGGGATGGAACCTGCGTCCCTTGTAGTGGAAGCGCAGAGTCCTAACCACTGGACCACCAGGGGAGTCCCTAGAATCTGTTTTGAGCAGGGTATCCAGGGGATTGGGATTTGGATGTGCTTATCCCAAGCGTGCCCCCCCACTCATTCCTGCTGCTCGGGACCTGCTCTGTGCTTGGGCTCTGAGCCACTGCTGCTCGGCGGCTTCCCAGCTGTCCTGACCCCCTACTGCCCCCCCACCCCCGTCCACAACCTCCCTCTTCATCAGCCCTAACTCAGATGTCACTCCTTCCCGAAGTGCAGTTGGGCGCTTCGTGCTGGGTCGGCCCAGCTGAGTGGGAACATTTCTCAGAATTCCCCTCCCCGAGTGGCCGGTCAGGGCTGCCCACGTGAGAAGTCCGTGCACTCTGGCAGGCAGAAGTGAGAGCGAGAGCCGTCAGTTCACCTCCGGGGGCCCTGCAAGGCGCCCGGCCTGCCAGCGTCACCCACGGAGTCAGGATCCACCAGCCCCCGTCCCTGAGAGGCTCAGGCAGCTCTGGGCTGCAGCCCCGGGGGCTTCCTCCATCTCCTGCCCCTCCTGGAGCCCCGAGGAAGGGCTTGGCTCCCTGGGACGGCTGTGAGAGGTCCCTCTGGAGCTCGGGTTTGTCCAGGCTCTATCTTGACAGCTGCTGCCCAGCCTCCTGGCCATGCTAGAGACACACAGGCAACACCCCGTAGCGCTGTCCCCGCCACCCCTATCCACCCATCGCGGAAGGCCAGGCTTCGGTGCCCAGTCCCACAGGCAGTGCACCTCCCTGGCCCCGAGGCCTCTCCAGGCACAGGCTCCCTCCTGCCATCTTGGTATCCTCTCCTTCGTGGGTGCGTCAGTTCCAGAAGAGCAGCTGTGGGCCTGACTCCGTGCCGGCACATACTGGGGGCCCTGAGTATCCTTTGTCTGGGGTGCCCCAGGAGTCCTGGCTTCCTGATTCTCCTTGGAAGGTGTCTTCCAGCAGGTCCAGCCTTGGAGGAGTGGAAGGCTCATGCAAGAAACGGGTGTTTGGGGACTTCTCTGGTGGCGCAGTGGTTAAGAATCCGCCTGCCAATGCAGGGGACACAGGTTCAAGCCCTTGTCCGGGAAGATCCCACATGCCGCAGAGCAACTAAGCCAGTGCACCACAACTACTGAGCCTGCGCTCTGGAGCCCGCGAGCCACAACTACGGAGCCCACGTGCCTAGAGCCCGTGCTCTGCAACAAGAGAAGCCACCGCAATGAGAAGCACACACACTGCTATGAAGAGTAGCCCCAGCTCGCCACAGCTAGAGAAAGCCCGCATGCAGCAACGAAGACCCAACACAGCTAAAAATAAATAAATAAATAAATTTATTTAAAAAAGAAAGAAAGGGGTGTTTGCAAGGCAGGGAGATCCTGTCTGTACTGTCCCTGTGTCCCCAACATGGCCCTGAGTGGTATGCACAGCAGGTTGGGGGTGGCAGCCTGTGGGAGGGAGGACGGGGCCACGGGGACCCCTGGGGCTTTTCCACTTGAAGTGGACAGAAGCCCAAACCCAGCCTGGCTTCCTCTGCTGTGGAGCTTCAGATGTGCACCTGGGCCTCAGGTCGGGCTGGACTCAGACTGGCTTCACCTGGGCAGGTGAGGGTTGCAGCAGTCTCATCCTGCTAAGTTCAGGTCAACAGTAAAGAGGCAGTCTTTTCAGAGCCTTCAGAGGGAGCACAGTCCCGCTGGCACCTTGATCTAAGACCTCTGGCCCCCAGAACTCGGAGAGAGTGAGTTTCTGTTGCTTTAAGCTGCCCATTTTGTGGCCACAAGAAATGACTACAGGCTGCTACCCTGAGGGGGGTTTGTTGCTTCCCCTACCAGCACCCCCTCCTTGAGCCCCCTACAACCTCGCCTTGGTCCATGGAAGGGATGGAAGTGGCCATGGGCCCATTCTGAGCCTAGACTCAGGAGACCCTGTGTGTTTCCACTTGCTCTCTTACGCCACTGCCAGGGCCGTGAGAAGGCTGTGCCCAGGCTAGCCCACTGGACCCAGGAGGATAGGAAGGGTGAGACACACCCAGGACTGAGTGCCCTGGCTACAGTGCTGGGCATGCCCATCGTAGAGTGAGTCCAGCTGAAATGAGCAGTCCAGCCAATGTCCAAACACATGAACCATAAACACTTGTCCAAAGAAGCTGGGATCTTGGGGCTGTTTGTTACTCAGCATGTTGTGGACTAGCTGACTGATGCAGATGGGGATGAGGAGGGTAGAGGGGATGTGCAGCCAGGCTCAGAAAAGACCTCACATAGCTCCTCAGCTACAGCTTGGTGCCTCAGGCATGGACTGTGATGAGACCAGCGGTCAGGGACTGAAACGTTTCTGCTCTGCCAGCCTGTGGGAGCCAGCTGTTGGTTCTGCAGTGACTTTCAGGACATCTGTGTGTGCAGCAAAGGCAGTGTGACCTCGAGGGGCACAGACCTGGCCTGCGGGGGCCTGCGGTCAGCACTGGAGGTGGGTAGTTAGCAAGTCATTACACTCGAAGTTACCAGGTTCTGCCGTGGCTGGTTGGCTGTGGGTGTGAGGTTAGGAAGCACAGGCACCTCTTTCAGTGAGTGTGACAGTGAAGGGGAACATGGTGTGGGACGGTACCTGGAGAGAAAGGTGGGGCCGGGAGAAGCTCCCCATGGAGGGAGCACCGTGCGGTGGCGCAGCAGTGGTGATGGTGACAAGGACACTAATAGCCATCGCTTTTTGAGAATGTACCTATCAGATGTGGTTCCAAGTCCTTTTCCTGCATTAACTCATTTAATCTCTTAGTTGAGCTAACACAAGGCTCTTTGTAGGTGTTCTTATTACAGGTTGCCATTCTTAATTGCAATTCTTAATTGTCTCCAGCTGGAAAAGTGCAGGGCTCAACACATTCTCATAAAATGTTATGTGTTCCGTGTTACCCATGTAACAATCAAGAAGTAGAACGCTACTTACAGCATTGGCTTTTATTTATCTTACTTGATGTTTTATTGATACAACATGATTGCTGCAGTTCCAGCCATCATGGCCTCACTCCAGCACCCCATGAGGAGAGGAAAGCAACAGTGGTGCCAAGTCCCAGGAGTCCTCATCACCAGAATAGTGTGTCTCATGGCCATTAATTGTTGTAAAGGAAGCTGGGAAAGTGAAAATCTGGCAAAGCGGGGTGGATTTACTAATGACAGTCTTCAACCAAATATGATTTGTCATAAAGCTGGGGGTGGGGGTCAGACTGTCCTGTGGTCCTGGGGTTTCTGCCTCTAAAGGAACAAAATGGGGCTCTGTGAGCCAGGAAGAGGGGCATGGATGGCTATTTGGTGGACAGTGAGCATTGTCCATCATACATTGTGCAGCATGTCTTTGGTGCTGGCACCCTGATTTTCCTCTGGGGAATCCCTCCTCTCCTGTACTCAGTCCATGAAATTAAGGAGGTGTTAACTTCATCTCTGGCTCCAGGTGTGAGTGTGTCACTCAAGCCTTGCCAGTTGGAACATCTCACTTATGTGCCCAGTGATTGGTCCAGGGGTGGGCACATGACCCAGGGCCTTGGTGATGACCATGGAAGGGAGGTTCCCTCCTTCCCTCAGGCCTTGGGGGCAGGCAGGTGTCAGCTGGGGTCTTGCCGTCACAAGGGGAGTGCCTGCCAGAGACTGGATCCCACATGGAGGACAACTGAGCAAGGAGACTGAGGGGACTGAGATCTAACGACATTTTTAACTTCGGATCCAGCTGTACCTGAAGCCAGTGCTATGCATGGACTTCACATACACATGATGCAATATATTCCCTTTTGGCTTAATCCAGTTTGAGTCTTCTGTCACAAGCACATCTTGCTGAAAGAGTGCATCTGAAACGACCCCGTTACCTGTCAAAAGCGCATGAAAACCCCAGCCAAGGGGATGGGGCCCGGGTTCTCTGGTTCCCTGTGCCTTGGAGCTTGATACTCCCTCCCAGGCTCCTGGCTGCCCCTCAGTCAGGGCTGATGCCACCCACCACCTCCTCAGGCAGGAAGTGGCCCCTGAGGAGTCCGGCCCCGGCAGCTCTCAGGCACCCGTGCCACGCTCGGCTTCTTTGTTTGTCCAGCAAACGTTTCCTGAGCTCCTTGGAACTCCAGAACTTACCTTCGGTTATGGAGAATCCAGAGAAGAGCAGGATTTGGATTTGTCGGGTTTTCTTTGGCTGTTCTTGCAAACGGCAGACACCCAAGTTCCGGTTCCACTGACTCGGGCCGGAGGAGCACGTCGAGGACACGGGAGGGAGGTTGGGCAAATCACCCCTGGAGGGCGGGGCGGGGGCGCTCAGGAGCCACCGGGATGGGGGCTCGGGCGCACGTCCACGCGCGCTCCGAGGGCCGGCGGCTGCTCTTGGCGCTGTTGCCCTCTCCATTGCCTTGAACTGTTGGTGAGCGCCTAGGCCACGACAGGCTAGCTTACGGTGTGGCTGGAGCTGGAAGTGCAGTGCTTCTCACAGGCTCATTCTACTCCTATCCACGTGGGCATTCAGGGACCCAGGCCGGTGGAGGGTCTACTGTCTGGAACGGTATCAGTTGCCCGAGCCGTGTAAGAGGGTGCTGGGAGGGAAGGCCCCAACCCGTCGTGCGGTGGCCCTGAAGTGACACAGGGCAGAGCAGCCACATGGGTCCCCCAAACACGAGGGGGCTGGGAAGTGAGAGGAGCTCACAGGTATCTGTAAGCAGTAGATGTCTCTCCAACAGCGTTTACGAGTCCTGGAGCGTAGACAGGGCTCGATACGCACCAGCTGCTGCGCTTATAACTCTCTGGACTCGTACGCAGAAGCCCTATTTTCTGGTCCTTCAGAGATCACACGAGGTCTCGAGTCTCAGGTTACCCCAGGTCCGTGTTATCACCGAGCACCTGCTCTGCTGGGCTCTCTGAGGGACAACGTAAGACTCCATCCTTGCTTAAGGCATAGCATCTTTATTTCAAAGATTCTGAACTTGATCTGAATTCTGCTGTGGGCTCACTTTTTGGGCAGGTGGAAGGTCAAGGCATTTGAACACCTTTAGGCAGAGTCCGTGCTTCCCTGCCACAATCCTTACCACTCCCTATTCCCTTCCACCAGATGCTTCGCTCATCTGGTTCCTGCCTGTCTCCGCAGATATCTGTTGCCCCTGGATTTCCTTATCTGCTTGTCCAGGTTACTCTTTAAGCCTTGTTTCAGGTGGATCCAGAGAATTGATGATTAACCTGACCAGAGCTGACCTTTAGAGATTTGGGCTGAAAATTGTCACTCCAAATACAGGCTGGAAAGCCTAAGTGCTGAAGGTTGGCGTCTCCTGAAGTTGTGCAGTGTACAACCTGTGTGGGTGTACACGACGACCCTTTTCTGGAAGGGAATGAGAGATGGGCCAGTTCTGGAACCTGGCCACCACGGTGTGAGGAAGCTCAAGCTGCTGCCCATGGCCATGTCCTCTTCTCCCTCCTTCCCTCACCCTTCAGACCTCACATGGCTCATCCTTCACTTATCACCTGTGCTCAAGGCTCAGCAGAGGCTCACAAGGATCCATTGGGACCCCTGCTGTTGTGAAGAACCTAAACCCAACTCAACTGGCGTACGTAGAACGAAAGGACTTTATTCATGTTGCTGAAAAGGGCAGACCCAGCTTGACCTAGGGTTTCAGATAATCTGCCAAGACCCTGCCTCCCTCCATCAGCTCCGGTGTCCCCTATGTTGGCCCTGTTCTTGGCCAGGCTCACACCCTGGGGTGCAGGTTGGGGAAAAATGGCCCGGAACTGAAGCTGCCCGATCACACTCTACCAGGGCAGTGACCCCAGTGAGACGGTCCTAGTAAAATCCCAGGGTTCACTGTGATTGGACTCACGTGGGGATCCTTGATCAAACACTGTGACTGGGGGCATGATGACAATGACATTAATAGTTAGCAGTTAGAGTGCTCATCAATGGCCAGAGTTCCATCTTCCTACCTAGACATTTAATTGTCATAGCAACCCAGTGAGATCAATCCTTTTTTATCCTCATTTTATCACTGAGGACACTGAAGCACACAGAGGTTGAATAACTTGACCTAGAAGTCACATAGCTTTTAGTCATGAGCCAGGCATCATGGGTCCCAAATTACCTCACCTTCCTCATCACCACCATCACCTTCTTCATCACCTGTTTCACCATCTTCCTCCTCCTCATCGTCTCCACCACCATCATCAGCATCCTGAGAGTGAAAGTGGAGATGGAGGTGGTGATAGTGGTGAGGGTCGCAGGGAAGACCTCTCTGGCACTGGGGTCTCCAGCCCAGATGTCAGGCAAGAGTGCTTTGCCTGCATGGGGAGGGTCAGGGAAGCACGTTGGGAATATCAAGCCTTTGCTGAAGGACCAATATATTGGCTTCAGGCTCCCTTTCTTTGCAGTGTCACTACTCATAGATGTGAGGTGCTGGGGGGACATGAGGACTTGCTCACAGCTGGGGAAAGTTGTGGAATTTTCCTCCAAGAAGGCAGAGTTGGATGTGGAGTGACTCCTTCCCAGTCCCTCAAGCCCCACCTGGAACACCCACACCAGGTCTTGCAGGAAGTGCTGAGGGCCGTGTGTTCCTATCCAGGGTGATGGACACACAGTCTCCCACCAAAGGCTCCTGGCTGAGCCCAGGCAGAAGCCAGCCTGGGAGGCCCCACCTGCAGGGTCAGGAATGGGCAAGGAATGAGTCCCAGGGCAAAGAGCTGGGCACAAGTTGGAACACAAGGGTGGAAACAAGAAAGAACCTCCTGGCTGGCTACGCACAGACAAGTCTCTTCTTGCTGCAGTGAGGCAGGCAGCTCAAACCTCTGTTAAAGAGATAACGCTCAGCCCTTCTTGCTTCCCTGGGTGCCCTGACATTTTTCTGAAGATGGGGAAAGGCTGACGTCACAGGAGATTCTTTTGACGTTCTCCGGATGGCACAGAGTGGAGGATGCTCAGCGTGAGAGGCCATTGTGAGCACCCAGTCCCCATGACATAGAGACCAAAGCCCCTGGGGGGTGATTTGTTTAAAGGCACACAAGGTGGGTCAGGGTGGAGCCAGGACACAGCCTACCTGTAGGGATCTCTTTAGGACCCAAAGAGTGTTAGTGAGGGCTCTCCCCAAAATGACAAAAACCCAACCCAATCAGGCATGAATACAAATGGAACTGTGCAACCTCAGGCAAGTGGAGATGCCAGGGATACTGGTTTCAGGTATGGCTTGAACCAGAGGTCAACCCAGGCCGACACATCTGAGTCTCTCTGGCTCGGTGCTCAGCCATTCACCTTTGCTAGGTGTTTGCACGTATCCAGGAGTATCACTGGTCTGACTAAGGTTACCTGCCCAGACCTGGACCAACCTGTGTGACACGGCCAGAGGTAGGGGGAGTGACACCTGCTGACTGGCCAGGCCTGGGTTCGACCAAGGTGAGGGTGGGGCCCCTGAGTCTGTACTCACAGGGGGAGGCTGCTCCTCAAAGCAGGCTGGGGTGCCATTAGCAAAAAGGGGGAGGGAGGTAGGCAGGCAGAAAGAGCCCTGTCCCCCGCAGTGGGGCTCCCCTGGCCCTGACGGATGCAGAGGGGCCCAGCATCGCCTGTCCCTTCCAGGGAAAGCCCCTGGCTCTCCTCAGTGAGGCCCGCTGGGAGCAGGTCCCCAGCCACATGTGTGCTCTGGGCACTGGGCCAGCAGCCTGGCCGGGGGGTCCCAGGGGAGCGGGTGTCGGGCTGCCAGGCGGCCCACACGCTCTGGGCTTTTCCATGGCAACAACTGGGCCAGCTGGCAGCTGGGCAGGCACTTCACGAGCCTCTCAGAGGACATGAGGCCGTGTCCTGCATCCTGATGAGGGAAGAAGCTAGGCTTGAGGGTGTGGCCCACAGCGGCGTTAGCGACACGGCTGGCAGGAGGTGGAAGGAGGCTGGGGGCTCCCAGGAGGGCCAGGCAGGGCTGGACCAACCGAAGCTCACCTCTCACCCATCCTGCAGTCTCCTGGGCACAGGTGCAGTGGTTCAGAGCCTGACTTTAAAGTCATCGTGTGGGTGAATGACCTCCAACGCTGTGCACACAGCAATCTGGGCCTCAGTTCCCTCACCTGTAGGACACGAAAAATCATGCCCATGTCATAGGGTTGTTGAAAATCGTAGGTTTAAATGAAATGGAACGAGTCAGGCACCCTCCACCGGGGCCCTTTGAGGAAGGTATAGAAAAGAGACGCCAGGAACCTGCCTCGAAAGGAATGGCGGACGACGGCCTTCAGGCAGACGGAGAACGATTTAGGCCAGAACTCAGGTCTGCAGAAGAGAAGAGAGCTGGGGAAGGAATAAATGAAGGCAGAATAAAATCTTCGCTTTTTCTCATTCTAATTGTCCTAACACGTAACAGTTTCTTCAAAATGATACCGGCACAATGTATCGGGTGATTATAGCTTATGGGGATGTGAACAGAGCAGTGTTCCATGAAGGTGCTGACATGCCTGTGGAGCCCGGCAGTGTTATTGGAAGTGGACTTGGATTGGTTGTGAATGTACATTGCAAACTCTAGGGCAACTACCAAACATTTTTTTTTTACAGGAAGTACAGTTGCCGTGTTGCAAAGGGACACAGGTGTGTTTGGGGCGTGGGCGTCCACAGGTGCGGCTGGCACAGGAGGAGCCGTCCCACCTGGGGCTGAAGGGCGGAGGGGAGGGGACAGACGTGGGAACCGAGGGAGTGAGACAGACACACGGGGAGGGAGAGAGGAGGGGACCCTACGTGGGCAGGATGCCCACAGGAGCTGTTGTCCAGGTAGGTCAAGGGCGGCAGCCAGGGGCCCTCCCTCTCTTGCCCCTGGCCCTGCTCTCCTGCGGACGTTCCCTGGGCTGGACTCAGTGGTGGCCGGAGGGCAGGGAGCCCGTGACTTGCCCTCTCCGGGCCCACGGCAGGATGGGGAAGTGTGGGGCAGGGAAATTCCAGGAAAGGCACAGATGGTGACCTGCCCCCGTTCCCAGTAGCCGGGAGCTGCTAGACGCCTGTTTCTGTTCCTGGGCTTCACTTCCCCGCCCCACCTTGGGGGGTCTGGAGCCTAAGTGACGGGGCCAGGGTCTTGTCCTTGGGAGCTGTGCTCTCTCAGGGCTGGACCTAGTCCTCAGGATGTTTCAATCACCGTCTTTTTAACGACCTCAAACAGATGCTCTGCCCACCAGGGAGAGACGACGTGGTGTGCCAGGAGCCTGCCCAGCAAATTTAATCAGCCACGTTACTCATCTAACAAATGCAAGCCTTCTCCACCCCACAGCCTCCAGGCGACCACAAGCGAGTAGAAGCAGGGATGTAGCCAGAGGGTGGGGACGGCCCAGGGCCATCCTGGGGCTGTGGGGAGGCCCTGGGGGAGGCTCCTGGCACCCACCAGCTGTTGGTGACAGCTGCTTCCGTCTGTCCCCCTACCCCAGGGCTCTGTCAGAGGGTTGTTGTTCAAACAGATTGATTTTGGCAAAGCCCGTGGGATGAATGTGCTTTCACAACTGTCACCGGGCGTGCGGGTTCCTGGCTGCCAGAGGGAGGGCCACGCCAGAGGCACTCCCTGGTCTGGAGGCCAGGAGCCCGACGCAGGTCTCACGGGGGCCAAGGGGTCGAGGAGTCGGCAGGCGCCCCAGGCAGCCGGCTGGCCCTGCTCTTGAGGGCTGCCTGCAGTCAGGCCCCAATCCTCACCCCAGTGAGACACAATAAGTGAGTCAGATGGGTGACAGTCGGTGGTGAGGGCTGGCAAAGACAGGGCCCAGGGGGCTTAGGTCACAGTTAAAAAGGAGGCTGGGGCGGGGGTGGCATCAAATAGAGGCCTGGGTGAAGGCCTGAGGAGCGGCCCCTGCTGTGGCAGTGGGGATAGCGCGTGAACACGCGGCCACAACTGGGTGAAGGACAGAGGCTGTGAGTACAAGGGGACGACGGCCCAGCGCCCAGTGGGCTCAGCATATGTGACCTGGGTGTGAACTGCAGCCTGGGTCAAGGTCAGACCGTGCACTGAGGGACCCTTGGCTCATCAAAGGCCACCTGGCGCTCCCAGGACTGGGACGGAGCCCTCGGAGCAGGAAGCCCCTGCAGCCTGGGAGGACCCGCCGTCCACATAGATGCGACAGAAGGTCATCTCCGACTCTCACAGGGCCAACGCTTTCCCGGGGAAGCAGCAAGGGGCCAGGTGCTAGCAGAGGGGTCAGCCTGACCCCTGGCCTTTCTCTCTGTCGCTGTGACCCAGTGCCTGGGTCCTCAGGCCCAGACAGCGCTCCTGGAATCTGGAAGGCACCCCTGCTTGTCCCCCACCCTCACATCCAACCGGGCAATTGACTGATTCCAACCGATACTGATTAAGCCCCTGCTCTGTGTCAGGCCCTCTTCTCATTACTGGGATGCAGCGCGACAGAGCACAGAAGGTGCCCCCGTGTGAGTTTTGGAAGCAGCTGTGCTGGCTATTGTGTGAGCGTTAGCCACCCTCAAAGTTAGGGGGAGCCCAGTGCACACAAGAGCCCTGCTTCTGACACCGACGACAAGTCCAAGGCCCCGGAGATCCCCTCGGGTTGGACAACCCCCCGGGAGGACTACCCGAGCCCCCTCAGGGCTCTGTTCTCACGGTCCTGCTTCACTGCAGGGCGGGGGCGTGAAGTAGCCTCAGCCAAGGGAAGGGCGCAGGACAGACCCAGGAGATCCCCGACCCCGAGCGCCCGGTGTCTTCCTCGTGGGCCCTGACGTGTGACAACACACGCACGGGGTGCTGCCCGCCGGGGGCTCCCCGCCTCGGCGTCCCGTTTTTACCGGGGCTGTGGGACCCACGTGGCGGCCCCCAGTGTCCAGCCCCTCCGGAGGGGGAGCAGATGCCACTCAGCCCAAAGCCCCGCCGTGACCCCCATCGGGGACTCTGACAGGCCGCGGCCCCGCAGACGGCGCTCCCATCAGGACGCCCGGGGCCTCGGGTCCCTCCTGGAGCCGGACAAAGTCCAGCCCTCAGTTTGGGGGGTGGTTAGCTCTACAGTCTCTGCAAAGCGCCTCTGGTTGGAGCAGACTGAGGTTGGAGCCGACGGAGACTCCCCGAGGCGGGGTCAGAAGGTGCCACCTGCCACGCAAAGTCCTTCCGTGAGGCACAGCCTCACGGCTACAACTGCCAACAGTGCCCTCTGGGTCCCGTCCCCGTGCTCTGGGCCAGGGCGGGGGCAGGGGCACACCAAGTGGCCACATGGTGTGGGGCTTCCGCGCTGCCCCAGCGCTGTGCCTCGGGCTCCAGCTGTCACTCCCTCGGGTGGCACGGCTTGGGTGCCCTCTGTGTGCTGATGTTCTGGGCCCAGGACGCAGCTGGCCTGCTGTGTGTCCTGTCCAGTGTCACACAGAGAAATAGAGCAGGAAGAGGGTAGGGAACGAGGGTACTCAAAGGGCAGAGCAGGGCCAGCTGAGAAGGTGCCTTATCTGGAGGGGGTGAGGGAGCCAGCCACGTGATGCCCGGGGAAGGTCAGCGGGGGCCAGCGGGCTGCCCAGTGGGGAAGCAGCGGGGCGTGTGCACAGGCCCGTCCCCTATCGCTGCTGTGACGCGGCCTCTGAGCCAAAGGGGCGCCGGGGAGGGCGTGAGACCCGGGAGGCAGGAGAGGCGGAGACAGCGCCTCGTGTGTCAGCCCGCCTGGCCCTGGAGCCCACACCCAACACCGCTCAGGGTCAGCGATGAGCCTCTGAGGGCGGGCCCCTGCCGCAGAGGCCTCGCGGGTGTAGGGCCTCTCCAATCCAGAAGGGCCTGAAGAGCACCCAAGGTGCAGGCAGGAGCACGCGGCCCTTCTGCCCGCCTCACTGGCGATCAGGGACACCTCGTCTCATCTCCTCCTGCCCTCGGACCGGGCTTCACCCCGTCGGCTCCTCTGGTTCTCAGGCCTTAGAACGCGGGCTGATCTACCCCACCGGCTGTCCTGAGCCGCCGGCTTGCAGGCGGCAGGTTGTGGGACTTCCCAGCCTCCATAATCACGTGAGCTCATTCCTAGAATGAATGAATGAATGAATACAAGCAGGGGGCCGGCTAACGCCACTGCAAACCTAGGCAGAAGAGGCGGGGCTGGGGACGTGCGTCTGGATACGAGTCATTCTCATCCTGGTCGGATGCACTTGCTCCGAGACCGTGTCCCTGGACCACTGTGCGCACCGGCACCCAGCTGCCGGTGATGCGCCAACACGTGCCAATGTCCTGGACGTGGCCGGGAGGACAGGAATATGCGAAGGCGTGAAGGTCCTCCTATCGACCTAAGAAACCAGGACGGAGCAGTCGTCTCTCAAGGTGGGGGGGGCGCTGTGTGAGGGGCAGGTTCGGGGTGTCGTGCTTGCTTCCTGGGGCTGCTGTAACAAAGCACCACAAACCAGAAACAACAGGAGTGCATTCTCTGACCATTCTGGAAGCCCGAAGTCTGAAGTCAAGGTGTGTGCAGGGCCACGCTCCTTCCAGAGGCTCCAGGGGAGGATCCTTCGTGCCTCTTCCAGCTTCTGGGGGCCCCAGGTGCCCCGGGCTTGTGGCCCCATCACTCCCGTCTCTGACCTGCACCCACCTGGACTTCTTCCTCTGCCCAGCCCTCCTCCCGCCCTTTTCCTCTCCGGGGTGCAGGCCCCTCCCAGGCATCTTGCTTACTTACCCAGGGCTCGGGAATAAGACCTGGATCTGTCTGTGGGGGTGTGGCCTGTCTCTCGACAGGGGTTTCCCCTCCTTCACCCCAACATGGACTTCGTTCCGGGAGAAAACGTCTAACGCCAGGTGGCCATCTGAGCACCTGCAACAGCAACGCTGCTCAGCTGGTTGCAGGCTCTCTACGGCACTTCACGTGCATCACACCCCTGGCTCTCAGGTCGCCTCCGAGGCTGGTGGCGCTGTACCCATTTCATGACGAATATGGGGGCCAGAGAGGCAAAGCGACTTGCCTGAGATTGCTCAGCAAGAGGTTGTGGCGCTGAGGTCCAAACAGAGGCTTGTGTCCTGCTCCCAGGCCGTATCGCAAAGGGGAGGGGACAGGACCAGAGCCGCTCTTGGTGGAGGCCCACCGGCTCCTTGGGGCGGCAGGAGGCCAGCCTCCAGCTGGTGGCTGGTCATATTTATTCTGCTTGAATAACAACAGCAATGACATGAAAAGAGCTAAGAGATATTTTCTCCGCCCGAGACAAGGACTCACCTAAGTGGCTGTGAGAGCCCTCGTGTCCACCACGGCGTCCCCAGGCCAGGCAACGGCGGGGTGGTGGCTGACGCTCTCATTCACTTGTCACTTGAATGGGCAAGTGCTGACTGCGGCCTGTGGGTCAGGCCCTGGTCTGGGCGCTGGCAGCAGGCAGAGCCCAGGCACGGAGAGGCCCTGCTCCCATGGGGTTGTCCTGCTCCAGGGCTCTCGGGGTGGCCGCCATGAGCGGAGCAGGACGTGGCCCTGCCCTCCGTCCCTAGAATGTCCAGCCTCACACGTTGGCGAGAAATAGGGTCCTCCTGCTAAGGCCCCACCAGGACGGGTGACCCGATGGAGGTCAGGCAGGCTGGGGTGCAGGAGTGGGAGGCCAAGCTGAGGTGGAGCCGGGGAGGGGAAGGCCTCTGCACAGGTAGCACGGGGACGTCCAGGTGGCCTGGATCCGCTGGCCAGAGTTCAGCTGTCCTTCAGACTGCTAGTCTTTAAACATTTGTTCAGATTTTGTTAAGCGGTGGTGGGGAGAGACAGCTTTTTACTTTGCTAACATTTCATTTCTTCCCCAGCACTTTGTCATGAAAAATTTTTGATCACACGGGGAAGCCGAAAGAACGTTCCAGTGCAGACGCACAGCCCATCGTCCAGACGCGGCTGCACCACTTACTGGACCTGCTCTCCACCCAGCTCACACCCGCCATCCAGCTGGGCAGGTCACCTTGGGCAGCGGCAACAAGTAGCCACAAACTGCGGGCTGGGTCCAGCAGACTTTGTCCTCTTACAGCCCGGAGGCCAGAACTCTGGGATCAGGGGTTGCAGGGCTGGGCCTTCCCTCCGAGGCGAATCTGGGCCGGGCCTCCTCCAGCTCCTGGAGTTGCCAGCATCCTCATTGTCCTGGGCTGGTGGCTGCGTTGCCCCCGTCTCTGCCTGCGTCATCACGTCACCTCCACCTCTCTGTGTCCCCTCCCTTTCTCATCTGATGACCTTTGGGGGCCACCAAATGGTAAGTGAGAGAGCTGGAATTCAGGAGGACGGGAGTCCCCCAGCCCAGGAATAAATGAATTCGTAAATGCAGGCGTGATACGGGTAGCACCAGGGGGAGGCTGCTTTCACTGTAAATCAAGAGCCACCTCTGTTAGGGCCTCTCAGGGATGGGACGAGAGATGGGGATGCCGGAGGTCGGGGGGATGACCCCGATTTTCATCTTGTTCCATCTTAGACTTCATTTCTGAGCATATAATATCTGGACAATGATGGCAATTAAATGCAGATTAAAAATTAAATTCGAAGTGTGACCTACAAATAGGAGAGAAAGGTGCAAACACCAGCACCTCGACGTCCCCCAAAGCCAATCCTGGTCTGGGAGCTGGGGTGTGGCTGCTGGCCGCCAGGTGGCCTGGCTGCAGGTGCAGGAGGCTGCTGGCCTGGGAGAGCTGGCGGCACGGGAGAGGAAGTCCTCTTTATGGGGGTCCCAGGCTTGCCGCATTGGGGCCCCGAGGAGGGCTGGCTCCCTGCCTCTGCCTCCTGATTCCTGCCCACTACCCCCAGCCTGTGACCATCAGACCATGGGATGCAAGCCCGGCCCTCCAGCCCTCCCAGCAAACATCGGACTGACGCGGTTTGATAGCCAGAGACACCTGACCCCTCCACGAAGCCCTCCCCAGGGGCACCTCTGGCCTGGCGGTGTTGACTGCGCCCCAGCCAGCAGCTCAGGGAGAGACCTTGCGGCCAGGGGAGGAGGCTGGGGACCAAACAAAGTGAGATTTCAGTTTCCAAAAGGGTGGAGAGGATGGGGGCCAAGCCCTCGGGCCTCTGAGGTGGATGTGGTCTTGGGCACAACTCCAGGGCAGACCTTGAGTGGACACTGGAGGCCCTGGGAGAGGGGACAGTGACCGGGTGGCAGGCTCCCCTGCTGCATGACAACAATCACACGAGCTCGTGGCTCACAGCCACCCGCCCTTCTTCTCCCCGCGAATCCCAGTCTGGGGGGTCAGGTCTGGGCAGGTGATTCCTTTCGGAGGTTCCGGGGAGAGTCCTTTCCTTGCCTTTTCCAGTTTCTAGAAGCTGTCCTCACCCTTGGCTCCGCCCCTCTGCAACTTCAGAGCCAATCCTTCCAACCTCTGCTTCCGCCGTCATGTCACCTTCTCTGACTGACCCCCCACCTCCCCTTATAAGGACCCTTGTGATGACACTGGGCCCACCCTCATCACCCAGGACAATCTCCCCATTTGAGGACCTTAATTCATAATCTCTTCCAAGGCCCTTTTGCCTTATAAGGTAACTATTCACAGATCCCACAGTTTGGGACCTGGCATCTCTGGGGGCTGTGACTCTGCCCCCCACCCCCGTGCTAGACCAGCGAGGAATAAGGCGGCTGGGGAAACATGTGTGAATTTTAGCGTTTGGCCAGACTTCCAACCTGTTCTGTGGCGAACAGCAAACAAGGCTGGATGCTGAAGGAGACAGTGACCGCTGGACCGCGGGTTGCCGCCTGGGGACGGACGGGGTGTGCCGACCAGGCCGCCCCTTCGCCAGTCCTGAAGGTGGACGAGGATCCTTAGGGGACACTCATCAACCTCGTGGCTGTAATCGTGCTGATGGTCCAAAAGATTCCACTCAGCTGCACCAAGGGAATGCCCACCCCCTGGGGACGGATGGTCTGGGTGTCAATCCCAGCTCCGCTGTCCTTGTGCGTGGCCCTGGGCAACTTACTGACCGCGCTGCATCCTCGGTGGCTCACCAGGAGCACACATCTGCCTCAGATGGGGGTGTGAGGGTTACAGTGATTTGATCCACGTGTAGCCGGCGAGTCTCTAAAGATGCCAGCATAGCATCTCCCACTTGCATGCCCTCCTCTGGTCCTGGTGGGGCCTGCTCCCTGCCCTAGAACCGGGCCGGCCTTCGTGATTGCCTTGGCTGACACAGCACAGTGCACGTCGGGCCGTGTGCTGGGCTGTGTGACGCTGGATGTTTGCACTTGGAACCAGCCGCCATGCTGTGAGGAAGCCCCAGCAGCTCACGTGGAGAGAGGCCACGTGGGGAGGAACCAAGGCCCTTGGCCCCCAGCCATGTGACGGCGCTGTCTTGGAAGTGGGTCCTCCCGCCCAGCCGAGCTGCCCAGGTGTGGAGCAGAGGCAAGTGTGGTCACTGAGCCCTGCCCACCTGGCAGGCGCATGAGCAAAAGAACTGAGTGCAGTTGGGTTGAGCCACCGAGTTTGGGCGACTTATCAGGTGGCGACAGAGAACTGAGGGCCCGCATGAAGCACTTAGCTCGGTGGGAAAGTGCTCAGTAAGTGCAAGGCGCGCAGGGGTGGGTGCGGGGCGCCTGGCCTGCGCCTCCTCTGTGTTCGGGCCCTCACCTCCAGCAGCTGAGCCCCACGTGGCTCAGGGTGTGTGGGTCGTGGGGACCCCAGCCGGCACGTCAGGCGGGGCAGGGGTCTCACTGGGGTGACGTTGCCCCCGGGGCATGTCTAGAGACATTTCCGACTTACACGCACGGTGGCAGGAGTGACACCCGCTCTACGTACAGCCCCTCCCTTCCTCCCTTCCCACTTACGGGCTTGGGGGTGGCGCTGGGCCCGCCTGATCACCAGGGTCATCTTATTCTGAGGTCAGCCGATGAGCAGCCTTCGTGCCCTGCCGCGTCTGGTCCTGGGGATTTAGTGCGGCAGGAAGACCTCATTTTAACTTGAGCACGTTGGAAAGATGTTTTCCAAGTGAGGTCTCATCCACAGGTGCTGGGCATGTCCTTTTGGAAGAGGCCATTCAAGCCTCCGACCCGTAACAAGTCCTTAGATGAGTGCTGACGCCCGCCGGTGCTGTGCTATGTTGGCCGCAAGCTCGTGCAGCAGGAGGCCTGGGGTCGGCCTTCTCATCCTCTCGGGGCTTCCCGCACACCCCCTCGGTCTCCAGAGGGCCCGGCCTCAGCTGCTCGGCTGTGCTGGGAAGGAAACCCCTTCCACGTGCTGCTCCAGGTCTGTCGGGGCTCTGTTGGGGCACGGGGGGTGTGGAGCGGTGGCCTCTCGCCTCGGCTGCCTAGCCCAGGTCTTCTACCCCGGAAACCTCCCCAGGGGCTCCCCGGAAGCGGGGGCCTCCTGAGGCCTGGGTCCGGGGCTCGAGCGATGACACTCCCTGATCTGACCATCCAGGTGGGACACGGGCCAGCCCTGATTCCCGGGGAGGGGAAGTATACCTCCCCCCACCACCTTGATGGGAAGACTGTCACAAGTCACGGGGCGTGGGTGCAGGGGTCTGGAGCACCCTGGCCGCCTTTGCCACGTCTGCCGGCACACAGGCGGCCTCGCCCCACAGCCCAGGGGGGCACTCGATTGTTCTTTTGTTCTGAACTTCAGGAAGGGTGTGTCACACACGTCACCTTAGGCCACCCCAGTCAGGCAGCACATTCACACACTACACCCACCATTCAATGCTCACACACTCATTCACACACATGCCCACACACTCCCGCACATATGCACACACATTCACACATGCTCACAAACAGACCCAGAATCTTCTTTATAAAGCCGTAACCTGTAAAACCACACACACCCCTATTGATTCCAAATTAATGGCTCCCCTCCCCCGCGTCACCTGTCAGAGCGCCGGTGCAGGGCGGGGGGCAGCCCTTCAGGTTCATCCTGGTGCCCCCTGGCTGACCCCCAAGCACATCCCTGCCCTCTGCCCTGGGCCTTTGAGCAGATAAAAGGCGAGACCCTGCACTGCTCAGCACCCCTCCCTCTTCTCCGAGCGGTCCCCCGACTTGAATAAAAGCCAGTCTTTATAAATGGCCTGGGTGGCCCTGCTCTCTCGCGGCCTCCTTGGCCCCCACCTTCCTGTGTCCCGGCCAGGTGGCCTCCTCAGGGCTTCTGTGCTGACAGCTCTCTCTGCTGGCACTCTTCCCTGGGTGGCAGGAGGCCCCCCTGGGCCTAGGAACAGGGACAGATCCTTCCGAACGCTGGGCGCTGGCCTCACAGCTGCCTTGTGGTCTCACGTGGGGCTCTGACGTGTCCATCTGGGGACGCCGGTTACTCTGTGGACTGAGCCTTAGTCTGGTCCTGCCCTGCCAGCTGGCAGGTGTGTCCCCGCTTGGTCCCTTGGATGACACTGGCACAACTGAGTAGCTGGACAGATGTTCCCTTAACCCCTTCTCACGCAGGCCAGGGAGCAGACCGGAGAGAACTGCCCAGACTGGCTGGGAGCTCGTCCTGACCCCCCAAGGCCTGCTGGGCAGGGCTGGGCGGGTGCCCCTAAACCTGCCACTCAGCCACCCAGAGCGAGCTGGTGGGCTGGAGCCGAGCCAGGCTGCAGTGACTTTGGCCCCAGTAAATCCTCCTATGGGATGCGTAACAAGGCCTGAGGCGTCTGCCTGCTCAGCTCGGCCCCACAAATTGCAGGTATAAATTTCCTAGCTTATTGCAGGTATTCTGGAATTCAATTAAATCAGCCATCTTCCTGCTGCTGGGCATGCTGAGGGGCCTGCTCTGGGGGACCTGCCAGCTGCCGGCTCTGCCTGGTACCCTTACCCCCTCCACACAGGTCACGTGCCTGATGCTGCTCAGGCACCTGGGGTGCCTCTGTGAGCAGAGATAGAGCCCTGCTCTGGGGGCGCCATCCAGTTAGAGGGACATGTGGCCTCCTGAAGCCACACTGTGTGCCATACAGAGGTTAGTGCCTCGCAGTGGGGCTCAGGAGGCCCAGGACGGCTGGTTTGCTTTGGATGACCAGGAAGGTGATATTAGAATTCAGTGAGGAACGAGCCCCGGGACCATGGGGGCAGAGGGCAGAGGGAGCAGCCCATGCAAAGGCCCTCGGACACGAAGCCGGAATGCTGGCCACACCCTGAGGGGACGCGAGGCCGGAGCACAGCGTGGGGAGCCGGTGGCTGAGGGAGCAGGCCTCCAAAGCCTGTATACGGACTGTGGTTCCATAATGTGCTGCGCGGGAGAGTGACCCCCCAAATTCATGTCCACCTCAGAATGTGGCCTTATTGGGAAATGGGGTCTTTGCAGATGTAACTAAGATGGGGTTATATTGGATTAGGGTGGGCCCTGAATCCAAAGACTGGGGTCTTTATAAGAGGAGAGACAGAGACGGAGACACAGAGAGGAGAAGGCCCCCTGAAGACGGAGCAGAGATTGCAGGAGCCGCGGGACGCTGGAAGAGTCAGCAGGGTGAATAAACACGCATATAGACATACGAATAGGGCTTCCCTGGTGGCGCAGTGGTTAAGAACCCGCCTGCCAATGCAGGGGACACGGGTTCGAGCCCTGGTCCGGGAAGATCCCACAGGCCGCGGAGCAACTAAGCCCGTGCGCCACAACTACTGAGCCCATGTGCCATAATTACTGAAGCCCACTCATCCTAGAGCCCACGTTCCGCAACAAAGAGTAGCCCCCACTCGCGGCAACTAGAGAAAGCCCACACACAGCAACGAAGACCCAACGCAGCCAAAAATAAGTTAAGAAATAAGTAAAGTTATTAAAAAAAACAAAACATACAAGCAGGTACCGGGTGCGGCCATGGGGGGACAAGTAGGGCTCCCTGATTGGGAGAGATATGGGCGCCCTGCTGGGCGGTCACTGTGGGTTTCTGTCTCTTAGCACAGGAGCTCAGTATGGAAGTCAGCAGACAAATTACATGGACCCGGCCCTTCTTGAGGGCAGTTTCATAGTGGTTCAGACCCTTCTGACCTAGTGGTTTCACTTTCAGAAATTATCTCCTTGTGGGTATATGTGTCCATATTCTAGAACTTTCTGGAAAAGGGAGAACCTGCGTGGGCTCTGGGCTGAGAAAGGGGAGCCGGCAGCCCTGATAGAGAGGGCGTAGGAGCTAAGCTGCCCTGACAGCAACCTGACCGGGGCTCTGGGGTCAGCCTGGGGGAAGGCGGCTGGGGATGGGGCCCATCACACCCACACACACCCCCTCATACACCTGCACGAGCCCCCGTGGTGGGAGCCGCTTGGGGTGAGGCTGGGCCTGGCCCTGCCCCCCCCACCCCCCTGCTCCACACCTGCCCCTGACGGCTCTGCAGCCCTGGATGCCCTTCCCAGGGACCTAAGGGCTGCGAGGAGGGGCCGGAGGAGCCGCAGGAGAGCACAGCCCCGCTGCGGGTGCTGCAATCGCCTCTTCCAGGCCTGGCCACTCCTCGCCAGCGGTGGACATCCTGCCCTGTGACTCGTGGGCCTGACCTCTGGGGCCACCATCCATCCAGCCTCCGTGCACTTCAGCCTGTGGGGACCCCGGCCTGGCCTCTGAGCCTGCCCTTGGGGGGGCCTGTGTCCTCAGAGCCGCGACACGAGCCCGCCTGGCTGGTCCCCTGGGCCGCTGCACATCCAGTGGAAGGAGGGATGGGTGTGCCCCCCAAGCGCCCCTCCCCGCCTCCCCTGCCCAGCCTCTCCTGTTTAAGAGGGTGTTCAGATCACTCTTGACGCTGCAGAAGGAAAACCAGTGAAATCCTCAGCGAATCCCCCAGAGAGCGAGCCCTGGGAACTCTTTACTCAGACACTTCTGACCAGTGGCAGGAGGCACCAGAGAGGATGTGGTCCTGGCATGGGGGCGGTGCGGGCAGGCCCTGGAGGCTCCCGGGCGGTGCCGGGTGGCCCTCACTGCCCCCTGCAATCCCGAGCCGGTTGGGCTCACCCTCCTCCCATTGGCCTCTTGAGCGGGGACCGCTCAGTCCTGCCTGGCCTCCTGGGGACCCTTTATTCCGTTGGGCGAGGGCTGCGCAGCGGGCCTGGCCTCCTCTCTGCTGGGCTCTGCGTGGCTTCTTCTCACAGGCCAGGGGGCGTCTCCCAGGGGCAATCAGGTCTGGCCCTGGCTCCTGGGGGCCCTCCCATGGGGGTCACTCGGGTGTCTGGGATTGTACTGGCAGTGCCTGCCTTGAGAGCCCTCCCTGACAGGGTGTGTCCACACACCGGGGCGGGGGAAGTCTGACCCCCAGACCCAGATATCTACACCCCTTACGTCAGCCCAGGGGTCCCCGGGACACCCTCCCGTTCAAGTGGTCCTGCTGGAAGATCCAGTTCCTGGGTGGTGAGCTCAGAGGAAGTCACTTGTCACCGCCCGGAGATCTCTGGTCGCCAGTCCAAGCTGAGCGGAAGCATGTTACACTTGAACTTTGGAGAATTTACCGGGAGGTTGACTCTGCGCAGGACCTCTGGCCCAGCTCGGCCACACTCAGCACCTGTGGCCTCCGCCTGAGGGTCCTCTGGCCTCTCAGTCCCCTGCGGCCCCGGGGCTACAGCGTGAGCAGCGGGTGCCAGGATGCAGCTGGAAAGCTCGCCTGGTAGATGGGGGCCACGGCTTCCGGTGGGTGCTCTGAGCAGCGGCCAGTGGGTTAACACTGGATTCTCTTGGCAGAGCTGGTGGAGTAGCACTTCTCCTGGGGGCTCAGGACTGAGCCGTCCTCTGCAGAACACTTACGGGCTGTGTTCCCAGGACCCGAGGGGGTGGCCCCGGGGGCGGGTGGACGGGTGCCAACAGCACAGAGAGGGAGACGCTGTGACCTTGGGCTCAGGGCAGGCGTCGGGACTCCTCGTGGGAGCTGTGGCTGCAATCTGTCAGTCAGGAGCCTCTGGGGGGTCCAAACAGAGCAGTGGGATGCAGGGGGCAGCCAGCAGAGTGCTGGCAGGGCCAAGGGCAGCAGCGGGGAGGGAGAGGTGCCCTGGTGACCGGCGGCTGCACGGGGGAGGGAGAGGGCTTTGGCCCTGCCGGCGTGGAGGGTCCTGAAAGAGGAAGCCCTTGTCCCAGCAGCCTCCCAAGTCCTGCGGTTCACTCGTCACACTGGCTCCCATAGTGTCCATCCCAGAACTGGTCACGCGGCCAGGGAGTGTCACGAGCCAACACCTTAGGCCTGGGTTAGCGCCCGAGGTGCCCCACTCAGACTGCACGGCTGATGGGGGTATCTGGGGCATCCTCCTCCCGGGGCGTGGTGATGCTGAGCGGGAACATGTCCCCATGACCATGTGTTGGCAAAGCAGACCCAGCCCTGCCCCACACCTGCCGGTCAAGAGGGCCTTCAGTGAGTTCCCGGTGATGGAGGGCACCTTCCAGGCCTTTTCTCTGGCCGTGGCCTGGGCCTGTCACCCCTGGTGAGTCCTCCCTACCAGGCTGGAGTGGGGGTGGTCTTGAGCCCCGGGAACTTGGCGTCCCCACCCCTCCTTCCCCGAGTCCTCGCCAGGCGCTCAGGACCCAGCAGTGCATAAACCAGGGACGCCTCCACCCTCAGTGGCTGCCCCTGTGCAGGAGACAGACCATAAGTAAACAAATGCACGTCATGCACGATTGCTGGAGAGAATCAGGGTTAGGGCGAGGGTGGTCTCGGGGACCCCCAAACTGCAGGTGACAAGGAAGGAATTAGATAAAATAGCTGAGCCGACCTTGAATGAAGCTGCCCCGCTGAGCCCTCATCCGAGCGTGTCCCTGACTCCGTCATGGGCCTGGAAGGCTCCCGGTGTCTCAGTGAGAAACCCCATTCTGGACTTCATGTCTGTCCCTCCTTCTGCCTCAAAGAGCATGACCAGCCATCTCACCTGCGGCTGATTGCTGACGTGGCACACCTGTTCCCACTCAGGGCTGCACACCTGCTCCTTCCTGGTCTCCAGGTGGATTTGCCGTTGGCATGACGACCTTTCTCAGTGGTCCCGTCTCAGGTCCTGGCAAGACTGCATCCTTTGGATCAGTCAGCATTCTGGATCTGGAGCAGCAGAAATGGACTCGGTGATCTACGCAGGAAACGAGTTTAGTACAGAGGATGCTGGTTATCTCCCAGGTGCAGAAGACACGCGGGGAGGTCAGAGGCCAGAGCATGACAGGTTCCCTGTGCCGGGGCTCAGGCACCTGGAAACACCTGCACATTTCCTGCTTGTGTGGGGTCCTCAAGACAACCTCACTTCTGACACCCACTGCAAGTCTGGGGGTCCCTAAGACCACCCTCAGTTTCAATGATTTGCTAAGTCTCACAGGACTCAGAAAAGCTGTAATGCTCAGGGCTACAGTTTATTACAGCAAATGGTACAGGTCAGAACGTGCAAAGTGAAGAAACACACAGGACCAAGTCCCAGAGAAGCCAGGCGTGGGCTCCCGGTCCTGCCCTCTCCGGGGAGTCGCGTGGGCAACGCTGGATTCTCCCAGCTGTGATGAGTGACCACACGTGCAGTGCTGCCGACCAGGGAGGGTCACCGAGACTTGGGGTCCAGGGTTCTCACTGGGTTTGATCACATAGACATAGCTGCCTGCCCATGTGGTTGCTCTTAGCCTCCCGCCCCTCTGGAAGTCGAGCTGATGCTGTGTGGCCAAAGGCCTGACCATAAATCACATTGCAGCAGAGACAGTGTGGTGTGGCTCAAGGCCCCAGGTAAACAAAGACACTTTTATCAGGCAGGACCTCCCCAGGGCTCAGAGGTCACTGCCCTGAAACTGGCGAGGGCCAGTCCTAAGGACCTTGGGAGCTTGCAGAGTATGGACAAGCGGGACCTTCTGAGTTAACCCTTTCCTGCCCACGGCTACTATGAGCACAACTTCTGCTCTGCATCAAAGACGGGCATAGGAGTGTCTGGGTGGCCAGAGCTGGGTCCCGTGCCGCGGGGGCTGAGAGGCGGCGTCTGGACTTGTCAGCATAGACAGTGGGAGACAGGGTCCGCCCCTCACCACCCCTGCGCTTGTGGGGACTTGCCTGAACACAGGAGGGTGCTTCCGCCCCCCCAAGTCACGGGAGGTCCATCCACTGTTAAATGATGGATCCAGAGTCTCACACATGAAGGTACGAGGTCCTGATCTGCCTCTGTGTGTGTAGGATCTGCCTTTGTCTTGTTCTGACCCCAGAGCAGCAGGCTTCGGGGACACTCCTGTTCCCCGCCGCCTCTCTGCTGGCTACGTGGGTAGCAGCGACATCAGATTCTTCCAGGCCGGGAGACCTGAGCCCATTGGAGCCTGGTGCCTTTGCCACGTGGGCTCTGGCGCCCTGCATGTGCCCACCTGCTGCTCTGGCATCGTGGGGTCTCCCTGGTGGAGCGGGCAGGAGCAGGACAGCATCCCGCGTCCCTGACAAGTCGACATAGTCAGACCGGCTGGTGTGACTGTGCAGCCTCCGTGGGCCCCTCCTGAACGGCCTCCCCGGGGCCTGGGCTGCCCTCCCGCTCTGCCCTCCCCGCCGGGGTCTGGGCTGCCCACTGCTGGGCGCCCCTCACTCCCTGAGGCGTTCAGGTCTGGCTCCCCCCACACCCATCCGCTGTACTTGGGTCGCCCCCCTGCCTATTTCAGGGTGCACAGAGGTGACCTTCCGGCATGTGCCGGGTCCCCTGACCTCCCCCCATGCTCAGCCTCGTCTGCAGCGCCCCGTCCTTCGGCAGCTCACTTTCCAGCCCCGTCTCCGGAGCCTCATCCGGCTGTCCCGCTTCTTCCTCTGCTGCCCCAGGACCACTGCCTTCTCGCTGCCCCCGCCTCTCCTGCCCACTGCTCCTCGGCGGGTAGCCCTCACGGTCCCTCCTGCACGGGTGTCCTGGCCCCGTCAGCTCTCTCTTCATCGCGCTTTGCTGAGAAGCTATCATCCTGGGCCGCTCTCTGCATCGCTCAGCTGCAGTTGGCTGCGGGGGAGATAAGGACAGCGTGCCGGCTGTTCTCGCTTTAGATCCACAGCCACTGACCCCCGGGTGCAGCCGCAGCTGTCTGTCCTGCATCTCCCAGTCCTGGTCTCTCTCCCGGCGTCCGTCTCTCCCCTTCTCCAACATCAGGTGCCCCCTCCCCATCCTCACTCTCGCCCCACCCCCTCGTCTCCTGCTCCAGCAGCTGGAAGAGGACTTCCCCAGCCCCGCACCCTGCGTCCGCCCGCTTCCTGATCTGCTGGGAGCCCGCCTGCCCGCCCGTAAGGGGCAGCTGCCCGGATCCTCTGGCTTCCTGCGCCCAGGCCCGCGTCCCTCACCTGGACCGCGTGGCCCCCCAGCAGCTGCCTCTTTCTTGCATTGTCCACAGTCTCTCTCTAGGCGCTCTTCCATCTACACACGTGACTCTCCCTCCATAGCCCCCAGCTTCTGTTTTTCTTCCCCTGGCCTGCTGTCTGTCCGCGGCTGAGCCCCTCCTCCCTGCATCCTGTCTGAGCTCATCCTCTACCCTGTTCATCTGTTCCGGCCACACTGTCCTCCCGCCTGTACCTGCTTGGCCACCCCGCTCCCTCCTCAGGGCCTCGGCCGGGAACCATCTTCCATCCAGGACTGAACAGCACAGCTCTCCCCCTGGGCTCCTCTGATCAAAACACCACCTCGGGTTGGCGTCACAGAGTGTCACCCGAGCACCGCATGGGCCCCCAACCCAAGGGACCACACTTAAGTTTAATGCTCTGCGGTCCCTGCCTTGAAACGTCTAATGATTTTGTCTTTGAGCTTGTTTTGCGAGTGGGGTTGGATGGGATGGAGGAGAGTGCCCCTCTCCCACCCCAGGGCCCCAGGCCCTGGCTCCCTGCCCTCCACGGGGCCTGGTGTGGGCAGAGGGGTCAGATCAGGCTGGGAGTCCACCCTGCAGTGTCTCAGCATTGGGTGGCGGTGGCCGCCCCACCTGGATGGCAGCATGGGAGCAAGCCTGGTGGACGCAAGCCCCTAGGGACCCTGATCAGGGAAGCACATGCGTCCCAGCGCAGAAGTCTAAATTCCTTGGGGGATCACCCGTCTGCATGGTCTGTTGGGGTGCGGGCCTCTGGGAAGGGGAGACACCTGGCCCAACACCCCCAGACCCTGGCTGGCCGTCAGACCATCAGGAGGAGGCCCTTCAGTCGTCAGGTCCGAGCACACGCCCGTGTGGCAGGAACAGGCCCCACAGACGTCCCCATGCCTGGTACGCTCCCTGGTATCAACCACGCCTTCCATCTTCTGTAATTATGAGTGTCTGGGGCCTCACTGACCTGGAGGGACGGCCTCTCCCAGGTTCCCGATTCCAGGAGGCTGTAAACCACTCACCTGAGCGCCCCTGTCACGTGTAACCCAGCCAGCCCGAGCCCCACCCTGACCCCCTCTGTGGGCTCTCACACCCAGGGCAGGGCCAGCCCCGTGCCCCAGAGCCCCGGGAATGGCTCAGCCAGCCACTGCTGGGCTCCCCTGTGGCAACCTCCCCTGGGAAGTCCAGTCAAGGCTCTGACCCCGGTGCACCCCACCATCTGCCTCCTGACCTCCCCGGGGCTCCTCCTCCTGGGAGTTGGGAGTAACCCCCTCCCGTGAGTGGACGTGGTCTCCTGATCCACTGGCCTGGTGGCACCTCACATTCCCATCAGTACACTGTGCTTTACAACGTCCCTCAGACAGGCTCCAAGCTTTGGGGGGTCCTCTCTTCCCCCTGTGACTTCCCTTGGTCTAGGTTGTGTTTTCTCTTGGGCCGGCTGAGGGAGGAGCCACACACATCATGTGAGTTTGGTGACGCTGCCCGTAGATTACATGCTCTGGCATGTGCGCTGCATGATGCAGAAATGAAGAGCAAAATAGTGTCAATATTTTATTTAGTTAGAATGACATTAAATAGCAAGTGAAAAACACTATGACAGTGAGAGAGAGAGAAACAGCAGAAGAAAGAAAGAAAGAGAAAAAAGAAAAGAGTTTAGTGCCTACGACCCTCTCCCCCTGTGTTTTGAGCAAGGGGCCTTGCTTTTCAATTTTTACACCGGGCCCACATAGCCGGCCCACAAGTGCTGTGTATCTGCGTGGAGGTTTGTTCGTCTTCTGTCCCATGTCACTGGAAGGCAAGCTACCTGAGGGTGCGGACCTTGGCTCCTGATCCTGGGACGGTAGATGGATGATTGGTTCGTGGCGCTGTTGGCGGTGGGGCGGGGTGGGGGACGCCAAAAGCGGTGTCAGCAATAGCGGTACCACTGTGTTTGGGGTGCTGTGGATAATGGCGTGGCTGTTGGTGACAGTGGGTGACAGTGGTGGTGGTGAGGGAGTGCGGATGTCTGCTTGCTCTGGGTTTTTTGAAAGATTTTTTTTGATGTGGACCATTGTTAAAGTCTTTATTGAATTTGTTACAATATTGCTTCTGTTTTCTCTTTTGTTTTTTTGGCTACGAGGCGTGTGGGCATCTTAGCTC
The DNA here is from genome assembly GCF_964341445.2 of Mesoplodon mirus. NCBI lineage: Eukaryota > Metazoa > Chordata > Mammalia > Artiodactyla > Ziphiidae > Mesoplodon > Mesoplodon mirus. The sequence continues at coordinate 836,758 of NC_138989.1, forward strand.
CCCGACCAGGGATGGAACCTGAACCTCCTGCATCGGAAGGTGAAGTCTTAGCCACTGGACCACCAGGGAAGTCCCTATCTGCTTGGTTTTTAGGAAAAGGACTCACATGAAGACCCTCGTCTCTAGTTCTCACGCGTCTCTAGTTCTCACGCGTCTAGGCTCATGGCTCTTTCCAGGCAGTGGTGGAGCCCTGCTGGGTTTCTGCCTGTAACATTCAGGCTACCAGCAGGAAACAGAATTCAAACAAAGAAACCGTATAAATTGACGATTTGCAGACGTTCAGGCAAGGCTAAGGGATGCTGGGATACCCAGGGACTGACAAGAGCGGGAGGCGTTGCCTCCAAAGTAACTGGCCAGCGAGCACTGGTTACGTGAGTCCAGTGAGCGCTGGGGACCGGGAGGGGATGCCCACGGAGCTGACTGGCCGGCCAGTGCAGAAGCCAGTGGACAGGGAGTCTGGGAAGTGCAGCCGTTAAGGCATCTGTGGCACGGCAAGGCGGCCCAGGACAGAGAATGGACTGGGCGGTAGGGAGGATGTGTGCCACGTTGACCGGCCGCACACCAACCCAGCCCAGGAAGGACCATCCCAGCATCCCGTCACGTTTGTGGGGAAAACCTGGAGCAAATTTGGGGACGGTGCTTTCGGAAAGTGATCTTGGACCCCGTTCACGGGGTTCCCATCCACCTTTGGGGGCATCGGGGTCGTGATGTGGAAAGAAGGCAGATAGGAGCGTCCCCGTGATCTCAGACCCAGCTTCCGAAGTCCCCCAGCTGAGGCCCTACTATTCTAGAGCGGGGCGCCCACCTCAGGCCTCAGGGAAGGCCCATCCGGCCCAGGCCTGGGCTCTCAGGACCCCACGACGCTGAGCATGGTTGGTCACACGGAGATCAGGAAGCAGCATTAAGGTTCCACCAATTCATTTGTTCTATTGTTTTCCCATAACCCTCACTCCCACCCCGGCCCTCCTGTTTTGTTTCACAGCAACCTCTCTGAGTCAGCCCACCAGGCCCCAGCTCCCAGCCAGCCCCGCCTCAAACGTGGCAAATTCCTTTTATTGATGATAAGCCCATCCCTGCAGTGACAGGATTAAGCCATCAAATTCCTCCAAAGGGAAGTTTGTAATGGGAAGGGTTTGGCGGTGAATAGGGTTGCTCTCCCCTCCATCCTGGGGCTGGGGCAGGACACGGGCCCTGGAGGAAGAGACAGCCTGGACCAGCAGGGACTCGGGGAGGCTGGCGGGGCGGGGGCCCCTTGGAAGTTGTTCTCAGGCACCTGTGCTCCATTTCTCTGGAGGGTTTTTGGTTTCCTCTCCCTTTTCTGCACTTTGCTCCTCCTGCAGGTTGAGCTTCGGGCAGAGGGACAGATGCCTGGGAAGTCAGGGGACCTCTGCAGGGGGATCCGGGTGCTGGGGCAGGTGCCCCCTCCCCACCCCAACCTGTGCACCCCCTGGAGAAACGCCCGCCCTGGGTGGGCCGCGCAGCAGAGGAGAGGCCATGCCCAGGACACTGCCGACCCCAGCTCTCCGACGGCAGCTAGGACAGACCCCCGACCATGGAGGACCCGCCCCTGCAGGTGCGTCCTCTCTGTCCCCCCCGCTGTCCCATCCTGCACATGCCTCAAGCACACACGTGCATTTGGACAGGAGGACACACACGGACCCACGAGTGTCCTTCAAATGTAGAAACCCCGCCAAGGTAGACACGAGCACGCCTGCACACACACACTCTCACACATGCGCACATGCACGTCACACACCCTGTGCACATGCAAATACCCCCCACATACGCGCGTGCTCACACACGCACACTCGCGCTCATGCCCATCCGGGCCCAGCTGCAGACCCGGACACAGATGGCCACGCATATTTCCGGACACCCACAAACACATGGGCGTCCAGATTCAGACTCACACGCCTGACTCACGCACGTGCCTCGTGGGCCTCCATGCGTCCATAAGCAGAGGCACACATGTGTGCACCCACAGACACACCTGCATCTCCTTGTGCACGCGTGCTCATGTGGGCCCATGTGCTCACAGACAGATGGGCCCGAGGACGCAGGGCCGTGCACACCAGGGCCTGGCTCCCTGGCCTCTGGGGCGGTCTTTGCCTCCACTTGGATTGAACAACCGGCTCTGTGCTAGGACCTGGGGGTGGGGCGAGGGGCACGTTCCACGCTTAAATGCCTTTGGCAAAACTCCCCAAGGCAGGAGCGGAGGCAGGCTGTGCTTCGGAGGAAAAGCCCCGAGCAGCTGCAGCCCAGCCCTGCCCTGGGCCCACGTGGCGACATCTCCCCGAGGTGGACAGCCTCTGAGCTGCCAGCCCTGGAAATGCAGGAGCGGGCTGCAGGGCTGCAAGTGCCGAGCACCCCCTCCACCAGGCGACCCAGGAGGCAGAGGCCTGGGCGCTGCGACGGGGTCTCCAGGGCTGCGCCCACCCCGTGGCTGAGCTTCCCCGCGGGGGACCTGGGCTCGGCGTGGGGCGGCAGCAGTGTGTGCCCGGGGCCGGCGGGGGCTGGTCTCCTGCCCTCGGCCCCATGCCCGTGGACGCCGTGCTTGATGCCACCTGTCACGAGAACAGCCCCATCCACTGAGGAGCAGGTGCTCGCTAGAAGATTCCATCCCAGGAGTCCCGTTAGGAGCCAGGGGGCCTGCGGCGGGGGGGATTCATTTTATAATTGCTTTAAAGTTGGCATTTTCACCCCAGCTGGAATCCGGCAGCAGATCTGGGTGCAGGTTGAGTGACAGCGGATGCTTTCTTGGCGTCTCTCCAAGCGCGGCTGCCCTGGCTGCTGTGACGTCACCACAAACTAGAAACAAGGGCAGTTTATCCTCTCCCAGTCTGGAGGCCACACGTCCCAGATCACTGTGCGGGCAGGGCGGCTCCCCCCGCAGGCTCCAGGAGGGTCCCTCCTGCCCTCCCCAGCTCTGGGGCCTGGGTGTTCCCTGTGCAGACACGTCCCTCCAGCCCAGCCTCCACCTGCACTCAGCCTTTTCCTCCCTGCATCTCTGCTGTGTTTCTGTTTTCTCTTCTTGTAAGGATACCAGTCACTGGATTTAGGCCCCACCTTAATCCAGGATGGCCTCACCTTAACTAATTATATCTGCAAAGGGCCTACTGCCAAATAAGCCGCATTCTGAAATTCCGGGAGGGGCCTGCATGCTCAGGGGACACTATTCAACCCAGTGCATCACATATACATTCTTACTTAATCCTCATGATGTTCACGAGGGGTGGGCACCTTATTATCTGTAATTACACACGTGGAAACGTGCACAGAGGCCCTAAGCGACTTGTCCAAGGTCCCTGAGGGAGCAGACATTTTCAGCTCCCTGTCGTTGAGCTAACAAACCAGCCCAAGCTTAGTGGCATACAACTATGACAGCATTGATCTTGATCGTGAATCTGCAGCTTGGGCAGGGCTTGGTGGGTGGGGACAGCTGGTCTCTGCTCCACTTGGCAGGAGCGGGGGTGAGGTCCTCTCCCAGGTCTGGTGGGTCCGCTGGCTGTCGGCTGAGACCTCAGCTGGACCCTGGCCTCACCATGTCACCTGGGCTTCCTTACAGCTTGGCGGCTGGTTCCAGGCACAAGCATCCCGAGCACAGAGAGAAAACCAGGTGGAGACTCTGGCTATAGACAACCAAGCCTCAGAAGGCTGCGGCATCCCTTCTGACAGCTCTGTTCAATGAGGCCGCCACTGGGGCCCATCCAGTTTCATTCAAAGGAGGGGACTAGGCTCCGCCTCATGGCGACGAGGGGTGTGGCAGTTTCTGGAAGAGTGTGGGGGACTGAAAAATACTGGGTTGGCCATTTGTGATGCAATCTACCTACAATCTGGGAATAGACGTGAGTTCCAAACCCAGGCCTTCTAGATCCAGGGCCCATGCTCTCAAACACAAATTGGTTTATTGAGCACCAGCTGTGTGCCAGGCCCTAGGGCAGGTGCAGGTGTTTTATTTGGACCATCGCTGTCATCCTACAGCTGCCCGGTCAGGGGATGACATCTTTTGACACATGAGAAAACTGAGTGGAGGCCTGCTGGAGGCCTGGCCCTCCACGCAGGACGTGGTCAGTGCAGACGTGGAATCCACATGCCACCTGGACTCTGAAACAGAAGTCACACTCCAGGGCCTGTCAGGTCACATCCAACTCACAGACATGTTTTGTTTGGCCAACAGGATGATTCTAAAAATGGGATCTTCACCCCCAGATCCAGGCTTGCAGTTTCTCTCGAAGGGCCAGATGTGGGCATGCTGGTCATTTCTACAGGGTGACGGTCAGCTGGTGTTGCGTGGAGCAGCTGCCCCCGCACGTGGGCTCCCGGTCTGACATGTTCCGGTCCCCACCACTCCCTGTTGTGTCACAACTGGCTCTTCACCGCCTTGCAACTCCTTTCGCTTTCTCGTGCGGCCTCAGCTTTGGTGGCTTGCCTGGGAGGATGCCACAGCCAAATGAGAAGAGCATGGTGGTATGCCGGTGTACACAGGTGTGCTCAGGTGCAGGTGCAGGTGTGCACCCAGGTGTGTGCAGGTGTGCTGGGTGTCAGGACCAGGAATCCAGGCACTTCAGCATGTCTTACCCTAGACTCCTGAGGCCCGAGGTCTAGTGTGGGAGGTCTGCTGATGCCTTATGACCACCTGCGCAGGAAGAAGATGGGACTTTTCCCCAATTCTCGGCCACGCCGCTCCAAGTCTCTTCTGGCCCAGCTAGGGCTGAGGGGCTGGACCCAGGCGGGATGTTCTCACACTGCCACCTGGTGGTCTCTGCCCCGAGTGGCGCAGGGACATTCCAGCCCTCCCAGGCTGGCCCCAGCACACCTGGGGCTCTTCCAGGACAGGATGCAGACTCAGCGGTGGTCCCTGCCCAGAGTCCTGCTGGCAGGGGCATGTCTCACGGGTCACAAGACTTGGCCTGGCCCAGACGCCTCATTCCCCAGCCTCCTTCAACTTCTGCTTCATCCTCTACTGGGCATCGTCCTGCAGGAGCTTTGGGAAGGATTTGGAGACTGAAGAAGGGCAGGACCCTCTGGAACACTTGGGCTGGAAGCACCCAGACCCTCTGCCTAACACAGTGACAAAGTGCCGCGGACGGGAGGACGTTTCCAGGAAGCCGATGTCCCTGCAGCCACCCCATCGAAGCCGCCACAGCCCAGGGAGGAGCCCCTCCACTCCAGGCAGCTCCCTCCGTCCCCTGGTGGGTGCCTGGGCTGACTCCTCATCGAGGGTGCAGGGGTCACCCAGCCAGCGTGGGACAGGGCGCTGGCAGGACAGGCTGAGGTGGCGACTGGGCTTGTGTCCTTGAAGAGGTGGGAGTGGCTTCATCTGCCCCTGACCCCAGCACTGTTTGGCTGGGCTGCCTTTCGAGCGTGGTCCGCTAAGGTGCCGCCCATCGGTGCTGGGCCCATGCCCACTTCCGGCTGAGAGAAGACCCTGCCTCTCAACCTGCTCCTGTCCAACCCCACATGTCCTCCTGATTCATTCATTCATTCACCCACCCACTCATTCATCCAGGCCCTCCCTGGATCAGGGAGAACACCTGCGCAAGGCCAGTAAGCTTCTGGGACATCCATCCTGGGGAGGGAGCCGGGTGCTGGGCAAGGAATTTCACTACGAGTTAATTTCAGGAGGGGACGAGTGCCCTGAGATGGGCTCTAGAGTGCTGGCGGTGCATCAGGTGGGCGTCCAGGAGGAAGAGGCGGCGAGCTGAGACCTGCGGAGGGGCACCGGGCGTGTGAAAGGGGGAGGCGGGAATCGCCCAGCAAGCACAAAGGCCCCGAGGCAGAGGCCGGCATGGCTGATGCAGAGGACAGGAGGCATGTGGTCAGGGAAGTGGGGAGATGGAGCTGTGGAAGCCCCTGGGGGTCCCCTTCCCTGCGAGAGCCCTCAGAGACCGAGTTCTGGGGCAGGATTGTTTTCTCCAGCCTTGGGAAGACGGCCTTAACCTGCGTCCCCAGAGAACGGAGGCTGAGGTCTTGGATCGGTTTCCTTCAGAACCCGGTCTTCCTGGGGGAGGTGCTGAGCACCCCCTCCGCTGGCCGGGTCCTTGTCAGAGACAATCAGTTCAGGGAATATTTTGAACCGAAAGGTGCACGAGGAAGCCAGAACTGGCTGAGATGAATCCCTGTCGTCGGTCTGCATGTTTTCCCACGTACATTCTTTGCGTTCACGCGCTCTCATGACACAGCCACAGATCCCTTCTCGGCCTCAGGCAGAACGGGATAAACTGTAAGGATGAATCCACAAGGCAAGTAATCCAATCTCAGGCCCCGTGCTCAGCCCCACACGGTTGCCCTGGGCAACCACTGGAGTGGGGATGCTGTCTGTAACCTTAAAAACTGATTACTGGTCCTCCCCTTGAGGCTTCAGTCTTAAAGCAGATTAAGTGGGAGGGTTAGCTGGCTTAGGGCCTCAGGGGGGCCTCTGAGGCTTCTGCAGCTCCCTTTTCACAGCGATTAACTCACTTAGTAACTGGGGGATGTGAGCGGGTGGGGTGATTGGAGCTGGGGCCTGGGTGGGCATCTGCTCTCAGGGGGCTTTGGGACTTGGGGTTTCCCACACGTTCTTCTCACGTCCTTCTTCTGCTGGAAGGAGGGTCGCAGAGTATGGGAGGGACCCCCGCCCAGAGTGGGTCCCGGCTAGTCCCATCTTAGGTCAGGACAAAACCCCTTCAAGCTGAAAGACAATCAGACCAAGACGCCTCTCGTGGTCTCACAGCCCAAAGACCACTTTCAGCACCTTCCAAAAGTGGCCAAATCTGGCCACTTCCTACCACCTTCACTCTGCTCCGTTCTGCTGCCATCCAGGCCTGCTTGACCCTGCCCCCTGCGCGGGCTTCCAGCTTGTCCAGGGGCCTCACCTGATGCTGGTCACACCCCGGTGTATCCCTGCCCCTGGAGTGTGGGTGGGGCCTGTGACTCGCCTCCAACGAATAGAAAGTGGCCAAAGTGATGGGAGGTCCCTTCTAAGTGGGGTTGTAGAAAGACTCTGGTTTCCACCTTCTCCCCCTCTCTTGCTCTTGCTTCTCAGTCTGATGAAGTCAGCAGCTGTCACGTTGAGAGCAGCCCTGTGGAGAGGCCCATGTGACAAGAGACCGAGGATGGCCCTGCTGAAAGCCAGCCAGGAGCCGAGCCCTCGGAGGACTGGTCCTGCTGAGAAGTTGTGAGTGAGCCTGAAAGTGGACCCTTCCCCAGTGAAGCCTTCAGATTAGGCCTCAGCCCACCAACACCCAGCTGCAGCCTGCCAGGAACCCTGAGCTGGGGAGCCCGCTAAGCCACGCCAGGTTCCTGACCTGAGAAAATGTGAGGGCGTGAACTCGAGTTGTTTTAAGCTGCTAATTTTGGAGTCAATTGTTACGCAGCCACAGATAACTGGTACATGCCCCACACCCTGCTCTCGGCCAGCAGCCAGACTGCTCACATCACTTGTCTGCACACAGTCCCCAGGGCCCCCCTCACACTCCAAGCAAAGGCCCGAGTCCTTGAAGCAGCCCACAGGCCCCGCCTCATTCATCACCCCTCGATCTGAACTCTCCTCCACCTTGCTCCCTCTCCTCCAGCCCCGTGCATGTTGTGTTCTTCTTGGACAGTCCAAGCTGCCTCAGGGCCTTTGCACTGGCTGTCTCGTCTGCCTGGGATGCTTTTCCCTGAGTTATATGACTAGGTCACCCTCTCACTTTTCGCACGACCCCCTACTTAAGCTTACCCCCCTCCCACCGCCCTGTCCCTTCCTGCACATTTGTCACCAGCATTCGGCACTCTGTTTCCTGGCTCCCCCTTTTGCTGCTAGGATGTGCACGCCATGAGAGCAGGTGTTTCTCTGTGTGTGCCTGTGTTTTCTCCCCTGCAGCATCCCTACGGTCTAGATCAATGTCTGACATAGAGCAGGTCCTCAATAAGTATTTGTTGAATAAATGAATGAACAGAGGGAGCAGAGAGCGAATCCAGCAGCAAATCGCCCTTTCGTGCTCAGCAACAGCAGGTGCCCCACACATATGTACTGAGTGGATCTGTCCCACAGGACACAGGTGAGGATGTGAAACTCTGAGCCTATCAGAAGAAACTTAATCCTCAGACGGACACTACCTAGATCTGTTCTGATAAGGCTCTGATGAAGAAAGGCGGGCCTCAGAGCGCCAGCTCGCGGCGTCGGGAACCCCCAGAGCCCTCTGACCACGGGGCTGGCGGCAGCCGGCCGAGCTGTGCAGGGGGCCTCCACTGTTTTCTTTCCCTTTGCCGCGTTGTACAAATGTGTACTTTGCAACAACACTCCAATTTTTTTCTCCCAATTTTCTTCTTAAAAATCACAAGAAACACTTTTTAACCACACAAGTTTATGCCTGAATCATTCTTGTAAAAAATTCTATAACAGCAAGTAACTACCCACCAAACTCCCCTATTGATGTGTGTTAGGAAACTGCAGACACCATCAGGAGATGAGACGGGACCACAGGCTGGGCAGCAGAGGCCTCGAGCAGCCACCCTGTCACCATGTCCCCTTTTCCTGCCCACAGTCATGGCCGGATGGGTGGACGGGGTGCCCGTCAGCCTGGGCCCCTGAGTGAGTTCAAGGCGCAGGTGACCTGAGGTCCTGGGAGGGTAGTGATGTGAGTGAGAAGTGGGCCTTCGTCACTTTCCATCCGTGAGGACTGGGGATCATTTAGTAGGTGCAGCAGAACCTAACCAGCCCTGACTAACACTGAAAGTGACACCCAGAAACGGTGCTGCTGTAACAGAAAATAAACACTGGAAAGCGTGTGGACTGGCTTAGTCGGAAGATGGAGAGAGAGCTCCACGCTCTGCGGTGGGAAGTGTTTGGTCGGACGTGACTGCAGCGACTTGGACCTCAGACCGTGAACCTAGTGAAACCATAGCTCTGGGGCGAGAGGCCAGTAGCGGTATCTGGTGGCAGCTGTCAGCTGCCAAACTCAGAGGAGAACTGGCCATCTTGAAGCAGGAGTGAAAGTGAAAAAAGGGCTTCCACCAAGTTGGAAAAGCGGACTGAATTTAAGACCCCCCAACTTAAACTCAATTAAAACACAGATATGACAAGAGCCAAGTTAAGGGTGTGGCATCGTGGCCTCTGTTAAAATCTCCCTGTGGCTAAAGGCGTGTCAGACGCGCTTTTTGGACATGGTGCGGGGGCGGGGAACGTGGCCACCCGCTGACAGAGGAGGGCGAGGCGCCCAACCATGCAAACCTGCGGGCGTTGGCAAAAGAACTGTGGGTGCTGTTGGCATCAGAGCTGACCAGGATTAGAAATAAGACACCTGCTAAGGTTCCGAGACAGCTGTGATGACAAAACAAGACCCGTTTAGGAGAAAAGAGCAATGGGGACGTTTGAGACAAACTTCCACTAACCGCCTGCGACCAGAGAACACGCTGAGAAAACTGCCGCTCCTGGGCGGCGTCCACCCGAGTCCCACGTCACACTGGCCCAGAGGCCAGAGGAAAGTCCGGAAGTTCCCAGCGGGCAGAGCTGGGGGGCGGCTTCCAGGCAGGTCCCAAATCTGGCCACCAGGAAGAAACAGGCCCACTGCAGGGGCTCAGAGTGTCCGCCAGGAGGGAGGGCTCCTCCTCTACGACAGCTGCACCTCCGTCCTTCCCCCGCTTACGGTGGTTTTCCTGTCTCTGTTCCATGCAACACTGAGTGTGTGGAAGGAAAGGATTTATCTTTCTAGTTTTGGGGTCTTTAGATGCAGTGGGGCCCATGTGGACAGGGTACAAAGCTTCGCCCAGAGGTCCTGGTTGTATGTGGCTGGAATTTTGGGGTCGTCTTGCTTGGGGAGATGAGGGAGAATAGAATGAGCTGGCCCAGAGTCGTTTGAGCTGTTCACCAATCATTTGGCCTCCTTTTCCAGACACCTGGGGAGATTATGCTTCTCTGCTCGCTTGAAGTCTGGCCTGGCCATGTGACCTGCTTTGGACAATGAAACGTGAGCATTTATTTTTTTTATTTAAAAAAAATTTATTTATTTATTTATTTTTGGCTGCATTGGGTCCTTCGCTGGTGCACATGGGCTTTCTCTAGTTGCGGCGAACGGGGGCTACTCTTTGTTGCGGTGCGCGGGCTTCTCATTGCGGTGGCTTCTCTTGTGGAGCACGGGCTCTAGGTGCGCGGGTTTCAGTAGTTGTGGCACACGGGCTCAGTAGTTGTGGCTCGCAGGCTCTAGAGAGCAGATTCAGTAGTTGTGGCGCACGGGCTTAGTTGCTCCACGGCATGTGGGATCTTCCCGGACCAGGGCTCGAGCCCCTGTCCCCTGCATTGGCAGGCAGATTCTTAAACACTGCGCCACCAGGGAAACCCCATGTGAGCATTTAAAGGTCAGTTTATGGTGTTTCCTAGTTCCTGCTTTGGTGATTGTGGAAGCTTGTGTCAGCCTGGTTTCCTGATCCCATGTGATTACCCAGAGCAAAGGGCCCTGCTAACCCACATTGGACACATAGCATGAGCGAGAGGTGTACCTTTTTTTTTTTTTACAGGTGAACCTTCTAATGAACTAATCATGACAGGGCAAGCCTCAAAGTGGCTCCTCTTCCCGGGGCCTGTTTCCCCCCTGTGAAACAAGACGATCCATTCGGCTGACAATATTCTAGCTTACACGTGGGAACGGTTTCAGTCGTCGCAACACGCCTGGGCGCTGCCGACACCCTCTTGAGAGGTGTACCTTTGATGTGTTCAGCCGCTGGTGTGGAGAGTGTTTGTTACACAGCAGACCCTGTTCCAGCCTGACTGATACACTCCCCCAAACATGTATAGGCAGCTGTCTCTCTGCTCCTGGTTCAGAGGGAGTGGGCACAGGTCTGCTTCTCAGTGAGGTTCAAAACACCTTACTTCTAGGGTGTCAGAGAGAATGAAAAGAAAGGCTCCAGGGGTGCTCTGTGTGGTGTGGGCAAGGCTGGGTGGAGGCACAGCTCTGGCTGTGGGGGGCAAGGGGTCTGGAGGACTGGGATTATGAGGGTCCCAGGGCTCCGTCACGAGGGAGGGGCAGGTCTGAGCCCTCTCATGAGCGTGTCCTGGACTGAGGCTGGTGGATGCACAGTGAATCTTGCCCTCCCCACCCTCAGCTGGGGGACCCCACAGTCCATCAACTGCCCGGGGCGATGGACCCAGAGCCTTCCTCAGTAGCCCGCAGAGTTCCCGAGTGACCACAGACATGGAGAAGTCGCCAGGAGCCTCAGCTTTGCTGTGCTTTGAGATGCTCTGATTAAATTCCACCCACAGTGCATCGTGTTTATCGTGTCATTAATAATCATGATGCCGTCTTATGTACATCCCCACAGAAGAAGCCTGTTCCCCGGATGGAGCATGGGTCTATTCACACGCAATTTCCATACATCTCTAAAGATTACCACTTTAACAGCTCTTGGTACAGACACCAGGAGACAGTTACATCTGACAGGGCATAAATCTAATTCCCTCTGCGCTCAGCTTTCTCTGGCGGCAGAATCAATTTCAGTCTGTCAGGATTTTATCCCAAAGTCTATTCACACCCGGCTCTTTCCCTCCATGTCCCGGCTGTGTCTCTCTCAAGAGTCTCCCCCCTTTCAGGAACTCAATCCTGCAGAAAAAGATGCCTTGCTGATACAAAGTAACGGCCTTTATCTCTTTACAACGGAATCCAATTAGGCATGAAGGAGACACAGTAAGGCCTGGGCCTGGAGGTCGTGTCCCGGGATGCCGCCGGCCTGAGGCCATCTCACCTCTCAGGGTCTGCCCTGGGCCCCTTCTCCCTGCACCCTGCTGGGGTATGGTGGGAGGAGCTCTTTCCAGTGTCTTTTCTGGGGCCGTCAGGAGTGTCCCAGTCCTGTGAGTTAGCCCCATTAGTTCCAGGTGAATTCTTCTCCCTGGTGGGATGAAGCTTCTGCTGTCCTAACGGTAACCTCAAGGCACACAGCTATGTCTGAGCGTATGCACACATTCATCATTTAATGCACACTCATCCCTGAGATGTAGATATACTGCTATTCCCATTTTGCAGATGGGAAACAGACACAGAGAGGGTAACTTATCCAGGACAACACACCTATTAGGGGAACCACTGACCGAAACTGCCCGCCCTGGCCAGGCACGATAGTAACCGCTTGCGTGAGTTATCTTACAACAGGGGGTCCCGTTAAGGAGCACGGAACTAACAAGCTACCGCCAACCAGAAGAATTCGGGAAAGGTCCAAAAGAGAGGGGAAACACCAGTCCGTATGTCCTACCAACTTCCCAGAATCCTTCTCTCTGGAATGCATCTTGGCTGAGCGATGCGTGCGCCACCAGCAAGGACCCTGAGTCAGAGTGATTGGCCAGAGACAACCCGGAAACTAACCCCCTCACATAAAACCTGAGACTGCGAGCCTCGTGGCAGAGCCGTTCTCCTGGGGTCCCTCACCCTGCTGCTCTCCGCCCGGGCGCCCCTTCCCAACAAAGTCTCTTGCTTCGTCAGCACGAGGGTCTCTTCGGACAATTCATGTTCGCGTGTTAGAGAAGAGCCCACTCTCGGGCCCTGGAAGGGTCCCCTTCCTGCAATACAGCCAGCGAGTGGCTGAGCAGGCCGTGCTCAACCAGAGCAGTTCAGACTCTCTCCCGCTAGGCTTTGGCAAAGGCCCCACCCCATCGGGGGCAGATCGTGGTCCTGACTGTACCTCTGCCCCAGCTGCTGCTAACAGCCCCAGTGTCTCCATTTAGAATCACCTCTGCCTCCTGAGCCCAGATGTCCTGGGGCCTGGACACACCCCCTGTCCAGCTCTGCTGATTGGCGCCTGCCCCAGGCCTGGTGACAGCACTCAGAGCTCTGATTGGTGCGGGACAAGCCTGTGATCCGAGCTGCCTGGAGCTCTGGGTGGGGCTGACAAAGGAAGAGAGGCCTGGGGGCAGCAAGCAGGTGGGGTTGGGTCAGGACAGCTGCCAGAAGTCACCTGGGGGAGGTCCTGGCTGAGGATGGAGCTGACCATGGGACAAACAGGGCTGCGGGGGAGAGAGGAGGGCAAGAGGGAGAGCGGGAGGAGAGAGGCCGAAAGAGAGAGAGGATTATGCTCTGATGACATTATTTGAACCCCTCCCACTCATCCCATCCACTGGCCGAATGAGGACCGGTCAGCCTGGGTTCACTGCTGCTCCTTTTGGCCTAGGAGAACCCAGGAAAAAGAGGATTTTTTGAGCTTTAGATTAATTTAATCTCTTTATCATGTGATGATCACTCAGCTCCCTGTGGCTGGGTTTCCTCAGCTATGGAACGATGTTAGTGGTGATGGTGATGATGATGGTGATGGTGCTGATGATGGTGAAGATGGTGATGGTGATGGTGATGATGATGATGGTGGTGGTGATGGTGGTGATGATGATGATGGTGATGGTGATGATGATGATGATGGTGATGATGGTGATGGTGGTGATGGTGATGATGGTGGTGATGATGATGATGATGATGGTGATGGTGATGATGATGATGGTGATGGTGGTGATGATGACGGTGATGATGGTGGTGATGGTGGTGATGATGGTGATGGTGATGGTGATGATGGTGATGATGATGATGGTGGTGATGGTGATGATGGTGAAGATGGTGATGGTGAGGATGATGATGATGATGGTGATGGTGATGATGCTGAGGATGGTGATGATGATGATGATGATGGTGATGATGATGGTGAAGATGGTGATGGTGAGGATGATGGTGATGATGATGATGATATGATGATGGTGATGGTGATGATGATGATGATGATGATGATGGTGATGATGATGATGGTGATGATGATGGTGATGATGATGATGGTGATGATGATGGTGATGATGGTGATGATGATGATGATGATGGTGGTGAGGATGGTGAGGATGATGGTGATGATGATGGTGATGATGATGATGATGGTGATGGTGAGGATGATGATGATGATGATGATGATATGATGATGATGATGATGATGGTGATGATGATGATGGTGATGATGATGATGATGGTGATGATGGTGATGGTGGTGATGGTGATGATGGTGGTGATGATGATGATGATGATGGTGATGGTGATGATGATGATGGTGATGGTGGTGATGATGACGGTGATGATGGTGGTGATGGTGGTGATGATGGTGATGGTGATGGTGATGATGGTGATGATGATGATGGTGGTGATGGTGATGATGGTGAAGATGGTGATGGTGAGGATGATGATGATGATGGTGATGGTGATGATGCTGAGGATGGTGATGATGATGATGATGATGGTGATGATGATGGTGAAGATGGTGATGGTGAGGATGATGGTGATGATGATGATGATATGATGATGGTGATGGTGATGATGATGATGATGATGATGATGGTGATGATGATGATGGTGATGATGGTGATGATGATGGTGATGATGATGGTGATGATGATGATGATGATGGTGATGATGATGATGATGATGGTGGTGAGGATGGTGAGGATGATGGTGATGATGATGGTGATGATGATGATGATGGTGATGGTGAGGATGATGATGATGATGATGATGGTGATGGTGATGATGATGATGGTGATGATGATGGTGGTGGTGATGGTGATGATGATGATGATGGTGGTGAGGATGATGATGATGATGGTGATGATGATGGTGAAGATGGTGATGGTGAGGATGATGATGATGATGGTGATGATGATGATGGTGATGATGATGGTGAAGATGGTGATCGTGAGGATGATGGTGATGATGGTGGTGGTGGTGGTGAGGATGATGGTGATCATGAGATTGTGTGCCCTTAGTCTAGAGTAACAGCATGCTGAGGTGAATTTTCTCTTGTTGTCTTAGAGAAGTAACTAATACCCAAGGATTAGAACAGAGGAGCCAAATTCCCCCTATTTGAAAGCACCAAGGAGCTACCAAGAGATGGGACTGGCTCAAGAGTGGCATATCCTGTCCTACCATCACCATCCCCCTGCCCACTGAGTCTATGTAAAAGGGGCTGGGGAGGGAAGGGGGTCAGGGTCACGGGCGTTTGGGGCAGTGCAGGATCCCCTCCCCCAAAGTGAAGTCAGAGGGCTCTGAGAGAATATCTTGTGAGAAGTCGTCTCAAGAAGGGAAGGCTGCCATGCATTCCCTGGCTTCATGCTTTCGGAGTGAGGATACCTACCAGGCCACCCAGGTTGTGGCTAGAGAACAGTGTGGTGAGAATGTTCTCACCACATGCCATGTAAAGTTTGGGGACATGTATGAATATACTGGATTAAAGATGGCTGCAAAGCCCTTGTACTCCCGTGAAGAGGTAGGGTCTGTTTCTCCTCCCCTTGAATTTGGGCTGGCCCTATGGAGCTTGACCAACGGAATGTGATATAAGTGACCGCCTCAGGCTAGGTCCTAAGAGACCCGCAGCTCCCACCTTCTCTACTAGGGATGCTGTCTCTTGGATGCTGGCTGCCATGTAAGAAACTCAACCTGATGGAGAGGAAGAAAGGCCCTGTAGGAAGACTCTGAGCCACCATGGACTTTCCAGCCCCAGCCGAGCTCCCAGCTGAATGCAGCCCAGTGAGTGACCCCAATCAATGCCCATGGAGCAAAAGAACTGTCCGGTTGAGACTTGCCAAATTCCCAATCCATAGGATTGTGAAATAAAATGACTGTTTTAAGCCATCAAGTTTTGAGGTATTTCTTATAGAGCAATGAATAATTGCAGCAGTAGACAGAGGCCAGAGCTCTTTTCTGGTCTGGAGTTGCCCAAAGGAGAGCCCTGTGCCATCAGAGCCTGGAGGAACCGTGACACACACATGTCCAGGAAGAAATGGGGTAATGCCTGCCCTGTCTCAGGCCTTGGGAGGTTGGGGCTGGGGAACCCTGTGGCTCCTGTGAAGGGGTCCACTCAGGTTAGAGGTGGGACAGGGGCCAAGAGGCTGCCACTCTGGGGTGGACTGTGCTGTTCTGGAATCTTCCCTGCTCCTTCCCATGAGAGGATGCCATTCCCCACCATGGACATCAGGTTTAGCCGTTGGACTTGCTTTGGTTATTGAAAAATGAGGAGGAGGGTGATGGACCACTTACAGGTAGAGGTTTGAGAACCATCACCTGGCTCCACTTCTGCTCTTTGCCGTGGTAGTGAATGCTCCAGCCTGGCTGTTTCCCCTGCCTGAGGAATGAAGAATAAAAGGGAATGAAGAATAAATGGGAGCAAAACTGCAGCAAACCTTCAGCCAACATAGAATGGAAGTGAGAAATAAAGCTATAGATGTGAGGATCGTTTGTTACCGCAGCGCAACCTAGTATGAGCTAATCAATACACATCCAAAGAGATGGGCTAACTTACCCTAGTAAGGAGTTGGGAGGATGCACCATTAGGGTCCAGCGGAGCTATGGCTGCCCCTCTGAGTGGGTGCTCAGTGGCGGAGCGGTCAGGCATGGAGCTGACCACCACCCCTGCAAACACTGCCTCTCCGGGGCAAGGCTCCTTCTCTCCCGTCTCCTTAAAGCCCTCATCCTCAGGGAGTTCCTGCTTCTCTCATTTTCTAGGAAGCATTACCCCTTCCTTGGTAATTAAGGCCCAAGGCCCTTCTCTGATGTGATTTCTGCGCCTCCAGGGTCTGCTCAATCAATGGAGTTCCCTCTCCCTGTTTTCTCTGGCCGAGGAGGAGATGGAGTCTGTGGTGAGGAAGGACAGGAGTGGGGGGTGGGTGTGTGGTGGTGGCGGAGCCTGACTTTGCCCCTCCAGGTCCTGGGTTTTTACATCCTCAGCAATTGTTCACAGAATGAGCACACTCCAGCTACAGGAATCAATTTCTTTAGAAAACCTTCGTTTTGTCCAGAGAGACATTCCTCCTACTGCAGTCACCAGGGTTTGTTATCACCAGGGTTCGTTATGCCAGGGGAGCATCAGCCCCCTCCTCACTGTCAAGTTCTCTCCCACTCCCCTGACACAGAGGGCAGGTGGTATTTTTAATGTCTGTGGAATTGCTCACCTGCTCTGGGAACAGGGTCATCCCTCCATCGCTTTCCTAGAGTTTTCAGGTGGGCTCACATCCAGGGTGGCCAATCAGAGCTCCCCTTCCTCTTGATTGACCCAAGAAGGACCAATCAGGGTCTACCCTGAGATTAGATCACGGCTACCTAGGTCTCTTCATCTGGAATTAAAGGCTATAAGAAGGAGGTCAGTTGGAGTTTACAGCCATCTCCTAATGGTGTTACTGAGTCCAAGCTCGCTCTGCTCACCGCACGACAGGCCAATGAATCGGAGACAAGGTGCTGAGGCAGGGAATGCGACTTCTTTCAGAAAGCCGGCAGACTGAGAAGATGGCAGACGAGTGTCTCCGAAAACCCATCTCATCTGGGTCTGGATGACAGTTTCTTTTATAGAGTCAGAGAGGGAGAGGCGGTGAGGAAGTCAAGTAAAAGGGCCACCAGTCTTGCAAAACATCTCCTGGAATGTCCAGCCTCGGGGAGGGGACGTGTTAGTTTTTTCTTTTCTGCAGCCATCCCCAGGTGGGCAGGGTTCCCCGAGGCAGGCCATTATATACGATTATAGTAGTAAGAGCAACGTAAAGCAAACGTTAAGGTCATAGAAATAGATCGAACATGGAGTCTGACTTAGCTCTTCCCTACTACAGTAGCACATAGATATTGTTTTCAAAAGAGAAAAATGAAATAAAGAGAAGCAGAGACACACAGACAGGTCCTGATGTTTTTGCCCCTCATACAGGATGCAGATGATCTCTCCCTTGGCTTTTATTTGTGTGTTTGTTGAAGCAGTTTGAGTTGAGTTTCTGTCAGTTATAACCAATCCAAATCCCTACCAGCCAACCTTTGGGTTTTTTCACGGGCCGCCAAATGCAGGAGGCTCACGGAGCCTGGGCCACCCGTCAGTTCAGTGTTAACGGCAGACACGCAGGACCAAGCACGGGCTGAGTGCATCGCACACGTCACCCCATAGAGCCCAGGCACCGTGGGTGCCATGGCTCATCCTCTACGTTTAGATGAAGAAACAGGTACACGGCTAGAGAGACAGTGAGCCCAGGCATTCTGTTCCAGGCTGCTCCCCCGACCCAGCTCGCGCAGCTCGGCTTACGGGAAGGGAGACAATTGGTTCATCTGATAGCAACAGTGATGAAGGAACTAAACCAGGCCTGTCCAGGTTAGGGACGGGTTCCGGAGCTCTGGGTGGAAACCAGACGGAAGGCAGATCCCAGCTGCCTTGGTCGCGTGGAAGGTTTTCCATCTTTTTCCAAGAGAAGTTACGGTTTATCTCCCCTGTTCGGGGGAAACTCTTGTTTTCAAAATGGTAACAGTTTGGTTTCTGCGCCCGGTGCCCCTCCCGTGGTTCACTAGGCTCTGAACCTACAAATAGAAAAAAGATTTGCAGTGGATTCGAATTTACACTTCAGGTATGAGGAACCATGCAGTTTCTTTTTAAGTGTTGATTCTACCTTACAGCAAACGAGGTTTCCTCCCAGATGCCAGCATCCCGTTTTCCTCTTCTCTTTTGAATACAGTTACGTGACCCAAATTGCTCTTTGTTCCTTTCCATAAGCTGATACGAGGGTTTGGTTGCCTGCTGACAGCACACTTCACCTAGCAGGTCCCCGTTTGCCATATGGTGTAGATTCTGCTTAAAGTAACTTCTATTTTGCCTAAACATTTGCATGACTGTTAGTGCTTTGAAGTCAACATCTGTTCCTCTGCCTGTGTGCGTGCAGGTGTGTAGGGGTGCAGGTGGGGCGGGGCGGGGGACTCCTGGTGGAACTTGCACGCACGGTCACCAAGGCTGTTCAAAGAGCCTGGAGAGAGAGGTGTTACCTGCGTGCCTGTCTGCCACATCATGGCTTCTCTTAATTAGCACCGGACAGAGAGGCTCAGGTAGGGGAGATCAGCGCAGGCATTTAGCTGCAACACCCTAATTCCCCGGCCCGAGCTCCCAAGGCGGTCTCATGAGTCTCGCCACTCAGGATTTGGCCGGAGCCAAACAGACGGGTGGTTGCTTAGGAGACCTGGTTGCGCTCTCCTCGCTGGGCCTGTTCATTTCCTCCTTCATGTGTGTTTAGAGAAAAGCTGAACCCCGAAGCACCTCCCTGGTGAAGGCAAGTGCCTGGGTGTGCTCCACCCAGGACAAAGTCCAGCCTATGCTACAGCCACGTCCTGGGAGTGTTTGGAAAACCTGTGAGTCTGGGAGGGGAAGGGCCAGGAGTGGTTGAGGTGGGTCTGGGGGCCCCGACTCCTGGGATGTTCAGTCTGCCATGAAGAGGCTGTTCATCACTGGGCCCGTTACGGAACCAAACTTGGGTTTGCTCGCTGGTGCGCGGTCAAGCCAATCTGCTGACACCAGGTTGTGGAGAAGGAAAGGGCAGTGTTTACTGCAGGCGCCCAACAAGGAGTCCAGGGCAGCTAGTGCTCGAGACCCCTAAACTCACCTAAATGCTTTCAGGGGAGCAGTTCTTTATATATATATAAGTTTATTTTTATTTATTTATTTTTGGCTGCATTGGGTCTTTGTTGCTGCGCGCGGGCTTTCTCTAGTTGTGGCAAGCAGGGGCTACTCTTCATTGCGCTGCATGGGCTTCTCATTGCAGTGTCTTCTCTTGTTGCGGAGCACGGGCTCTAGGTGTGCGGGCTTCAGTAGTTGTGGCGCACGGGCTTAGTTGCTCTGCAGCATGTGGGATCTTCCCAGACCAGGGATTGAACCCATGTCCCCTGCCTTGGCAGGCGGGTTCTTAACCACTGCGCCACCAGGGAAGTCCCAGGTGAGTATCTTTAAAGGCCAGCTGAGGAACGGGGTCCCATGGTGTGTGATCAGCTTGTGCACGATTCTCTGATTGGTTGATGGTGAGGTAACAGGGAGGGGTCACAGGTGTTCACACCATCAATCCTCAGATGCCAGTAGGTCTGGGGGCTACGTGCTCATGGTCACCAAGCAGTTAACATCATCCATTTGGTGGGGGTTTTAGCATCTGTAAAACAACTCAGGAATGTGCATCAGATGCTGTTATCTGGGTACGTCAGAGAGGAGCTAATGCAGAGGATGTGGGGGAGGGTCTGTCCCAGGAAGGTACTGGAGAGTCCTACTAGGTTGCAGCCCTCCTCTAAGCAAAAGAAGGTGGAGGGAGCAACACCACGCCAGTTATGAAGCTCTGGTAGCTTCCACGCATACACTCTTGGGAGCCCTGAGTTGCCATATAAGAAATTCAGCTACCCAGACCACGTGGAGAGACCAGGTGGAGAAGCTGAAGCCAAGTCCCCCTAAAACCGAGTACCTCTGTCGAGTTTATGATTAACCTCTCTATCCAAAACTATTCCTTTTCTTGTCCTGTGCTTGTTCCCCCTCAAGACTGAGGAGTATCAAAGAAAAGGGGGAATTTTTACTGAGCAGGACCCTACGGGGCCTTCCCGGGACAGACCCTCCCATGCCCTCTACCTGCCTCTTGTTTGTAGAAAAACTTTAGCCTGCTAGGCCTTCCCCCCGTTCCAAAGAACAAATTTAATCAGAGAAGTGAGAAAATGCAGAAAGAAAGGAAAACAGTCAAACAACATAAAATAATAATAGTTTAGTCATTAAACAAAGCCAAGGACCTTTAGTTCCTCCTCAAGGGCTATAGATACTATGCTGAGCCGTGTCCTTGAGCTGTTTTGCAGATACTGAGACCCCCACCAGGTGGGAGAAGTTAACCGTCTGCTGCCCACAAGTACATAGACCCCAGACTGACTGAAACCAGAAGGTTGATGATGCCGACTCCCGATGACTTCACCACCAGCCAATCAGAAGAAGGTCCACAAAGTGATCATACACCTGGAAACCCCCCTCCCTCACTTTGTCCTTAAAAACCTTTCCCTGAAAGCCATCGGGGGTTGGTGTCTTTTGAGCACTAGCCAGCCTTGCTCCTTGCTGGGCCCCACGTTGGGCGCCTGCAGTAAACACTGCCCTTTCCTTCACCACAACCTGTGTCAGTAGATTGGCTTTGCTGTGCGTCAGGTGAGCAGACCCAAGGCGGGTTCGGTAACAAAGCCACATGGACAAGCCTCATGGAGAGACCACTTGATCTTGCCACAGAGGAAAAGGGCTCTGGCAACCCAATCCAAAACCCAACCCAGAACTTACTGTCTTAGTAGAGACTCTGGGAGGGAGGAAGAGAGACGGTAGATGATTGACAGAAGAGATACAAAGAGAAGGTCACGCCTGACTTCTGATGAAAAGTTATTGGGCATTGGCTTCCCTGGTGGTGCAGTGGTTGAGAGTCCGCCTGCCGATGCGGGGGACACAGGTTCGTGCCCCGGTCCGGGAAGATCCCACATGCCGTGGAGCGGCTGGGCCCGTGAGCCATCGCCACTGAGCCTGCGCGTCCGGAGCCTGTGCTCCGCAACGGGAGAGGCCACAACAGTGAGAGGCCCGCGTACCGCAAAAAAAAAAAAAAAAAGTTATTGGGCTCCCGACAGGCAACGGGCCATGGCAGGGGCAGGGGGCAGATACACAGGATGTCCGCGCAGTCTCCCTTGGGACAGTCAGAAGTGGCCTGAGCATTTGCAGTCTGGAACATGAAAGCCTGCCCACGGGGGCTGTGAATAGCATCTCCCCAGATTCCTTGGGAATATTTCATCATGGCTCCATCCCAGCAGGAAAGGAGCCCAGGCTGGAGGAACTCACCCCTCCCTTTCCTGCCAGACAAGCGAGGTCCCGTATGGGGCCGCACCCCGCAGGCCTCCACGGCAGCCCTGCCCCAGGAGCCCAAGGCACGGCCCCTCCGCCCCACGGAGTCCTGCTCCAGCCACGGCCCCCAAAACCCCGGCAGAATGTCAATGGCTCCTGCTCTAGGACGAGGTGACCCAGCCTGTGGAGCGACCTTCTCCCTCTTGCTTTGTTTGGGTCCCTAACTTATTGTCCTGCAAACTGAGAGCAGAATATCAGCCAGGGGTCAGGGAGCTGGTAGAACAGAGAAAGTGTATCCAGAACTGGAGTCCAAGACACTCTCAGTTTCGGCAAAGCTGGGAGCTTGGTCTACAAGGGGGGATGCCGAGACTTTGCAGATGAGGTGCTGCGGACTCTGGGAGTGAAGCTGGAGCAAGGGTCCCGCCTGGGTGGGCTGCGGGGGGCTGGCTCTGCCTGTGCCCCCGGCGTTGCCTCTCTTGTTTCACCAGTGGGAGACCAGAGCCAGGGCAGCCAGAGCCCTGGGACTGGACTCGGGTTGGGCCGTGCCTCCCTGCTGAGCCTGGCCTGGCTTCAGGCCTCCAGTTTTTGCTCTGCCCTTACTAACCGTGCGGCTTTAAGAGTGTTGTGGAACCTTTCGGGGCCTCAGTTTCCTCATCTGTAAAATGGAGAGAGTAACTGTACCCACCTCGTAGGGTTACTGTGAAGATTAAGTGAGATAATCCACCCAAAGGACTTTAAATAATGCCAGGCACAGAGGAAAACTCAGCAAGTGCTTGCTATTACTATGATTACTTGAAAAAACCATAGTCGAAGTGGAGGATGGCGATTATTTGACTTAGAAGCAGGACGGGGAAGCCTTCTTGTAATTAGTGGTCATTAGTTATGTATAATATGTGTTGCTTTCATTCCCGAGTTTTAACGTAGGACGTGAGCCCCTGGGAGATGTGGGGTCTTCCTGAGGACAGCCCCCCCACCCCGAGACCCCCAGTGTCCTGGGCTAGGGGGAGGCCTCCCCTGTGTGAGGTGCCCAGGGCAGGGCCCAGGGTCCGACTGAGCAGGGCTGCCCCACCTGCTGCCCAGGAGGGGCCTGGGGCGGGCCGTGTCCGCGGACTCTGCCGCTTTCACCCTGTGGACGCGGCTTGTTAGGAGATCGGTGAAGGCCCACGGGGCCCGTTGCCTCATTAGTTTTCCATTTGGACTCGGCTGCCAGTGGGAGCCTTCCCAGTGGTGCAGAGACGACGTTTGGTGCGGGCTCCACGCACAGCCCCATAGAAGCCCCCCTTGATTCGCTGTCCCTGTCACTTCCTGTCACAGCGGCCTTCCCGGCCTCATCAGGGCTCTCCAAACCCTTCAGACCACAGCGGTTGCCACGGTGACAAAATGGCCCATCATAGTCCCTGCCTACTTCAATAAATGAAGGACGGGACGGAGGTTTCCGAAGGATGACGGGCCGTTGAGAGGGAGAAGGGGCGCTGGTGAGGGGATGGGGGGCCGAGGGCCGCAGGCGCCTCCTCTCCTGCCTGTCTCGGGGTCGGGACAGTGGGCTGGTACACGTTCAAAAGCCGGCTTTCCGGAAAATGCCAATGTAAACGTGCACGTGTGTTACGGTCCTGCTGGGGCACGGGGGTAGCGCACAGCTCACAGATAAGGTCCACAGATGTGTCCTCCTGACTCAGCAGCCAGCAGGTCCCCGCACAAAGCTCTTGCAGGTCTTCCCGGCTCACCTGTGGTCAGTCTGTCACGAGTGTGGCCGCAAGGTGCACGCTGACACTTCTGCTCAAGTTCAGGAGCAAGAGGGAAGCCCAGCCAGGGAGGCAGAACATCCCCGTGTCCCATGTCAGGACACGTGTGGCTTCTTTGCTGAATTGGCTGAGAGCTGTAGAATCCGGACGAATATTGCAAGGCTTTGGGGGGCTATTCATAACGCAATGGCTGCAGACCTCCTCAGGTTTGATCTGCATGATTCACCTTTTAAGCCCTAGACAGTCGACACAGTCCCCCGGCCCCGCTGGGGGCCGATGCTAACGACCGCGGTGTGAACACTCCCACGTGGCCCATTTGCAGCGTCCCTGTGAGCGGGGAGCACCAGCCAGCGGCCCAGGGCGCCTCCCCGTGTGCTCGGTCACGAGGGTGCTTCTCCCTGAGAGACAAGTCCTCCACCTCATGTCTGGACTTGAACCTGGGTCACAGCCAAGGGCTCCGGTGCATTTGGGAAAACACTGACCCTCCTCACGCCTCCACTTTCTCCTCTGTAAAATGGGGGTAATTACACCTAAAAGTGATAATCAAAATATTTGATGACCAGTAAACCACCCAGCAACTGGAAGGGCGCAGGTTGCAGGGAGTGTGTGGCTGTGCCTGCAGGGGGCCCTCAGAGGCTGGAGGAGCGGCCTCGACCGGCTGGAGGCAGGGCATGCTGGTGTTTGACCTCCAGGGTGGCCACAGCAGCCAGCGGCCCGCGGGAGCCCGGCTCACACCTGCTGCCACATCATCCTGGGAGGCCGTGTCTACACAGCGCAGAGGGTGCTGCCCGGAGCACCCGGGGGGACAGCAGGCGGCAGTGGAGACGCCTCTCCCCTCGCCTCCCTCCCCGTCTCTGTTCCTGTCTCTCCCTCGTCTCTCCTCCTGTCCCTCTCTCCCCGTCTCTGTATCTGTCTCTTTCTGTCTCTCTCTCTCTGTCCCCCCTCCCCTTCCCATCTCAGGATGAGAGTGACCGGCTGGGCCTCGGGCCTGGCCAGCTGCCCTGTGCTTGCTCCACAGCTGATGGGACAGTTCGGGCCAAGGACCGGGTCACCCAGGGTCCGTCTGGCCCTCACTGTGGTCAGGGCTTAGGCAGTGGGAAGGAAATAGGACGCGATGGGACGGCCAGTCAAGAATCAAGACGAGCCGAGGTGAATCCAAGGTGGACAGGAGCTGAAGCAGGGCCACTCGGCTGGCCGGGGGCCCCTGAGTGTCCCTCCAGGCAGTGCGGGTGGTATGGCAGCTGTGGTACTGGGAAGGGCCCAGACCTCGGCAGAGGCCTGGGGGTGGCGCCCCGGTGCCAGCGTGTCCCCCATGGGGAAGGCGAGGCAGCCAGAGGCAGCCTGAGGTCCTTGTGGCCGAGTGGCCTCGACGTGCCCTCACCTTCTGCCGAGAAGTGTCCTCCCGGCTGGGGGGTCACCGTGATGGACTTCCACCTGCCTGCCAGAGGGCAGCAAGAAGAAATGGGGACACCAGCATCCGTCCGAGGGACAGAAATTGCAGGGCTCACCCTGGCTTTCAGCTGGGGAATCAGCTCCCTTGTCACTCTGCTGAGCGCCTGAGACCTGCAGGCAGCCCACATGACCTCTTGGGCTGCGCTCTCCCCTGGCTGCCTTTGCTGCCTTGCTGCCCCAGAGGTCGTGTCTGGGCTCCTGGATGCCTGCCTTCCTCGTCTGTGCCCATCTCGTCCCATCATAGGGCTCCAGCCTCCACCCTCTCCCCAGGGTGCCCTCTGCTGTGAAGGGCCCTCCCATTCTCCACCCACACCGCCCTTCCTCCCAGCAAGGCCAGCTGTGGTCTTGCCTGCTACAGGCAGGCTTCCAGGATTGTTCCCATTGGTGCCTTGTCTCCTTCCTCCTCCTCTAGGGATACCCAGCATGACCGGCCCCCCACTCGGGCTTCCTGTGTGTGGGGGGCTACTTTCTCCCTTCCGTGTGCTGTAGTGGGGTGACTGGTGTCCCCGCGGTGCACATCCATCCAGAACCTCGCCCACCAGGTAACTCACTCAATAGCATCTGTGCATGTTAGTGCAGGGAAACGTGCACCGTGCAGATCCGCAGGGCGGAGCATCTTTGCGGATGCAGCGCCCCTAACGGGTCTGCAGGCCTCGGGCTTTACCAGCTGCTGCTGTGCTCTGATGCGCACCTTTTGGTTAAGTGAATAATTCACCATGACTCGGTCCCAGCCAGCCGTTGGAGCAGCGCACCTGGCTCCCGGGGGGCCCAGGTGGGCCATGCTTCATGGCCCGTTTGGGTTCTGCCACCCCCTGTATCATCCCTCCAGTCCCCCCACCACCCCACTGGAGTGAGCGCCAGGCCCCAGGGGACAGGAGCTGCCTGGTCCCCTGAGGCTGGGAGGCTGGGCTCTGCAGGTTCATCCTCAGAAACTCGGAGCCAGTGAGTTCTTGACCCAAGCATTTATTAAGCACCTACTGTGTGCCGGGCACCGTCGTAGGAGCTGGAACATGGCTGCAAGCCAAGGGACAAGCTCCCTGCTGTGTGGGAGCAGGCGGGAGGATGAACAGGGGCAAACGTGTGGACAAGACGGGGGTGGGGGGGTGCGCGTCGCCCAGGGTGGGGCCGGGCGTCCGGATGGCCTCTCCTCGGCTGGCGGCTGGGAGCAGTGCCGGGAGACGCCTGTGGTCTTAAGGGGCGTCTGAGCTGCCCTGTGCTGCTCTCAGATTGTCGGGCTGGTTTGAAGCCCTGCGAGAGCACAGCTCTGCCGAACGTGCCAGGCCTTTGGCAGGTCCCGGCCACGGAGGGCCTGGCCGTGTCATTTCGTCCCCTGCAAACCCTGGGCACCTGCATTATTCATTTGGAAAAGTAACGCGTAGACTTGGTTTTAAACAAAATGTGAGCCGTACAAAGAGAAAACGGAAAAGTAGCCTGTTTTCTGCTGCTGACTCTCCTGACCCCCTGACCGGAGATGACCAGTTTCCAGACTCTGAAGGCAACATGGGCAGGGCACGGCCAACAGCCCACTTTGATCCCCGGGAGCACCTGCTTCCCCCCTGCTCTGGGAGCCCTCACAAGGCAGATGGGACAGGCTGGTGTTTCCAGATGCTTCCTCTCCTCCTCCCACCCTCCCAGGAGACGCTTTCGCAGCCCCTTCTGCCAACCAGGCAAGCTTCTGGGTCCTGAGAGTATCCACCCACTTGGCCCCTCAGGGGCCCTGTGGTGTAGGAACCGCTGCTCCCTCACCTGAAGATGAGGATGCCGGGCCCAGAGAGGCCGAGCCAGCTGCTGTGGTCGCCCAGCCCACAGGAGGCAGACCTGGGACCCTGACCTGGCGTCCACACTCTCAGCACCCGGGAACGCGGGCTGGCGCCCTGGGGACTGTCTCTGGGTGGAGCTGGGACCGGGGGCTAAGGGGTCCTTGACTCGCAAGGTGGACACAGGCAGGGCGTCCTGCCCACAGCCCCCTGCGGCGCCCCCCCTCCGTCCCCTCCCCTCCGAGGGAGGGCAATATTAGGCGAGCTGGTGAACTAACCGGGTGGGCCGGGTTCAGGACATCAGCACTCCTGGGTCTTCACGCGGGTGGGCCGGCCGAAGTCGTCTTTTCCGGGGGCGAGTATTCCCTGAAGTAGGGGCTGAGTTTTCACGCGTGGTCTGAGATGGATTAACGGGTGCGTGGGAAACTGCAGGGTTCCAGCTCCCAACTCCTACCTGAAAGGGCCCCCCGGGACCAGGAGAATCAGGGTGCCTCTCAGGTCATTGCGCTCACACAGGGACTCAGACACGGGGCTGGTGGAGGCATCCGGGCGGGGACACAGGACGGTGGCTCTGCACGGTGGTCCCTGCCGCCACCGGCTCGGGCTTCTCCAGGGGCTCCCGGGCCAGCAGCAGCAGCATCGGGGAGCCGGTTAGGACTGCAGCCCGCCTCCCCTCCCCGCCCTGGGTGGGTGTGGTTTGAAGGGGGGGCCCTCGCCCGCGGGTGCATGGGGGCGCTGGGGGGTCCGAGGGCTCCAGTCTGAGCTGCTCTCCTCGCCAGGGGCTGGGCGGGCAGCCCACGGGGGATGCAGCTGTGTCAGCCGACAGCCCCTGCGGTAAGGGCTTTGCTGACGGTGCGGGGCTCCAGCCGCCACGCAGCGCAGCCAAGCGCGACACCTAGTGGACAGAGGGGACATGGCTCCCGGGGCGCCCTCACCCTGGGTGGACCCCTGAGCCCCAGCAGCCCCAGTGGCTCCTGCCTTTCCCAGCGCCTTCTCTGCGTGTGGGGTGAGGTGAGGAAAGGGCAGGTGCGGGCACTAGCAGGTGACCACCATAGACTCAGGGCCCTCCTCTTTCCCCAGGGAGAAAGCACGGAGGCCTGGCCATCTGGAGACCAAGTCCTGGTCCCAGACCCACGGGGCTTGGCTGTGCTTTTGCCCAAGTTTGTGTGTGCCCAGCCTGGGGATGGCGGTGGGGCCCTTATCCTTGCTGCGTGTGGGGGCGTCCTGTGGCCTCAGCTGGGTGGGGGCAGGGCTTGTAGGGGTGGAGTCCCCGGCCAGGATGCTCGGCCTCCTCCCTGACTCCTGGCAGCTGTCCCGGGACCTGCTCCTGCCCAGGTCCTCCCCAGACCCAGCCGCCTGGTCTGTTCCTATTCCCACCTGGGCCTCCAAGGCCGTGGATATGCAGAGCCACACTCAGCCCCACCTGTGCTGTGGGGAAGCCCAGGGGATGGACCCGCTGGTTAGGACCGGCACGCTCTCACCGCGGCTCTGTGACCCAGCAAGCCGCCCAGCATTCCGGACGCCCAGCGGGAGTAATGAGACAGACCTGAAGGGCCTGGGGTCACAGCCCACAGCCCCCTCCCCTGACTGCGGCCTGACCGAGTGACACACTTCTGGACAGAGGAGCACCCTGGCTGACGCCTTAGCCCAGGGGTCAAGGTCATCAGCAGCGAGTTACACTGACAGCGAGCTCCCCAGGGTGACGTGCCGGGAAGGCGCCTCACTTCTGTGCAATCACCCCAAACCCGCCACTGAAGAGTCACGTAGACGGAGGGAAGGTGTGGGAAACGCCCGGCCGGTATTCCTCAGAGCCGTCGAGGTTAGGACAAACCAGGGGAAGACAGCCTAGATGTGGCAGGGAGGTTGCTGGGTGCTGGACACGGGTCGGGATAAGTCCAGCTAAGGGCAGTGCCCCGTCCCTCTTCGTTTTGACCATGAACCGTGGGAGGTGAGGTGTGAACAATCCCACAGGCATGGGTCCACCTGCCGACAGACAGGTGAGCAGGGCTGAGGCACCTGCTGAGGACTGGGCGGGAGGGGGCTCCCAGCGCATGCAGGACCCCACGTGCCCACTAGATGGCAGCGGCGCTCTGCAGCCTGGACAACTCCCCAGACCCTGGAGAAGGGTGGGGTGGTCGGGGTCAGGCGGCAGATGGCCCGCCTTCCCTTCCAGGTAGGACGTGTGGGGTTGGACCACTAAGCAGGACAGAACCTTGATCTGGAGAGCAGCGGGGGGTATGGATGGCTTCCTCACCGAGACCCACGTTCCCCAGCTTTGGCGCCGGGTGTCCGTTCTCTCTGTCTCTCTGATTCCTTGTCTTTCTGTCTCTCTCATTCTCTTTCTCCATCTCTTTGTCTCTCTGTCTGTCTCTCTCCTGATGTCCCGGCCCCTTTACCAGACCGTGTACCAGGCCAACTGGGCTGAATGCCAGGCTCCTACATTCGCGCTTCGGTCTCCTCATCTCCCCGGGGCTGAGAGCGGCCCTGCTGGGCAGGGCCTCTGTAAGGACTAGATGAGCTGCTGCGTGACAGTGCTGGGACCCTGGGCTGGGGGACGGGAGCTGACCCACGTGTGTCAAGTCCTTAAATGACACACAAGCCCTCCTCTCCCTCCCCTGGACACTGGGTCTGAGGCAGGAGATAGATGGGCTACTGGAGCAAACGATTTGAGTTTGTTCCTTGTGAACCGATACTCCGAGACAGGAATGACAGGACAGTTGAGAGAGGAGGCTGGGCCCTGCCAGACAGAAGGTAAGAGGCCACATATTCCTCATTCTCAAAGTCAGGAGACCTCCGCGACTACACAGGCGCAGAAAGGCTCCTTGGAGGTCAAAAGGGGAGTGATGCTAAGTGGCTAAATCTACCCAGAGGCATCTTCGCTAGAATCCATCTTGGCTAAGAGATGCGTATGCACACATGGGAAAATCCTGAGCTATACCGAATATGGACTTTGAACCAAGCAAATCAAAATGATCGGCCAAAGGAAACCCGGGAAGAAATGCCCGATATAAGTGACTGAAACTACCACGAGGGCGCGACTCTTTCTCTGAGCCCGCCTGTGTGTCGATCCACGCGTGCTGTACACTCTTTTTTCTCCTAATAAACACTTTACTTGTTTCACTACTTTCCGCCTTTGTGCGAGTTCTTTTTCTGCAGAGCCGTGGGGCCAGGGCCTTGTCACTGACCACTGGTCCAGTGGCCAGGATTCGGTACTGTCACCACCGCGACCCGACCTCAATCGCTGGCCGGGAACCGAAACCCTGCTTCCAGCAGCTGCAGGCCAAGGCCACCCGAGATCAGGTCCCGTATCCAAGCCCAGCCGTGGGACGTGCCCAAGCCCCGCTCCGTGCCCTTGTCAAATCACACTCTCCTGGGACGGATGAGAAGCCAGGGCCAAGCAGGTGAGGTCGGAGGCAAAGCCGGCAGCCGGCCCAGGTCCCCACCTGGCCACCCTGGCCTCCAGTCTCCGTCATCTCACAGGCTCAGCTGAAAGCTCCGTAGGCCAAGGGCCCTGCCACGGTCTCCGGGTCAGGCCCCAGGTCTTGGCACTTGTGCCTTTGTGACACTTCTGACTTGTCCCTACAACATGCTGAGCAGCCTTACTGGGAAGCCCATGTGTGATTGGCCCGGCACCACCAGACCCACGGCTGACATCCCTGAAACCTGGCCGACAGAGCCGCAGGGTAAAGCCCAGCTCCTGGGCGGACGGCATCCCAGCCTGGCTGAGCGCACGGTCCACACTGCCTTCCACGAGCCAGGGTGCTAGCCTGGAGGCACAGCTGTGTGGCCACACTCTCATCCACACACGCGGAAGGCCTGGCAACGCTCTAGTTTTGTTTGTAATTAAAGGAAGCTGCCATCTAAAAACTGCTGGCTGCTTCGCCATGTTGGCAGCACGTTATCTTCAAGAGGATTTGCTTTGTTCTGGGAAGTCACTTGATGTGCTGTGCTGCGTGCGTATGTAGGTCCATATGTATTGGTATACGTGTGTGTTTGTGTATTGTGTGTGCATGTGTGTGTACAGGGTTTATGTGTGCACGTGTGTATGTGTGTACTTTTGTGTGTGGGGGGTATGTATGCACGTTTGTATATGTGTGGTTTTGTGGGGGGGGTATGTGTCCATGTCTGCATGTGTGTGTGTATAGGGTTTATGCGTGCACGTGTGTATGTGTGTAGTTTTGTGTGTGGGGTATGTGTCCATGTGTGCGTGCGTGTGTGTGTGTGTGTGTTCTGGGTGACCAGAAGGGAGGTCCTGAGATAATTCTAGTATGTGGAGGTTGGGGAGAGCCTGAGGTGTCCCCCACCCCTTCAAGCCTCGCACCCCTGCCCTCTGCTGGTCTTGCTCGTATCCAGGAAGGGAGCCCCTGCTCTGGAAGGCGCCCTCTTCCCTGCCCCCCAGGGCGTGGCGGGGCGAGGCCCGTCCTCCACCATGCAGTCCCCGCTCCTCCTCAGCACCTTCCCTGAGCCCTCACGGTCCCGAGATCCAGGGCCTGCAGACAGAACGACCGGGTCGGGGGCAGGGAGGGCTGACAGACAGTGGGGCAGGAGAACGAGCGCAGGGGCGCCACGCGAAACCGGAGA
The DNA here is from genome assembly GCF_964341445.2 of Mesoplodon mirus. Lineage (NCBI taxonomy): Eukaryota > Metazoa > Chordata > Mammalia > Artiodactyla > Ziphiidae > Mesoplodon > Mesoplodon mirus. The sequence continues at coordinate 867,872 of NC_138989.1, forward strand.
CGCTGATGACGCGTGCACCCTGAGCTGCGGACAGTGGCGCTGATGTGAGCGGAGCAGGACCCGATGAGGAGGGGATCACACAGAGTCTCGGCGGGTGGGTAGGACCTGTCCAGCTCTCCCACCAGGCCAGTGTTGGGGGGGCACCTCTGGTGGTCGCCGGGCTCCAGCCCTGACCCACTGAGTCTGTTCCATCGTCCCGGGCACGGGCGTTGATGGACGGCAGTGATCAGGGTCCAAGAGCAGGACGCTGGCTGGACCGAGCTGGAGAGAGGAATCGGCTGGGCGGGGAGAGCTTTGAAATCGGAGCCCGCAGAGTGGGCAGCACGGAGGCGGCGCGGCCCTCCTGCTGGCCGTGCGAGGCCCTGCGTCCACACCATCTGAGGACTTTCCACCCATGCAAGCCAGTGACTTTCCTGGTTTTACTTAAACCAGCTTAGGAGAAGCTTCCTGCCACCTGTGGTGAGGACAGCCCTATATGATAAGTCACCTGGGCTTTGTGCTGTAGTTTTGGGGCCCAGGGTGGTAGGTCCAGCCCGTGGGAGCTCCCGGCTCCTGGCTCTTTTTATTGTTTGTTTGTTTTTTTGCGGTACGCGGGCCTCTCACTGCTGTGGCCTCTCCCGTTGCGGAGCGCAGGCTCCGGACGCGCTGGCTCAGCGGCCATGGCTCACGGGCCCAGCCGCTCTGCGGCATGTGGGATCCTCCAGGACCGGGGCACAAACCCGCGTCCCCTGCATCGGCAGGCGGACTCTCAACCACTGCGCCACCAGGGAAGCCCAAGGGAAGCCCTGGCTCCTGGCTCTTGTTCTTCTCACAATATGAACATCTTAAATGGGCCCTTTCCTCCCACTCGTGCAGTGACTCCCCTCGCTTACCCTGGGCCGAAGGGGGCAGGTCCCATGCTTCAGACCCTGGAGCATCTATTGGGAGGTGCTGGCCACGCTCTCCAGGCCCAGGATGCGCTCCAGAAATGGGAGGATTTCTCGCTTGTCGCACAGGTATTAAGTTCCTGAAGTCCAGAGCTTTTAAAATCCACCAGGTGTCTTTAAATGACAAGGGACAGAAATACAACTCAGAGTGGTTTAAGAAAAAAGAAATAAGGGTCAATTTATTTGTGTAGGTAACTGAAGTCCCACGGGCTTTGGCAGGACTGGCCCAGGCCCTCACATGATGCGGGTCTGCTGTTCTCCATCTGAGGATTTTCTCCTTCTAGGGTGGCTTCGCTCCCAGCAAGCTGTGCGGTGGTGCTGCACCTGGGCCCAGCAGGTTACAGCCCCGCAGAAAGAGCTCCTGGCTCCCCACAATTTCAGCAACAGTCTGGGGCGACTCTAGTGGCTGCAGACCATGATCCTGTCCATCCCCAAGGCAAGCCTGTGACTTTGATTAGCCTGGCCTGGATCGAGCGGCCACCCCAGAGTGGCAGGATGAGATTGGCCTGGAAGCCAGGGAGCTGGTACCGGGAGGAGGGACGCAGAGCCATGTGACAGGTAAGCAGAGCCACTCCCACCTGGATGTACCTGAGCTTAGGTTTCTGCTGCCACATGAGGAGAGCTTGGTCACAGGGCAGGAAATGAAACACTTTGTGTTCAAAACTCTGTTTTCCATTCAGTAAATCACAATTAGCTAACTGACCTTGAACGACTGTTCTTGGAGCAGGGGGTGGGGGAAGGTGGGTGTCTCTCAGCTATGGAAGTCGATGCAAGAAAGGACACAGGGGGCTTCCCAGGTGGCATAGTGGTCAAGAGCCCACCTGCCAATGCAGGGGACACGGGTTCGTGCCCTGGTCCGGGAAGATCCTACATGCCGCGGAGCAACTAAGCCCGTGTGCCACAACCACTGAGCCTGCGCTCTAGAGCCCGCGAGCCACAACTACTGAGCCCACAAGCCACAACTACAGAGCCCGCGAGCCAAAACGACTGGGCTCACGTGCCACAACTACTTAAGCCCACGCTCCTAGAGCCTGTGCTCCACGACAAGAGGATCCACCTCAATGAGAAGCCCGCGCACCGCAATGAAGAGTAGCCCCCGCTCATGGCAACTAGAGAAAGCCTGCACACAGCAACGAACACCCAGTGCAGTCAAAAATAAATAAAGTAAACAAATGTAAAAAAAGAAAAGAAAGGACACAGAAGGGTTGTCATCCAATGGCGTCTGAGGACGTCCGAGGCTGCGGGGCCCGGACCCTCACCTGTCTGGTCCAGTGGGCTTGCAGAGGAGACGGCTGAAACCGCCTGGGGTCTCTCTCTAGGGTCTCAAGTGCCCTTCCACCGTGAAGCTCGGGCCTGCTCCAGCACAGAGATCCCCTCCTTCAGAGTCTGGTCTGCTGTGGATTGCATGACGTTGCAGCTTACCCCTTAATGTGATGGTGTTAGGAGGAGGAGCCTTTGGGAGGTGACTTGGTGAGGAGGGTGCTGCTCTCATGGATGGGGTTAGTGCCCTTATTAAAGAGGCCCCAGGGAGCTGCCTCGCCCCTTCCACCAGGTGAGGGCACAGCGAGAAAATGGCCAGCTATGAATCAGGAAGCAGGTTCTCACCAGATCCTGAATCTGCAGGTGTGTTTGACCTTTCAGCCTCCAGCACCATGAGAAATAAATGTCTGGTAGTTTATAAACCACTCAGTCTGCGGCATTTTGTGACAGACGCCCGAACAGACTAAGACATGATACCACCTTGCCTTCTGCTCGGTATATAAGGAACCACCCTCGTCTTCTGAGATGGCTGTGGTGGGAGGGAGGGTCCCTAGGCTCCATCCTCACGTCCTACACAGCCACAAACCCTCTGACCAGCCAGCTGTGGCCAGGCGACTCAGTCCCAGCCAGTGGTTCAGTTCCCTCCCTCCGTCCCTCCCATCCTGCAGCTTGGAAGTAGATGAGGTGGCGACCCAACCAGATTACTCGATAAATAACAGTACCCTGGGGAGAGCAGAGTGCCACTGTCAACGGAGTTTCTGTTACCTGTGGCCAAATCTAGGTCTTGGTGAGCAGGACAGCTGACGCCCCGCCGGAGAGATGGGCAAGTCGGCAAAGCGTTCACAGCGCCCTCTCAACCCGTGCGCTGCGCCCGGGATGCTGTGCTCGTGGTTCCGGCTGATGGTCTGCGCTTACCTGCCGTCATCCCAGAGAGACGGTGTCAAGGGAGACTGCAGTTATTTGCACTCACTGGAATTCTCACCTTTTGTAGCACTTGGCATTTTTTCTCCCTGCTCTGAATTTACATCCTTAAGGTTGCAACAGATGCCACTTTCTTTTTTCTTTCATTGAAAAGGGGATTTATTAGGATAATGCATTTCACTCTGAAATACCAAAAGGGGAAAATCGGGGACTAAAGAAACAATGAGTGCAGCTTTCTGAGCCAGCGTTAAGGAGAGTTTCTCAAAAGGAAGGTCCCGGTGCTGCAGGTGCCTGGCAGTGTCCTCTGGCTGTGCGCCAGCGCTCTCTCAGACGCAGGCTTTGGGGAGAAGCAGTTGTCGTGCGTCTCCCCCATGTCCTCCTGTGTTCTCAGTGGATGTGAGTTTGCAGCCAGGAGACGTCGGAGCGTTGATGCTCCTGTATGGGACTCTGCATGCAAAGAGAGGTGGTTATGGACACGGGACGCGGCAGGGCTGAAAAGGGGACCTCGGACCTCCTCAGTGTTTAGTCTGCGGTGATTCTGAATTACTTTCACCTCAGCTTGGTGAAATGGCTTCTCCAGAAAGAGAAGCCAGCAGCCTTCATCCCGTGCCCTTCTGCTTACCCATCCCTGGACGCAGGGGCAGGACTCGTCAGGACGGGAAGGGCTGGGCTGGCAGACGGCTCCTGGGCACCCCCCGTGCCCCTCCCCCTCCCCCTTTCCTGACAGCTCAGCAGGCCTCGGCAAAGTCAGACAAGTCTGTGAGCAGGGATCACAGAGCCCCTGGAGGACAGTGCGCCCTGTGTGGGCAGCAGCTGGAAGATGCCCCGTTCCTGCTCAGACAGTCTGTGCCGGGCTCTGCAGCTTGCGGAGAGATTGCGCAGGCCTGGTGCTGTGCAGAGGGCCTGAAGCCACAGTCGCCCCAGGGGCCGCCAGAAGTCGGCGGCACCCCCTCTCCACCCTCTGTCTGCTGGATGTGACCACAGGCCCAGCCCCCCAGACCTCGTCTCTAGTGGGGAGGGTGCCCTAGCACTTTCTGACATATCTTGAAAGTACCCCTCAGCTCCGCGTCCTTGAGGCCGCTCCGTCGCAGCCAGGCTGTCCAAGGCTGCCGCCGCATGGCTGCAGGACCTGCTGGGTTTCCTCCTCCGACGTGAGGCTCCATCCTCCCGTTTCCTGAAAAATCCCATTGGACCAGCCGAGGCATCAGCCACTGTGAACCAGTCCACTGTGGTCCAGTGGGTCATGTGGCTAGCTGACCAATCCCTGTGACTCAGGTGGCTTCGAGCTGGGTCCTGTGACCAGCCTCTAGGGTGAGGACCACGGGGGAGAAGAGAGCCCCGGAGGGGAGTGGGGGCGGCTGGAGGCAAGAGCGGTGCCTGGGCAAGCTGTGCCCACCTCCCACGGCCGCGTAGGGCAGGGCAGAGGATGCCACTGTGAACATGCTGCGCCTGCGGCGGTGGGTCCCGCTGCCCAGGAAGGTGGCTTCTGTGCCGGCCCGTGAGGGCCTGCCCTGCCGCAGCTCCCCCACCTGCGCTTGCTCGAGGCCACATGCGTTCCGAGTGGTGGATTCAGACCCGTTTTACCTGGACCCCCGGGGTTGCGTGAACGTTCACACGAGAAGCCCTTGCACGTTTGCCAGTGGCACCGTGGTCGCACCACTCAGGCGCTGTGGGTCCTGTATCTGGGCCCTCGCTGGGCTGGTGCTGTGTCCTGGCCTGGGATGGACAGCAACTGGGATTCAACGACAAACCTAAACCCCTATGGTGGCTTCGTCCGCGCGGGTCGGGCGCTCTGGGGGGGTCCCCGCCCGGGCTGACCTGTGAGAACCCGCCAGCATGGGGCCAGGCGCAGCCGCGGGTGGGTGGAGTGCAGCCCGCAGGCAGGTGCGCTCCGGAGGTGCCTCCCTCTGGACAACTGCGTCCCGCAGCTGCTAGCGCGGAGGGGCCTGAGCGCAGGTGGGGGTCCCTGGGGATGCAGGGGCCACGTGGGGGAAGGTCCCTGGAGGCTCCTCACCTCGAGAGGAGGGAAATCTGTATGGAGACGATAGCTTGGAGAGGCGACAGAACCCCCTCTGATGATTACAGACGCGTTCGAGGCATTTGGGGCCAGAGGTTTGACTCCATCCAGAAAGGCCCCAAGAGCAAGCCAGACTGACTTCCCGGGGTGACCCTGGGAGCCCCCTCACCCACAAGGGCAGGCAGGGCCGTGGGGCAAACGAGGGGGCACTGTGTGAGGGTTGGTTTGTACGGATGAAGGTGGTGGTGGGAGCTGGGAGCTGGTCGGGGGCGGCCTTGACACGCCCCCATCCTCCGTGGATGCGGGCAGAGCCCCCCAGCTCCCCGCGCGGCCAGGTGCCTCTGCAGATCCGTCGCTCTGCAAAGGCATCCACGTGTCCCCCCTACTGCAGATGTGGGCCATTTCACAAGAAGAGGCCTTTGATCCAAGCTCAACCCCTCCCTTAGGGGAGGAGGCCGGGTCATGTGGGCACCTCCGTCCACCGAGGAGATGCGGGGACACCATGGTGTGGTCCCAAACCGCTAACTGCCTCTGTTTGCATGTTGGTCACGGTTGCTGCTGCCAGGGGAGGGGCGGGGGGGGCGCACAGCCCCGGGGTGGAGGTTGAGGTTGAGTGGATCTAGGGACTAGCTTTCCTGAAAAGAAAGCCTGAGAAAACAGTCCAGATAGAGTGAAGGCCCAGGAGCCTAGGAAAGTAAAACGTAAGAATTTAATGAGTTTTATAAAAATCCCACATTCTTCAGGCTAAGTGCCTCAGGAACTCCACAAGAGGGAGAAGTGTTTCTTACGATCAATAATACCTCGTGCACAGTAAATCCAAGCCGCCTCTGGGGAAAAGTGCTTTGCCATCGGCCTGGTCCTTTATGCAGGCTGCCCACGTACGTGGGAGGGTGCTCCTGGGTCTGAGGGCTGGGAGTTCAGCTGGAAGGGGGCTTGCTGCACAAGAGGGCAAGCTCTGCCCGTGACCTCACCGTACAGTGGGCCAGCTCTGCACCTGACCTCACTGCCCTGGTTGGGGGGAGGCTGTGTCTCTTCCCACGTATTGTCCCCCATGAGATGGGCTCCTGCAGCCCCTCTGATCTTCACTCCTGATTATCGCTGGGCTGTGATCTCAGTCAGCGCTGTAAGGCTGGCCCCACTGCCGAGGATGCTGTGAGATGCCCTTGGTGGTCTGGGAGGAGCATCCCACATCCCTACCTTCATGAACCGACAGACCAGGACTACCGCACGTCTGCCAATCACTTTCTTTGCCCCAGGGACCCTGGAGCTGCCAGAGAAAGTCCTGTGGAATGTAGACCCAACCTGCCCTAAACTCATGATTGCCAACTTAAAGGGCTCTGGGCACTGAGCAGTGACCTCAGTCCAGCTCACAGGGACAATTTCAAACCTCTTCTCTCCTCAAAGCCCTCGCTGTACTCCCCCATTCCTGCTCACTCTCAGCAGGTGACCCCTCCCACGTTACTGAAAACATTAAAGCACTAAGATGGAAAAGGTATCCGTGAGAATGGGTTTGGCCGCACAAAACAGAAACCCAGCTCATAGTGACGTAGCCAATAAAACTAGTGGTATACCAGGGCATGGGGTGGCGGGCGACCTGTCCTGGAAGGGAAGGTATTTCATTACCATCATAATGGTAATAAGCAGACTGACTTTTACTTGGTTTTATGATTAGTATTCAATTCCCTCCAGGAAATACACCCCTATTGCCTCTACACAGGGCAGGTCTGAAATGCCATTGAATGAAGACTTTGATATTATCACACAAAAGTCTAAAGGTAAGCAATTCTAAGTTTGGTGAGGCAGCCCAGTTACTCTGCCATGTCCGTTTTCATTTCCTCAGTCTCAGTGTGCTTGCCTCATGAACACAAAATGGCTGCCATAGCTCTGAAGGTCACATACTCATGGAATGATATTTAAGTCAGGAGAAGAGGGCTGAGTGGAAAAGGAGGTTTCCCCTGTGCTGGTAAATATTCTTCTAGAATCCTCCAGCAGATTTCCTTGTAGTTTCAGTTGAACATAACTAGCAACCCTTAGCTGCAAAGGAACTTTGAAATAGTGCATGTCCATCAATGGGAAATGGATTCTTGTTTTAATGATTGTGTAATGCTTGAATAAACTATGATTTACTCCATGGGGCTGGGCATTTGCTGTCCTGGACAAAACTGGAGCTCTGTTTGCAAGGAAGAAGGAGGGCCATGGCAGCAGGACATTCCGCATTCTCTCCTGTTACAATGACAGGAGTAACTCCCGTCAGCAGCCGCCCTCCCTGGTCCTGGATCACAGCCCCGCTGCCTTGTCAGGGCCTTTATCCCCCAAGTTTCCCTCCTTTGTGCTGCCCCATCCATACCCCACCCCCGGCCCCGGAACTGGCTGTGTGTAGCTGCCTCACCCTCAGCCACCCTCACTCAGCGTCCCCGTGGAGCAGGGCCATATCTCCGGCCCTTCACAGCCCACATTTTGAAGAGGTTGGCTCCGATTCCTGGCCTCCCCCCACCCCCACCCAGCCCCTTCCTGGTCCCCGGCTCACTCCCACCGCCTTGCACGTGCCTCCCCTGCCGGGGATGTTCCATCCATCCCAACCCTGCCTTAGAGCCAACCCCACTCGCCCCTCAAATCCCAGCTCAAACATCAGCTCCCCCACAAAGCTCTGCCCCCCAAACCTAGACTCCCTCCAAGGACGTCTTTCAATTCGGCAAGAAGTCTTTGATGAGATTATTGATCAATCTCTCTCGTCCTGTAGACCTCCCTTAGTTTGGTGGCCGCTGTCCCCGCATGTGGCTCAGCGGGTAAGCTTGTGACCAGTGGTGGGCAGGAGGGCAGGGGCCGGACCTTCCGGGGGGACCTGTGTCCAGCACTCAGGGCTTCCCCACCCGCACGCAGGCCGTGCCCCCGGAAACCAGCGCTCCCCGAGGTGTCATTTATGTTTGCTGGCGCTGAGGCTTTTCCAGCTCCCACATAAGGACCGCTTTATTCCCCCTGACCTACTTTGTTGTAAAAAGAGGCTAAAATAAACCTACAGAGTAAAAACCCCAGAGAGAAGGAAAGGAAAAAGTATATATTCGTCAAAGGTAGCTCTCATCTCCACCTGCAGAAAAACATGCGCCGTTTCCTGGTCTTCCTGGTTGAAGCTGCTGCGCTCAGGGCCCCAAGGTAACGTGCACCAGAGTTGCCGACTAACGCCACCCTGGGCTGCACAGTGGTGATGGCGTGTCACAAACTGGAGACACCCGGGGTCCCTCAGGCCCCTGTTGGTGTCCTGGGGCTGCATAACACACACCACAGACAGGGTGGTCTAAACAACAGACATTTATGGTCTCACGTCCTGGGGGCTGGAAGTCCAAGATCAAGGTGTCACAGGGCTGATTCCGTCTGAAGCTTCTCTCCTTGGCGTGTAGACAGCCGTTTCCTCCCTGTGTCCTCATACAGTTGTTCTTGTGTGTGTCTGCATCCTCATCTTGTCTTTTTATAAGGACACCAGTCACATTGGATTAGGGCCCACCGATATGACCTCATTTATCTTGATCACCTCTGTAAAGACCCAGTTTCCAAGTACCATCACATCTTGAGGTGCTGGGGGTTAGAACTTCAACCTGTGAATTTTCGGGGACACAGGTCAGTCCACAACATTAGCCCTGCCGGCACCTAGATCTCAGACTTCTGATCTCCAGACTGTGAGGGGTTACATTCCTGCTGTTTTAGGTCCCCCAGGATGTGGTACCTTTTATGGTCACCCCAGAAAACCAATACACCCCCTAACTGGGAACATCTATGTAGGGCTTTACATGAGCAAGATATAAACTTTTATTGTTAAACCCCGAGACTTGGGGTATGGTGTTTCTGCAAATAGCCACCTCTGAGTAACAAAACGAGTTACAGCTTGTGTTTGTCTCAAGACTGTCCGTTTCCTACCCACACCCATAGGGACAGGGGACCCAGAGATGCAAATCGCACCCCACCACTCCTGGACCCACTCTCACTGTGCCAAGTTCAGCCTGTTTGCTCTATTCTGACATAACAGTGAGCAAGCAGCCAGACAGGAAGGAGGAACCCTTGGGGGAAATGAAGCCTTGGAAATGTTGACTTAAAAAATAGTCACAGCCTAAAAGTTGAGAGTTATGCTTTATCCGGTGGGTATTTTTAGGACTTCAGGCCCTGGAGGCAGCGTCTCAAGTAACCCCGAGAGAACCGCTCCGAGGAGGTGAGGGGACAGCCAGGTTATACAGAAGTTTTGCAACAAAGGGCAGGTAGTCGGCACATGAAAGGATTATTGTAAATTAAAGAAAACCAGATATTCCAAGTTAAGGAATTAGTGCTTTTCTATGTCTGGGAAGATGCAAGCGTCTTGGCTCACTGAAGCCATTCCTTCAATGTGCGCCTCGCTCTCTGGGGCCAGTGTCCTGTGTTTTCACATCCTGAGTTTCTTCAGGGCTCACCGCAGGGAGTGGCTGCAGTCTGATGGCTGCTAGATGGCGGGTGTTCCTTCCTTCCTGAGATTCCTAGGGCTCACCGGCTCACGTTGGGGGGCTGCAATCGCTGATGACCATGACACCCTTTGTTTACTGATATGGCAGGAAATATTCCATTTCTCAGAAACATCTCAGAAAGAAATTGGCCCTCATTTATTTTCAGACTGGCACGCTGGTCATTTTCCATTAGTTAAGCTGAATTTTCAGTGACTGGGGTCCTGAGGCCAGAGCTCCTGCTGCAGGAAAATGACCACTGGTGCTGGAATTAAAAATTCCCGGGGACGGTAATCCCATCTCTGGCATTATTCATGTCAGCATGACTGTGCGCCTCTCTGAGTTCCACTGACTCTGCTCAGACCCCAAAGGAGCAGCAACAGGCAGCTGCCCATCCCCAGGGCCTGGGGGCAGCTGCTGTACCAGTGCTCCCTGGGGACCAGCTTCTAGTCACTGGTTTTTTCTCCAGGTTACGAGGTATGTGCTCCTGCTTCTTTGCATGTCTACTAATTTGTGATTAGGTGCTGGGCATCGTGGTGGTGTGCTGTCAGTGACTGGATTTGTCAGCTTCAGCTCCCTGGTTGCTCTCTTCCTGCCCAGCCCCGTGGGCTGTCCCCTCCCATACACACACGTCTTAGTTTCCAGCCAGACTTAAGGGGAGACCTTGCAAATCCTGCATCCCAATCTCCAATCTGTGTGTCCCCAACCCAGCCAGCCAGCTGTGCTCTGTGTGGGTCCCTGGAGAGCATGGTCAGTGCCTGTAGCTTGAGGTCTGAAGACAGTTGTCTCGTCTATGTTGTCCAGTTCTCTGGTAGTCGATGGCAGTGGGCACGTCCGTGCCATTGCAGGTTTGAACTCTCCCAGGAAAATTGCATTCTCGTCTTTTGAACCTAGCAGTGGTTTCTAGGGGCAGAAATGCAGAGAAATGTGAGAAATGTGAGAATGCAGGCCCTGGGGCTTGGGTGGTGCCGCCTGGAGAACCATCAGCAACCTGTTGAGAGCGAGCATCATGAATCCTCCATTTTCCCCAGGCGACACAAACTGAGGGTCCAAGCCATGCACATAACCCTGGACAGACACCAGAGAACAAGTGTGCATTGTAGGGGCTTCCCCCAGGCATCTCTAACTAAAGCCTGGCAGTGTGGGCTACGGCGGGGAAGTAACAAATCCTGTTGGTCTCCCTACAAGTCTGGGCAAATCGCCCCTGTGGGTGGGACTGGGGCTTCTCCAGAATCTTACTTGGAGGTGACCCTGTGGCCCTCTGTGTCCTCGTGGTTTCCCTGACTTTGACACAGCTTGAGAAAGGCCATACCAAACTGGGGGTCAGTGTAGTGGGTTGAATTGTACCCCCCCAAAGGTTTGTTTAAGCCCCAACTCCAGATACCTGTGAATGTGGCCTTATTTGGAGAGAGGGTCTTTGCAGATGTAATCCAGTTAAGGATCTTGAGATGAGATCATCCTGGATTATCCAGGTGGACCCTCAATCCAACAACTGGTGTCCGTATGAGGGACAGAAATGGAGACGCAGACACACGGGGAGAAGTTGTACGAAGACAGAGGCAGAGACTGGAGGGATGGGGCCACAAGCCCAGGACACTGGAGCCACCAGAGCTGCAAGCGGGCAGGAGGGTCCTCCCCTAGAGCCTCGGAGGGAGCCTGATTTCAGACTTCTGGCCTCTGGAAGCGCGAGAGGACAGAGTTCTGCTGTGTTCAGCCCCCCAGCGTGTGGTCATTTCTTGCAGCGGCTCCAGGAGATGAACAGTTTCAGCCTCACCTTCATGGCTGGAGCCCCGCCCCTCCCCGGCCAGCAAGCAGCTCAGAAAGTCCCTTCCATGTGCGACGCGGTCCCTGCTGCTGCCTTCCCGGTGCTTTATTGCACCAACACCCTCAAGGAACTGCTAGATGTGAGTGACAGGGTGGACTCTGAAACTGTAGGAATAAATAAGACCCAGTCCTGCCCTAAAGACACGCAGTTTAATGCACCAGAGAAGCCCATGAACCAACGTGCTTGTACCCAGGGTGATGCCGACCTTTGCAACAGGTCCCAAGAGCTATTAATGAGATATTTATGTGTTTTGTTTATGTACCAGTTTGTTTCATTTTGGACACACTGAGGCATGTCTGTCGTCTCCGATCAGCCCTCCCTATGGTCTCCGATGTGTCCCTTGTGGGGACAGCATTCCATGACCCAAGACAGATGCCCATGACCACGTGCACCCCCAGCATCTACTGATGTCGTGACCTCCGTTGATTTGTGGTGAAGGTCCCCTGAAGAAGTTCTGGACCCAGTGCCCTGCACAGAGGTCAGCTGACCACATCCCTGTGGACATGTGGCATCTTTGTCTGCTGCGCTGACGCATTGCCCGTGTCCTCACGGGCGGCCCAGGGGAGCACCACCTTTCACGGTGATTCTTTTCACCTGCTTCTGCTGGGTGACAAGTTCAGGCAGCTCGTCCTCTCGGCCTCGACGGTCCCTCTCCAGTGTTTCCTGTCCCCCCGTCCCCCTGCCCCTCAGTTCAGGTTGTGATCTGTCCTAGTAGGCTCGGGCTCTGGGAGGAACACCACCTTTACTTCTCACGGCTCCCCAGGAGGGAAGTCGGGGGTCAGGTGCCCGTGGATCTGGAGTCTGGAGAGAACACGCTTCCCGTCCCTGAGTAGACGGTGTCTTCTCGCTGTGTCCGCACCTGGTGGAGGGAGGCGAGGGAGCTCGCAGGGCCTCGTTTATGACTACTACCCTGTTCCTGGGGGCTCCATCCTCACCACCCGGTCCCCTCCTAGCACCCTCCCCTGGGGGTTAGGATTCCACACGTGAGCCTGGGGCACAGCCTTCAGCCCAGGTGGCAGACCCTACCGCACCTCCCCCATCTCACGAGCATTTCCTATAGCCTCTGGAGGCTCACACGCTCCCTGTTTCTGCACCAAGGTTTCCTGCTTTCACCTCCTGGCCCTCAGGGTTGGGCGGGGCCCTGAAGCCAGTCTGCCCAGGGAGCCATGAGGCGACGCCGGTCACCTCTGGCAAGTTTCATTACCAGTGCTGGTGCCACCCCGCATCCCTGGCCCCAGAGGGAAGTCGAGGCCTCAGCGGCAACGGGTGTCCCGTGTGAGCACGAAAGAAACCTGTGCACTTTGGAACCAATGCGATTCGGGGTTTCCTGCCGCCACAGAGCAGCTCAGTCCACTCGACTGACGCCCGTCCTGAAACTGCTGACGCTTTGCAGAGGCCAGTGAACGCTCAGGACGCGTGAAGTCCTCGACACGAAGATGAAGGTACACGCTTTTATGGGCCCCTTCGTGCGCGTGCAACGGGGGCAGGCGTGGCTGGTGTGATGCAGTGTAGAAGTTCTAAGCTCAGAGCCAGGAAGATGACTCGGATGGGCTCCGAGAAACACCCCCAATTCTCATCGCAGCCCCTCCTTGTCACTTGTCAGGGGAAGCACGTCACATCTCCGCATGGATTTCTGCTTCGTCGGCTGCAGCGAGCTCCTGAGACGCCCTCCGCAGCCACCCTGGGGAGGGGATGTGTAAGCTTCCGTGCAGCCCACGGCCCTGGGGACCACTCATCAGAGGGAGGTGCCCTGAGCTCGGAGGGGCGGGGCCTGCCTGGCTGGGCCGCCGGGGTGGGGGGGCAGCGTTCAGGAAGCGGCGTGCAAGGCTGGAGTCAGGCAGGAGGGTGGCTCGGAGCCCCCAGCAGCTGTTCCTCCTCGGCCTAGGCGTGCCGCCCGCCTGCAGCTTTTCTGAGAAGCAAGAATCGTCCCGGTGTGAGGAGCTCCCAGCCCCTGCGCCTTCCTGTCTCCGAGGGGCACCGGCGTCCCCCCATCTCCTCCCCCTCCCCCCCATCCGCCTACTGGCTCCAGGGCCCCCAAGAGTGCCCCACACGGTTACCAGTGGCCTGAGCTGCGGGGAGAAGCTGCAGTCTATTAAGATTTAAAGAGATTTCACGTAACGAGAGAGGCAAGAGAAGGAATTTAATTTAGTGATAAAAAAAAGTAATCAAATCTCCACGTGTGGACAGAGAACAGTTGCCCAAATGGCTGGTTGTTCTCACACATCCATTATAAAGCAATTAACTTGGGTGGCAGCTGACTTTCCCAAACCAGAGGGCAGGGTCCCCTCTGGGGGCCGCCGGGCCGCGGGGCTGTGGCCACCCCGACACAGGCACAACGTGGAAATGATTTCTCGTGCAGAACTGCCAGGAGCTTGAGGTTTACTGCGGGGCTTCGAGAGCTTCCTTTGCTGTCCTTTCCGGCCCAGGCGCCAGGTCTCTGATCTCATGTAGAGGCTGCGTGGGATCAAGGCCGGCGCCTCCTGCGTTCCTCCAGTTTTGGGAATCACGTCTGTGGGTTTGTTTCCACGCCACAGCACCCACCGTTTCCTCCCGCTGGGGCCCGTCTGCAATGGGGAGATGGGGAGGAAGTGGGGGACGGGGAGAAAGGAGAGGGTGCAAGTCGATAGCAGCCGTGGCTCTGGGAAGAAACAGGCTTTCCCTGGGGACCAGGCTCCACGCTGTGGGGGGAGGGGCAGCAGGAGTGTTGCCTGTTACCCCGACATCCTCCCTCCCCCGTCCAACCCCTCCTCATGCTCTCCAGCCCCAGCGGGGGTCTGGGGCCCCCGGGGTGGTTGAGCCTCAGGTCCACCTGCCAGACAGAACCCGCACCCTACCTGGCCGTGGTGACGCCCAGGCTGAGGGCTCCCTGCAGGATGCTCTCATCCCCGCTCACCCTCCTCGACGCTGCCCGGGCCACCCATGTCGGTGGAGCATCTGGGAGGGCAGCTTCAGACGGCCCCTCTCTCTGGAGAGGGGTGATTCCCACACTGCTGACGCAGACTCCTGGGTTGGGGCGAAATCCATCAAAATGCAAAGTAGACAAAGGAAAACATGGATTTGAGGGACTGGATGCACTCCCCACTCCCTTTAAAAAATTTAAAAGGACAGAATAGTACACAGATATTCTGGAGGTCGTACCTGGCATTAACAGCTGGTCAAAGCCTGGCACATTGCTTTTTAGGCCCTCTGTATTTGTCCTTTGCAGAAAGGTACTTTGTTGTTTTTGTAAAAAAGAACGCCTGTGCATTACAAAGATTTTAATCAATGCAGAGAGAACAAAGATAAAAACCCAAAAACTCACCCCAAGTGCCATTGCCACGGAAAATCTGCCATTAATATTGTGAATGTCCGGCGATGGTTACTCCAGATGGGTACTGTGTGGGGAAAGACCAATACGAGCGCTTGTACAGATGTGACCTGGCTGCAGATGCTGTTGGCAGTAAGAGTTACATTTCATGCACTTGAATTTAAGGTGATAAATGGGAACTAAGGAGTTTTTGAAATGCAAATAAATGCTTCTTTTTCTGTCAACTGTTCTTGAGAAATCTCTTTAAATGTAGTTTTAAAAAGTTTATGAAGAACAGGGCTTCCCTGGTGGCGCAGTGGTTAAGGATCCGCTTGCCAATGCAGGGGACACAGTTTCGAGCCCTGGTCTGGGAAGATCCCACATGCCGCAGAGCAACTAAGCCCCGTGCACCACAACTACTGAGCCTGAGCTCTAGAGCCCGCGAGCCACAACTACTGAGCCCGTGTGCCACAACTACTGAGCCTGCGCGCCTGGAGCCCATGCTCCACAACAAGAGAAGCCATGACAATGAGAAGCCTGCGCACCACAACGAAGAGTAGCCCCTGCTCACCGCAACTAGAGAAAGCCCGCGCGCAGCAACGAAGACCCAATGCAGCCAAAAATTAAATAAATTAAACAAATAATAAATTAAAAACAAAGTTTATGAAGAATAGTAAAAGCTTTGCATCCTCTTTTAGCTTAGCTTTAGATACAGCTATAACATACGAAAAGTTAGTGTGACATAATAAGAAATATATATATATATATATTTAGTCCTTGCTAAAACCCTTGGAGCCTCTGCAGTGATAAGTGTCTTTTGTATATTAATAGGATGACCAGTGGCTGGGGGCTCCTGAGAGCCTCTGGAGGGGGGCAGGTGGCCAGGGAGCAACCACGGGACTGCAGGACTGGACCGTTCAGCCCCACCCCCAACCTGTGGGGAGGGGAGAGAGCGGGAGATTGATTGAGTTCAGTCACCAATGGCTGATAATGTAATCAATCATGTCTACATAATAAAGCCTCCAAAAAAATCCCCGAAGGATGGGCTGGGGAGCTTCTGGGTTGGTGAACAGTCCAGGTGCTGGGAGGTGGTACCTGGAGAGTCCAAGGAAAGGGAGAAACAGTTTTCCTTTCATTAGCGAACAGCCTTCTGCCTGTCTTCTGCCTTTCCACCTTCTACTTTGGTGGTTATGTCCTCGTTTTCATGTGGTCCCACTTTACAACATTGATATTCTGTTCTGTAATGATAATTTCAAGATAGTTTTTGAATCGGATATGTTGCAGGAAGGGGACCCTTCCAGGGCCCAAGAGTGGGCCCTTGTCTAACACGCGAACATGAATTGTCCGAGGAGACACTCGTGCTGACAAAGCAAGAGACTTTGTTGGGAAGGGGCGCCCGGGTGGAGAACAGCAGGGTGAGGGACCCCAGGAGAACGGCTCTGCCACGTGGCTCGCAGTCTCGGGTTTTATGGTGATGGGGTTAGTTTCCGGGTTGTCTCTGGCCAATCATTCTGACTCAGGGTCCTTGCTGGTGGTGTGTGCATCGCTCAGCCTGGATGGATTCCAGCGAGAAGGATTCTGGGAGGTTGGTAGGACATACGGACTGGTGTTTCCCCTCTCTTTTGGACCTTTCCCGAATTCTTCCGGTTGGTGGTAGCTTGTTAGTTCCATGTTCCTTATGACCTCCTGTTACAACTCAGGCAAGTGGTTACTGTCGTGCCTGGCCAGGGCGGGCAGTTTCGGTCAGTGGTTCCCCTAACAGATACATCTTTCAGTGGATCTAGTGCTCACCACCAACACCGTTGCCACAGCTATTTTATTGCTGAAATTTCACTCAATTCTGGATTGGGTTGGTGGGGAAGGTCTGTGTTTTCAGGAAGGGTTTGTGGGTGCCTCAGTTCTTCATGTTGGAGAATGCACGCCTCTGCCTGTGTAGGGTCCTACAGCCTTAGCCACGGTTTTTCTGCTGTCTTCTGGCACTAAACGTTGATAGAAACCTCTGAGGCCATTCTGATTTTTTTTTTTTCTGCCTAAAGGATTCTTCTTTACCATTGGTGTTCTATAGCTTAACTAAGATATGTTGCAGTGTTGGCTATTTGCTATCAAAATTTCCTGGGAAACAATATCCTCTTTAGATCTGCCAGTCCAATGTTGTTCATTATTATTATTTCAGGTCAATTTCTTGGGTTCTATTTTTTAAAAATAAATTTATTTATTTATTTTTAGCTGCACTGGGTCTTCTTTGTTGTGCACCAGCTTTCTCTAGTTGTGGTGAGTGGGGGCTGCTCTTCGTTGCGGTGCGCAGGCTTCTCATTGCGGTGGCTTCCCTTGTTGCGGAGCACGGACTCTAGCCGCGTGGGTTTCAGTAGTTGTGGCTTTCGGGCTCCAGAGCACAGGCTCAGTAGTTCATTGCTCTGCAGCATGTGGGATATTCCGAGACCAGGGCTTGAACCTGTGTCCCCTGCATTGGCAGGTGGATTCTTAACCACTGTGCCACCGGAGAAGCCCTGGTTTCTATCTTTGAAGACATTATGTCTTCCACTTGTTGATTTCTTGTCGTCAGGGAAATCAATTTTCCTTATGTTGAATTTTCTTTGTACATCTTCCATATTGATTACCTTCTCTCTTAATTGTCTTTTTCATCTATATTTACTCTGCTTATCTCAAGCCTTTCTTCTATGGCAATAATTTGATTTTCAATGGCAGACAAGCCTAGACCAGCCTAGACCAGCCTAGGTCAGCCGAATCCACCCTAGATTAGCCTAGATCAGCCTAGACCACCCGAGGTCAGCCTAGACTAGCCAAGGCCAGCCTAGACCAGTCTAGACCAGCCTAGACTGGCGGAAGCCAGCCTAGAACGGCCTAGACGGGCTGAGACCGGCCCAGAATGGCCTAGACTGGCCTAGACTGGCCCAGCCTGGTCTAGACCAGCTGAGACCCGACTAGACTGGCCAAAACCGGCCAAGGCCAAGACTGGATTAGACCAGTCAAGACCAGCTCAGACTGGCCCAGACCAGTCTAGACTGGCCCAGACCGGCTGAGAGCAGCCCAGACCAGCCTAGACCAGCTGGCATCCATCCCACCCCCAGACGAGTGAAGGGGCCCAGGCTAGGCCAGGAAGACCACCCCACAGAGCCCAGTTTACTTGTGGACCTGCCGACTGGTGAGCTAAATGAATACTTGTTGAAAACCTCTGCGATTTGGGGTGACTTGTTAAGAAGCATGATTATGGCAGAAGATAACTGCCTCCCCAAGGCAGAGTCGAAGGGGGCTGGGAGGGGAGCCAACCTGGCACTGTCTGTGGCGGTGCACGGGGAGGTTTGGGAGGCCCTGAGGAGTCTGGCTGGGGCCAGGTGGTCAGTTGTGCTTTGCCTGGGCACTTTGCACCCTGCAGGTGGTTCTAAAACATCTCTTTGCATGAGGATGCACTCAGGGGACCCTACTCCGTAGGTTGTGGTCTAGCTGTGCGTAAATGGGGGAAGCAGCGGGCGTGAGGATCTGCCAGCGGGAATGCAGGTGCCTGCTCCTTGGTTACCAGGCAGGATGCATCTCCAGGAGCGGGTTTCTCCGCGGCCACCAGCATAGCCACCGGGCTCACCGCATCTGCTTCTGCTTTTTCCTTCAGAGAACGGGTCTCCGGTTCCTTTTCGGGAGACAGTGCCAGCCCCTCCACTGCCCATCTCCCTGCAGGAGGAGAATTACCACTCAGTTCTGTCCTTCCCAGGGCTGAGGGAGGATCTTAGGTTTTATCCGTGGGAAAACTCATTTGATTTTTAATGATTTTCGTCATGGAAGTTAGCAGATTTTAGGAGGCTCTTAGGTGAATTGCCTAGAAATAAAGATGAGCTTCTTGGTTTACAGCAAAACTTAACCTGTCTCGACTGAAGCCTTTGCTGAGATGTGGTCCCGGGAAGCGCCGAGCGGCCTGGCTCAGGAGCAGAGTGTTTGAGAGCCTGGCAGAAAGGCTGCAGGGTCTGCTCTTTAAAGGTGTGGCACGTGAAGCTACGTTACTGGTGGCATGCTGATCATTCTTTGTGTGTTAACGGGAATCGAAGTAAAGCGTACTTTTCCCTGATCACGTTGCAATAAACTTAGGTTTATTGTGGATAGTCTGTGAAAGGAATAGAAGTGTGAATAAGAGAATAAGTGTTGCCCGTAAGGCTATAACCCAGTGGAGATCCCATTTGCATTCCAGTGCGGTCAAACTGTGCTCCTTGAGTTTACAAAATCCAGTCCGAATTCCACATGACATACTCTCTTAAAAATGCAATATATCCTGAATATCATATTTCTTATAACAAGGTTTTAAAGATCAAAGAATATTCCTTCGTTGTGAATGGGTCCCGCTGATTTGGCCAGCCTCTTGCTGCTAGACTCTCCTCTCCCTGGTGGTGTTGGTGCTGAGTCTGCTTAGGTGAGGCGCCCCTGTGGGGAGCTGCCCCCGAGATCAGCAGTTACAACAAAAAAGGGCCATTTCACACTCGTCTCTGGGCCTGGCACGCTGAGCAGCAAGGCCTGATTGGGCCGTTGCTGCCAGCATGGCAGAGGGGAGTGGGCTCTGCCACTCAAGGGCTCCGGAAGCTTCCGTTCACACCTCATGGCTCCAGGTGAGACCATGCCAGAGCCTGCCATCAAGGGACAGAGACACATAACTCCTCTCAGAGGGCCCGCTACTATCTGGGGACAATAATGCAATCCACCCTGTTAGAAAGAGCACCCACTGTGATGAGCATCCTTGTGCAGCATATTTGTGCCACCTGTGCGAATGTCCTGGGGCTGTTGTTACACAACCCCACAGAGGGGGCTCCACATAACAGACATTTATTCTCCCACAGTTCTGGAGGCTGGAAGTCTGAAATCAAGGTGTCTGCAGGGCTGTGCTCTAGGGGAGGGTCTTTCCTGACCCTCCCAGCTTCTGGGGTGGCCAGCTACCCTTGGCATTCCTTGGCTTATGGCCACATCCCTCGTCTCGGCCTCTGCGGTCACATGGTTTCTCCCTGTGTGCGTCTCTGTGTCCGAATTTCTCTTTTAATAAGAATTCAGCTGTATTAGATTAGGATGACCAGAATGACCTCATCTTAACCAACTACACCTGCAATGACCCTATTTCCAAACAAGGTCACCTTCTGAGGTGCTGCGGGCTAGGACTTCAACATGTGAATTTTGAGGGGACACAATCCAACCTACAAAAGTGTGTGGACAGGAAAGCTTTCTGGTCCTCACAGACTGTGAAACACGGGGGCACAAGCCAGCCTGCCTTGGGGCCCCACCGACCGAGGGTAACCCAGAAACATAAACGAAAATATTTCCTCTTGGAGTAGGGAATGCTTGGGAACCATCACAACTGAATGTAACAAATACCCCCCCCCAAAAAAAACTAGCAGCCTAAATGACAATGAACAATTACTATCTTGCACATTTCTTTCTCTTTTTTTTCCCTAGCATCAGAAATTCAGGAGAGGCCTGGCAGGGTGGCTCCAAGCCCACGGTCTCTCCTGAGGTTGCAGCCAAGCCGGCCGCTGGGGCTGCATCATCCGAAGGCCTGACCGAGGCTGGGTCCACTCCCAACATGACACCGTCACTGGGCTCCTTGGGGCTGCTCACTTCCACCAGGAGTGAGCAATGCCAGAGGACCTAGAATATGGTGAAAGCCAACACATCCTTTATGATCAGCTTCTGGAAGTCACGCTCCACAGCTTCTACTAGATGTTATTTGTGTCACACGTCAGCCCGATTTAATGTGGGAGGGGATTCTCAGGGTGTGACCGGCAGGAGTGGGGATCACTGGGGCTGCACAAGGGGCTGGAAACCACAGTTGAGTTTCATCCATGTGGTTCAACCATCCGAAGCTGAGAAGGGGATGGATGATGAGTGCCGAGTGACCCAGGACTCCAGACCCTGAGTAACTGAAGACTGACCAGTGAGCAGGTGCTCATCTCATCCAATCACATGCAAACTTCCCTCCTTCATCCACCTATAGTGCTGGCTTTCAATCTCTCATCAGGATAGCACCTATGAACCCCTCTTTCTAACACCCCAAACCCATGAATTTTCCCCTCGAAGGACTGTTCAGGATTTCCTCACCGGCTCCTTCTTTCTTGCCGGGCAAGGTAGTAAACTCAGCTGGTGTCCACCCTTCCTCTTTTCCTCCTTCCTCTCCTTCTCCATCTCCCCCCGCCACCCCTCCCCTCTTCCCTCTCCTTCCTCCCTATCAACTCATGGGCTGCAGTGAGAGATGCTCCCGTCTTGCCATAGCTACTGATGCCATGGAGGGTCATCTGCTTTACTCAAAGCCTATCGATCTAAATGTTAATCACTTTTCCCCCAGAAATAGAAAACTCTATCCTACAATTCATATGGAGTCTCAAGGGACACTGACTAGCCAAAGTGAAAAATCTTGAAAAACAGAAACAAAGCTGGAGGTCTCACACTTCCTGATTTCAAAACATACTACAAAGCTACAGTAATCCAAGCGGTGTGCCATAGAGACATGTGTATAGACCAGTGGAACAGAGCAGAGAGCCCAGAAATAAACCCTTACATACATGGTCAGATTATTTTTGGAAAGAGTGGAAAGACCATTCAATGGGGAAAGGACAGTCTTTTCAACAAATGGTGCTGGGGAAACTGGATACCCACATGCAAAGGAAGGAAGTTGGACCCTTACCTAATGCCACATACAAAAGTAACTCAAAATGGATCAAAGACATAAATGTAAGACTTAAAATTATACAACTCTGAGAAGAAAACACAGGGGGAATCTTCATGACACAGGATTTGGCAAAGATTTATTTGATGTGACATGAAAAGATAACAAAAGGAAAAAAGAGATAAGTTGGACTTCATAAAAATAAAAAACTTTTGTGTGTTTTGAGAATGATAGGACACTATCAAGAGTGTGAAAGAACAAACTACAGAATGGGAGAAATTAGTTGTAAATTACATATCTGATCAGTGATTAGTGTCCAGAATGTAGAAAGAACTCCTTAAAACTTAACCAAAAAAACCCCAAACTGATTCAAAAATGGATAAAGAACTGGAAAAGATATTTTTCCAAAGAAGATATTCAAATGGCCAATAAGCACATGAAAAGATGCTCAATGTCACTAATCATTAGGGAAATGCAAATCAAAACCGCAATGAGATACCACCTCATGCCTGTTAAGATGGCTACCTCAAAAAGAAAATAAATGTTGGGGAGAATGTGGAAAAACTGGAGTCCTTAGGCAGTGTTGGTGGGAATGTAAAATGGTGCAGCCACTATGGAAAACAATATGGTAGTTCCTCAAAAAATTAAAACTAGAACTACCATATGATCCAGCAATTCCACTTCTGTGTAAACACCCAAAAGAATTGAAAGCAGGGTTGAAGAGATATTTGCACACCCATGTTCACAGCAGCGTTATTCACAATAGCTAAAATATATGAGCAACCCAAGTGTCCACGGACAGATGAATGGATAAACAAAATGTGGTATAGGGGCTTCCCTGGTGGCGCAGTGGTTGGGAGTCCGCCTGCCGATGCAGGGGACGCGAGTTCGTGCCCCGGTCCGGGAGGATCCCACATGCCGCGGAGCGGCTGGGCCCGTGAGCCATGGCCGCTGAGCCTGCGGGTCTGGAGCCTGTGCTCCGCAACGGGAGAGGCCACAGCAGTGAGAGGCCCGTGTACCGCAAAAAAAAAAAAAAAATGTGGTATATACACACACAATAGAATATTATTCAGCCTTAAAAAAGAAGGAAATTCTGACAACGGTGCTGCAACACGGATGGACCTCGAGGACATTATGCCCAGTGAAATAACTCAGTCACAAAAGGACAAATCCTGTATGATTCCACTTATATGAGGTCCCTAGAGCAGACAAATCCATGGAGACAGAAAGTAGGATGCTGGGTGCCGGGGGTTGGAGGAAGGGGTGGGGAGTTAGTGTTTCATGGGGATAGAGTTTCAGTTTGGGAAGATGAGAAAGTTCTGGAGATAATGGTGGTGGTGCTTTCACAGTATGAATGTACTTAATACCCCTGAAGTGTACACTTAAAGATGGTTAATTTTATGTTGTGTGTATTTTACCACAATTTAAAAATATGTTAATCACATCTGAAAAAATACCTTCATAGCAACATTTAGACTGGTTTTGACCCAAAACTGAGTACACAGAGATGGGGTAGGGCCAGATTCCTGGAAGGGAAATTGGATTCAGCTACCCAAACTGGAGAGGTTGGTGCTGAGCAGACAAACCCAAGTGGGGAGCAGGCAGCTAAAGCCCCCCTGGAGCACGGTCCAGCCCCATGTGGGAGGTAGGGCTGGCGTTGGCCTTCTCGTTGACGTTGCTGAAATCCCACACCCTGGATGGTTTTGTCTACTCGCTCTGGGGAGGGTTTAGGTAAGACTCACCTTGACAAGGCATCCCCTCCGGTCCTGTCGTTCCCACAAAGCCTGAGGGGACCGGAGGCGACCCAGGGAGAGGGAGGGGGGAGCACGGAGGGAGGGCAGGTCCCAGTGGGCTGCGAGCCTGCCACACCTTCCACCTGCGGAGGGTGTGCCCTCAGGGCCAGCGACCACGACTCCAGGAGCTGACTCTTTGGGGGCCATGGATCATTGTCCTGGCTTCCTCCTGGGGGCAGTGTCCCCGAAGCCAGCCCTTTGTTCCTTGGGCCAGTGGGCGGCACTGAAAAGCAGGGCGCTGGTGGACACGGCTCTGCCCAGAAACCTGTCCCAGCGACGGCTCAACTGAGGGCTCCTCTCCCAGCGCCCACACCCCTCCCATCCTCAAAGATTTCTCCCTGACAGGCGGGCTTGAGCCCCTTTCCTAGCCACCCCTCCCTTGTGCAACCTTGGCGCCTGCTGCCCTGGGGGTTCTGCTAAGAAGGGTCGTTTCTGTTTTCATTGCATGTGGAAATGTGTTCCATCCAAACGGCGCTGTTATTACCTGGTGTTGAATTTCAAGTAAAATAAAAATTGAAATTCCCAGCACTGGCTCATCTGCAATCACGAACTCATCTCTGCCACACGGCGAGTTATGTGCTCGTGGAATAGTCACGCTGATGGATTCAGAAATGTAATTATAGTGGGATACATAAATTAGCTGCTTCTTTTGTGGAGCTGGATCCAAAGGTCGGGGGCTAGGTGTACTGTGTATGTGTCTCTGCACATATGCATGTGTGTGCATGCATGTTCGTGTATGTGTGTGCATGTTCATGTGCATGCATGTGCGTGTGTGTACGTGCTTGTGTGTGTATGCACATGTTTATGTGCATGTTAACGCATGTGTGTGTGCACCCGTCCAACGGGTATTTATTGAGTGAAACTCTCCTCTCACTCTACCTCCACCTGCTCCTGGGCAGAGCAGAGTAAACCAGCAGGACAGGCCTCTCTGTTTGGATGGGGCCCTGGGCCTGGTCTCCCTCTTCTTGGCTGCAGAGGTGGGTATGTTGGCATCAGGGGAGACGGAAGCCATCCCCAGGGACCCACCTTGGCATCTCATGCAGCTTCTGCTCTTGGGACAGGAGGAGTGAGGAGAGTAGTAATGGTGCCGAGCTGGATGCGCTTGGGCCCCCGGGTGCCCGGGAAGGCTTCGTTGGGAGTGGCCGCCTTGGGCCACTGGGCTGCCCTGGGCCTGGCCTCGCACCTCTGAGGCAGCGTCCAGCCAAGCTGACAACAGTTGGTGAAAAGGTGGCTGACACTGTTGGTTGCCAGGCAACCTTCCCCCCAGCTAAGCAAGCCCTGATTTTGCTCAGGCTTCAGGCAGCAGCAATGCACTCAGGGGAGGTGGTGCCTCCCCAGCCTGGTCTCCATCGGATGCAGGCAATCCTGCAATTCAATTGGCCACACCGGAATCGGAGAGCCCCGAAGGGAACCGACAGGCCACTCTGCCAATGGGACTCCGGGAAAGTCTGCCAGGAGCTGCTGGGAAATCGTCTGCCCTCTTATAAAGGACACAAGGCAAAGACTGGCTCCCGGAGGATTTCAGATGCAGACACATGAAGATGGGCTGCCTGGAACTTGGGGGCGGCCTTGAAATCGCGAGGAGGAATCTTCATTGCGCCACAGATGGACCCACCTGCAACCAGCCTGCTTTTACAGTCCCTTGGATAAGAGATAATGAATCCCTCGTTCTTCAGGGGCTTTTCAGTTGGTTTTCCATTCCAGCTGAGAACATTCAGGTGGTTCCAGGGACAGGGAGCATCTCATGTGGAATGTGTACACTCGGTCCAGAGTTAAGGCTTATTATCGTGAAAGCATATTACCTTGTCCACTTTTCTACTGAGGGGACGCTGGCCTCATCAAAGGAGTTGGTGAGATCTCCATCCTTCTCCATTTCCAGGAATGGCTCGAATAAGATGAGAATTCCTTCCTTACAGGCGATGCTTTGGCTGCCCTCGCGGAAGAAGGCACATTTGGGGGGATTTCATGCCGCGCTGGACACTCTCCTGGGACCCCCCAGAGATTCATCTGTATAGTCCTTTTTCAGTCAGAACTGCTCCTGGGTGTCAAAGTTTTGGAATGGAACCCCAGGCTGGGGCCGGAGGTGCTCTGGCCTCTCCCCCAGAGGACGGCAGGGGCCCCTCAGCCAGCCTCTGTCTGTGTTGGCTTAGAAGACGGCTAGTCCAGCTCTCATTTTATTTGCCTGGAAAACAGGTTGGACCAGATCAGCGGTTACAAAATGTCTATCACGGGTCCAATCTGGGTCACTGGATATGTTTTTCTTTTTTCTGTCTCTATAGTGTGTTAAGAGTATTTAAAAATCACGAAATTTTTCATAAAAACCAGGCTTCTGGTTTTCTTTAAAAGCCTGCATTCTGGCCAGGTGGAGTTACGGTGAGAGCTGGCTGCCACTAGGTGGTGGCTACTGCCTTCTGTGGGGCATGTGCCCTCAGTCAGGCCACAGTCCCCACCACTCCACACAGCCCTGCCACCAGTCCGGGCATAGTTGACACTTGCAATACCTGTGCTGGCTTTCCCTCTCCTGGCCTTTTTCTACTCACTGCCTCATTCTCCCAACAACTATTTATTGAGCACCTGCTGCAGGCAGGCACACTCTAGGGGCTAAACACACTGAGCATAGACGCCTGATCCCCAGGGCTTCCTTTACCTGCCTGGCACATCTGGGTTTATGGCCCTTGAGCCCAACTTTTTCAAGAGCTCCTGAGGTTTAATGGCCCGTGGTCCTACCCTTCCCTCCCCTGCGGTCACCGCACGGGCATCCGAGATTGGTGGCCTGCAGGGGGCTGCGGGACCAGCTTCACTCACCTGGGCAGGCATTTGTGCCCATAATGCCTTGGGATGCTGCCAGGTGTGGTCTTCAAGGTTGAGGGCATCATGCCCATCAAGTCACAAAGGGTCAGGGAGGAGGAGACCAAGGCCCAGCATTTCCCCCGCTGCTAACCACACCCTGCATTTCCTGTGAGGACCCCCTCTCTCCCTCTTCCAGTCTGGTGTTTCAGGTGACATCATCTGTGAACCCACAGGTGAGCATGTGATCGGGCCTGGTCAATCAGAGTGTCACCTTCCTCTAACCATCCAGTTGGTTCAGGGAAAGCCATGTGACCCAGGCTGAGCCAACCAGGTGCGCCCAGAGCTCTACCTCAGTGGTGGGAAAGACGCTTCCTTTGTCTCGAGTGCTTGGACACTCTGCTGGTGGCATCTTGTCACCAGGAGGGGAGAGCTGGGATGGAAATGGAGCCAGTGCGGTGGAATCAGTCAGGAGACAGACTTGGTCTCCATGACACTGGTGGGGCGCCTGGATCAAGATGTGCCTGAAGCTCAGGCTACCCCTGAAACTTTCAGCCACATATGCCAATACATACCCTTCTCTGGTTTAAGCCACTTTCAGTTGGGGTGACTGCCATTTGCAGGGACCCACAACATTGTAAATCAACTCGACTCCAATAAATTTTTTTAAAAAGCCCTGCTGTTACCTATATCATTTCAATATGAGGAACTGAACGTCAGGGAAGAGAAGCCCACTGCCCAGGGTCTCATGCTGAGCCGTTGGTGAGAACCCCACCTCCCTGAGCCCCTGCTCTTGGCCTGCCAGCCCACGGAGGCCGGTGCTTCTACTGACATCTGTGCCGCCCGGGAGCGTGTACCGCTGCTGTGGACAGCCCCTCCTCACAGCTGGTGTGAGGCCAGGCCAGGCCGTCCCATGGTGAGGAAGGAGCGTTCTGCCGCCACTGACGAAGCACCTTGGATGACCCCTCCTCCGTTCCCTGGCTGCTGCAGGGAGGACGTGGGAGTCCACACCCCACCTTCTGAGCCTCCGTCAAAGGCGGTCACAGTTTCTTGAAGTCATCTTTGCAGAACTGGCCTCAAAGCCTCAAGTTCAAGGCCCCCACCCCACCCCCAGTGAGCTGCTCTGAAATAAGAGGTTTCATCTGAGAAAGGAAGTGAGAAGGCTGTGCTGAGAACCTGTGATGTTTTCGGGCTTCTGGGCCCAGCAGGGGAGGCTGAGATGCACAAATGTTCAGAGAAAATGTGAAAGCTCCTTTTGTTTGAATTACACAAATTAAGAGGAAGCGGGGCTGAGGCCCATCTGCTGGTGCCCATGGAAGCAGCTCCCTTTTCACCGCACCGCCCGAGACAAGGGCGTGTCCTGTGCTGCCCGGGCTGCCAGCTTCCGTGCTGCTCTCAGACGCAGACGCCCTCCCCAGCTCTGCCTGTGCCTCCTCGGATGACCGGAGGTGGTGGCCCGGCTCTTCACTTCTGTTCCCTTTTCGCCCCAGGCTGAGCGAGGGAATTTCTGGGTCAAGCTGGAATGAGTAGCTCCCTCCCTTCCCATGCTGGCTGAGGCCAGTCCAGGGCCAGCTCAGTACTCCTCTGTGCCTCCGCTCTCCAGAGATCTCCCACCAGAGGAAGCCTGTCTTTCTCTTCTGTTGAGTCCTGATTACTTGGCCCTTCTCATTATCTGATTGGAAGCCTGCGTCATCAGGGTTCCTTGGCACTGACATGGCCACTGGTCAGGGGCTGGGATGCTGAGACCAAGGCATGGGTGCAGGGTCACCTGCCCATGTGTCACAGTGTGTAGACCTGAGAGGGCTAGTCTCAAAGGCAGCACATAGCATTTGGGAATATGTTCAGCTGCACCTAACAGAAACTTGATTAAGCAAATAGGGACACAAAAACAGTGTAGGGCTCGAACAACTGCTTGAGGATGTCAGTGAGAACGCAGACTCACTTCCTTCTCTACCACCCTCAGTGTGTGTCTTTTTTTACCTCATGGCTACAAAATGGCTGCTGCCCTCCAAGCATTACATCTACATTCAAAACAGGAAGGAGGAAAAGGGGCCACACCTAAGTCAGAAAAAAGCTTTCCCAGAAATCCTCAGGAGGTCTCTACTCATTGGGCCAAACTCTGTCACATGGCCACGCCTCACTATAAGGGCATCTGGGAAATGCAGTTTTCTAAAGCTGTCCCACTGCCACCCAAACCAAATTAGGGTTCTGTTAGGAGGGGGAGACTGGATCTAGGTAGACAGTTGGCTGTTGCTGCTGCACACACTTTGGGGAGAAACTGTATCAGGGTGGAACAGACCATGGAACCAAGCAATCCATCGAAAGAGGGGGCGTGAGGCCTGAAGTCAGCAGACCGGCATGAGAGGAACAGTAGTGAATAAATGAAAATTGATATGTTTTGGTTCCTTAAAAGAAGTTAATAGACTTTATTTTTAGAGCGGCTTTACGTTTATAGAAAGTCGAGGAGAAAGTACAGAGAGTTCCCACATAGACCCTCTGCCCCAATATCTCCTCTTATGAACGTCTTACCTTAGTGGGTACACCGGTTACAACTGATGAACAAATACGTCATTATTAACTAAAGTCTGTAGTCCAACAAGGATTCACCCTGTACAGTACATTCTATGGGTTTTGACAAATGCATGGTGTCATGTCTCCGCCATCATAGTGTCATACAGAAGAGTTTCACTGCCCTGCCTGGACCAATGCTAACTCTGTGTTTATTTAATCTTCATAAAACCCCACGAGGAAGGTTGTATTATTGCACCCATTTCACAGAAGAGGAAACTGAGGCACTGAGATGTGAACTATATTAGCCCAGGGCCACCTGGCAACCCAGGATTAGATTTCAGTCTGGCCGATCTGAGCCTGAATTTGGAGCCACTGCCCTGTGCAGAACCAAAGGAGTGACACTCCCGGTGGGGGTGGGAGTGGGCCACGCAGGGGTGCGGGGAGGTGCCCCGAGCCTGAGATGGGCCCCGAAGCGCTGGACCAAGGCGGCCCCCTGCTGGCGTCTCTGCGACCTCCAGTGCTGCTGGGGGGTGGGGGACCCCATCCCACCGCCCACCTGCCCACCCACCTGTCAGGAAGCAGTCTCCAGGCGGAGGGAGCCAGCCCTACCGAGTAGAGATGTCACAGCCTGTTATTTCTCCTGCAGAGGCAGAGAACAGAAATATTTCAGATGTGAGTTTACTCTTCTTTTCTGCTGCTCCAACTTGCCTGTTCATTCTCCAGGGCAGGGCAGGGTTTGCTGAGTGAACACCGTGCCTGACAGTTGCGTCGACAGTGCTTTGCCCATACTTATTGCACTTAGTCCACGTGTAATTACCCGTAATTTGAGGAGAGAAGTGATCACGCTTTTGCCTTGCACTTGGCAGTTGCGACTTAGACAGATGCACCGCCTCTTACTGCAGGAAGGTCTGGGACTGCCAAAGAGCCTGGGAGGCTCGGCGGTGGGGACGGGGGCGCGTGCAGGTACTGTGCTGGGTTGAGGAGGGGGTGGAGCAGCATTCCTCGGCTCCATCCTGGGGGACCTTCTGGGGGTGCCCCAGGTCTGGACTCTGTGGCACTGCCAGACCTGCCCCTCTGATCTGGCCGAGCATCCTGCTCTCCCCATCCCAGGGGCGGTCTTCATCTGCACATCCCGTGGACACCTGCTGGAACGGCAGCTCCTATTTGCAGTAGGAGCCCCTTCCTTTGCAGGTGGACAGACCCATTACCTTGGAGCAGCCCCTCGGGGTGTGGGAAGCACTCACTTAGGGGGCCTCTCTGGTGATGGGAATGTGAGTACGCGGGCTCCCGAGGCGCAGGGGGGGCAGGACGGCACCGCCTCCAGGGAAGTGGTAACAGATGCACGGAGCCAGGATCTTGGAGAAGGGGCGTGCGAGGGAGTGTGGAGGGCTGTTCAGGGGGAACGTGCACCAATGGGCCCATTTTCCAGACTTGGAATCTTTTTAGCAATTTGCCAAGATAACCTGTTTTGAGAAGCTTGAATGAGAAGATGTAGAGAAAGCACGTGAAAGCAAACGCATCTTGCTGGACAAACGCACAGGCAAGCCCGTCAGGGGTCGGACACGGGTGGCTTCATTGTGCTTTTGTCGCTGCTTCTCCACCAGCCAAAGATGCGCCCCCCCACCCCGCCCTGCCCCCCAGACCCTGCCCCCCCGGGGGGTTGCAGAGCCATGCCTTGTATATGTTGGTTTGCTTCTGACCACTTTCTTTGAGACTCTAGGTTATCACACATCCTCTGGTGGGACGTGTTTTCCAAAGATGGCTGCAACAGTATCTCCTTGTATCAGTCTCTGTGGCTGCTATAACAAAGTACCACAGACTGAGCAGCTTAAACAACAGACATTTATAGTCTCTCTCAGTTCTGCAGGCTGGAAGTCTGACGTCCAGGTGTCTGCAGGGCCGGTTTCTCCTGAGGCCTCTCTCCTTGGCGTGTAGACGGCCATCTTCTCCCCATGTCCTCACAGGGTTGTCCCCGTGTCCGAGTCCCTTCTCATAAGGACACTTACTAGAAGTGTACAGAAGTCATGTTGTATTAGGGCCCACCTTACAAAGACCCTACTTCCAAATCAGGTCACAGCTGACGTACTGGGGTAGGACTCCATTGTATTTTTCTGGGGGACACAAACAACACTCCATTTCCCATGCTCCCATTGAGAGGTGGGGTCCCTGTCCCCTCCCTGGGTAGAAGTGATGTCACATGACTTCTGGGGTCAGGTCATAAAGGTGATGCTTCTCCCTGAGGTGTCTGTTCTCGGAACCTGACCTCCATGCTGTGAGGAAGCCCAAACGGCCTGCAGAGAGGCCACATGGGGGCAAACTGCGCCAACAGCCGGCACCAGCTCACGGACCCCCCAGTCCATGCCAAGCCGCCCCAGCTGGTGCCTCGTGGGACAGAGATGACCCTTCCCTACCAGTCTATACCCAAATGTATGTTTGTGAACATAGATGGTTGCTGCTGTTTTATGCCATTAAGTGATTTGTTAGTTATGCAGCAACAGATGCAACCCCGAGTAAGTGATTCGAAACCCCCAAGGAGGCCTCAGGTGGGGAGTTGGGGGGGGGCGCGCCTGGAGCTTGGATGAGAGGGGACAGGGTTCCTTCCAGCACACTGGCTGGCCAGAGTGGGAATCTCCTTAGCTTCCTTCCAAACTAGCATGGCACCATGGTTTGGGGCCAACTGGCTGAACCACAATACAAAGCCCAGGTGAGGCCCCCTCAGAGTCTCTGCGGGTCTGGACCTGCAGCCCACGGTGTCCATGGGACCGTGCAGGACCAGCGATCAACAGCGCCATCTTGTGGCACTAGGCATGCATCCCACTCACTTCTCTGCCCGTCCAGCACTTGGAAACAGGGCTTGTTCCTTTGAACTGACACCCCCATCACTATGGTTTCAGGTGGCAGGGAAAGCCTCCAGGGAGATGCACTGGACTTACTGTGACCACAGTGAGTCATACGTCAATCCTAACTGACAGAAACTCAGTTCAACCTGGATCCAGCCCCAAAGGGCCCGTGTAACTGAAGATTTAAGGACAGACAGAGCTTCAGGCCTAGCTTTATCCAGGTGCTGAATCCATGCTGTCAGGAGTCTTCTGTCTCCAGCTCCCAGCTCTGTCCTCTCTTGGGTGGGCTTCATCGCCAGGCCGGCTCTCGCCATGAGGTGGCCCCTGGAGGTCTCTCTCCCTTTCTCTCTCTCTCCTGCGCTCGCACTCTCTCAATAGCTGCAGCAAAGATCCTAGGGTTGCGTCTGACCTTGCCTGGCTGGGTCATGTCTTCTTTCCTGAACCAGTCCCTGGGCCGGGGGTGGAATGTGCTGATTGGCCAGGACCCGATCCTGGAAGCAGATAATGAGGTCAACCTCGCCCACAGCTGGGTACCAAGAGCTGCGGGGGACTCCCCCAAGGGAAGCTGTGCTGCTGGCACCCTGCAGGAGGGGCACTGGATTCTGAGCGGGCAAAACACAGGTGTCTATTTCACAAGGAGTGAGTCAGGTGTGTGACGGATGGTTAGCGGGAAACAACAGGAAGACGTGTCACTTTCTGTGCCCTAGGCTGATAGACGGTCAGCGCTGTTGCCTGTGTCGGGAAACGGGGCTTCCTGACTCTGCGTGTCAGATGCAGGAGAGCACCCCGACACCTCTGCCCATCTCTTCTCCTTCCCCAGGCTTTGGCCCCGTTGCGGTGGGACCGGGCCCTCCTGCGTGTCTGCCGGGGGGCTCCAGCTTATACTACAGATGACGGTGTCCCCAGGAAAGCCCTTGGGCACCCCCTCCTCCTTTGCCCTTCATGTCAGCCAAGGAACAGAAGAGGTCAGGAGATGGGAGGAGATGGTGATTCTGCTTCACGGCCACAGGGGCTCCTTGGCTGAGCTGTGCCTGGCAGCGTATTCATTAGACCAGGCACAGCCTCCTAGTTGCTTAATTATGGGCTTCATTAAAAGGGAAGATCAATAACCAGGATAATAAAAGCTCAAAGATAATGGAAACGATTAAACTGCTTTGTCCTAGGTAACATAAAAGGATACATCTGTCTAATGAACCCTTCCTTGAAGCCAAGCTTCCTGGCTCTTCCATATGGACAATTTGGGTTGAATCAAAAATGATCATATATCCAGTGCAGCATCAAGACCACAGACAGAAGCTTCAGGAAGGGTAACATGCCCACTCTCACAGTTTCCCTGATTTGGGTGTGAATCCCTTGTTTGGCGACCAACCCCTATGGAGGGAACCACAGAGAGCCTGTCTGTGTCATGTATGTCTGCGTGGCCTGTGTCTGCCTTTTTATCATTCATTCATTCAACAAACACTTGTATTCAGAAGATACAGTGGTGGGTGGGGATGGATATTTTGGTTTTCAGGGGGCCTTCCAGTCTAGCAGGAGAGACAAACACTAATCAAATAACCACATGATTACATTTCTGTAAACTTTGGTAAGTGCTCTGAAAGAAAGCATATGGGACTACAAAGAGAAAAGCAGGAGATCCTGACATTCTGGGAGGGAGGCTAAGATTGGAAAGCTGAGCAGCAGCTAAGTTGATGGAAGGGAAACAGATGAGGCAGAGGGAACAGCACGTGCAAAGGCCCTGAGGCAGGAAAGGGCCTGGCACATCCAAGGAATCACACGAGGACCAGGTGATTAGAACACAGTGAGAAGGGAGAAGAGACGAGAGGTGAGGTGGGGGCAGCAGGTCTGGACCCCTGGGGCCTTGGGGACAACAGCAAGGACTTGAGTATTATCCTCAAAGCACTAGGGGTTACTGGGACTGTGGGAGCAGAAGCAAACGCACCAAGCCGAGGTCCCGGGGGGCCAGAGCATGGGAGACACACTCAGCTGAGCCTCAAGGTGAATTCTCAAGAACACTGGGCTCGCAGAAGCGCTGCTGCTTCTCCATCCACAGGGATGACGCTACGGAAGATGTGACGGCAGGAACCGCTGAACTTGAGCGGTTCTGCTGGTGGGGAGGGAGGTGGAGGTGTGAGCCTGGGAAGACTCCTCACCCAATGGCCACACCTGGGTGAACTACCTGCCTGAACGCCCAGCGACCCACGGCTCCCTTGGCACCTGCTAAACAAACACAGGTGCTTTCTCATGAAGCAGGTCACTGGGTTACCCGAGAGGAGGGAGACAGAACTTGACAGGCTCTCATGGACCCAAATCATCACCCAGTGGGAAGCAGGGCCCCAGAGAGGGCAGCCCAGGAAGGGAAGGTTTGGTCTGGAGAGAAGTTTTGTCCACCAGCAGCTGGACAGAGCTCAGGCTGAGGTGACAGCTGGGTGGGACCCGTGTTCCATGCCAAGCCCTCGGGAGCCCTGAGCTCTGGGCTGTCACACATCTGGGGGGTGACCGGTGCTGAGATGACTGTTGTCTGGCTTACCTGTGTCCAGTGGGCCATTTCTCAGGCCGGCCCTGACTTGTCCAAGATCTGTAAGGGCCGGGCATGTCTCCCAGCACGTTCTCCTTCCTTCGTTAGATGTGTCTGCTCTGTCTCTGCCCGTGTTGTTCTAAGGATGGCTCTCCACCAGGTGTGTCTCCCACCTGGGAAGGGAGGACGTGGTGCGGGACATCTCCCTGGGTGAGCCCAGCATCACCGTCATCACAGCTGATTGGCCAGAATGTGTCATGTGGCCATACCTTGCTGCAAGGGAGGCTGGGAAATGTAGTCTTTATCTGGGTTCTGTTACCAGGTGGGGGTCTGAGAGGAGACATTTGGAGAATGAACAGCTCTCAGACTTTGCTACAGAGCCCAGCCGTATGGAGTGTGGGTCTGGGGGCTTGGCATGGAGGAAGCCGGGGGTGGGGGAGACAGCTGGCGAAGGAAACCAGAGAACCCAGGCCCCGAAGCTCTGGTCTCCATCTCCCAGGAGCTTCCCTCCACTCTTCCCTGAGTTAGACTTCATGAGGTAACACATGCTGCTTCCAATTAAGTGAGTTCAGGCTGGGTTTCCACCTCTTACCAGCAAGAGTCTGGATGGCATGTGGGCCAGAGGGTCAGCCTGGAGCTGAGGCTCCACACTCTCCCCGTGACCCAGCAACCTCCCCCCCCTCCCCCTCCCCCTCCCCCAGCCTGATGTCTCTGAGAAGCATGGGCTTCACCCGGGCTGCCGCGTGGGACCCCCAGGGTGGCTCCTGCCGGCCTGTGCCGCGCTCACCCCTCACAAAAGGCCCTTTAGGTGGCCCTCACCTGGTACCTTCCTCTGCACCAACCGGGCACTCAAAGCCACACAGCTGGCGGTGCCCCACCTCTCAGAGCACCTTCTGTTCTAGAATCCCCAGGGTTTCTCCTCTGTGGGGAGAGTGTTTGGCAAAGGCTTTTCTTTCTTTCTTTTCTTCTTTTTTGGTTTGTGTTTTAAAGGGCTGAAAGCAAGCTGTTATGTGTCACTGGAACATATGAAAGGAAGCACATATTTTCCACACACAGTTGCTCCCAATCTCAGGCCCCAGGAATGCAAAGTTTCAGAAAGTGAACACCAGCAGATCCGAGGCAGAACGTTCCAGATGGCAGGGCTGAATTGGTGGAGCTGGCTCCCTCGGAAGCTGGACCGTTCCCTGCTGAACAGAAGCCGCCTGAGTCACTCTCTGCAGTGGCTGGGAAACTCCCGCTTCTCTTCTTCCTTTTCTCCAAATGTCTCCCCAAGAGTCCAACAAAAGCAGGGAAGGACCATGAGACTCAAGTCCAACCACCAGTATTTCTGTCTCCTGGGGGCGGAAGTGAAATATGGGTGCTTGGGACAGGGCGGTTCTTCCCATGGAGGACGTGAGATTGAGAGCAGGTGGGCCATAGAGGGCTCCTGGCTGGATTCCCACAAGGCAGACTCATGCATGAACATCAGGGTTTCCAAAATTCCATCCGTTCAGGGGCCGCTCTGTTGGTGGGGACCATAGACCCACTAACTTCTTCCAGCCCATCTAGTTTTCCTGTGACCACAGCTGAGATGGTTCCAAAGTCCTCGGAGTTCTGGTGGCTCCAGGGCACCCAAAGGGTGGGGTAAATGAAAGATATTGCCTGCCATAACAGTAAACAAAGGATGTTGCAGCCATCAAGCCATCACTTTACTCCCTGACTGTGAGCCCTGAGGGAACTCAGGCTAGAAAGGATGCCCCCCATCTAGCAGTCACCTGTTGCAGCCACCCCCACCCCTGACAGTGCACCCTGAGGGGACTCAGGATGGGAAAACACAGGACACTGGCCCCAGAGAGCTGAGGTGCACATCAAAGGAATGACTTCAGTGAGCCCAGACTCTGGCATCTTCCCATATGTAGAAAAGCACTAAATCCCTTAACTTGAGGTATCTGGTTTTCTTTAATCAACAGTAATCTTTTGATGTTCCAACTACCTGGTCTTTGTTGCAAAAACTCCTACGTACCCTGGTGCCCCCCCTCGCCTCTTTGGAGCAGTCTCAGAATTATTTGAGAGTTCTGTCTCCTGGGCTTGAGTCCTCAGGTTTGTCTGCTAAATAAAACATACTCTCAACTCTTAGGCTGTGAATTTTTTCGGTCGACAGTAGGGCATGGGTTCTCCGTCTGCTTTTAAACACGTGGGGAGATCACATGGTCATTGTACATTACAGACCGACAGAAGCAGCCGTGTGTTCTAAAGCTACTTTTATATAAGATTGAGAGTATTTAAATGATGAAATGTCAATGGTGCATATCGAGGATTGTTCCCATTGTTATTTTTACTGGTGGCAGATTCAAGGCATTGAGTGGGGTGGTGGGAGGGATCTGAGGACCCTCGGCAGCATCGCCAGGCCAGACTTCAGGAATTCTTGGGGACGGGCCTGGCTCCAAATGGCATGAGGGGGTCCCTCCGCGAGCGTGTGTAGGTCTCACTTCAGGTCACCAGACTAACTGAAAGGACTTCAGGTAAATCTAACGTTTCATCACACACAATAGAGAAGAAAGAACGCCGTCTGTAGAAGAAGTCTGTGTTTTCAGGTTCCTTTGGCTTTGAGTGATGGAAAATCGACTTGAACTGACTTTGGCAAAGGAGGGATGTGCTGAAGGCAGTCTCGGGGATGCAAGGCAGGGGCAGATGGCAGGGCTTGGCTCTCCCGTGCCTGAGCCTTGAGTCTTGGGGCTTTCAGCTCAGCTCCATCACACCGGGGTCCCCCTCCCAGGAAGAATGGGCTAACAGCCCCAGTCCCAGTGCCCTCAGGGTCTAAAGCCTCACTCTATTCCCCCTGTGGAATAAAAACCTCCAAGGGCAGGACTTGGGCTGGGTTGGGTCAATCTGCATGGATTATGTGTGGAAGTGGAGGCCACCCTTGGAGCCATTTGGTGGGACGGAGGGAGGTCCCCAAGGGAAGCGGGTGGGTGGGCTGTGCTTGTGTCCAACATCTGTTCTGCCCCAGGACCCTCCCCTGTGCCTGCATCCGCTGGCTCAGGCACCACGGTCTTTCCCGGAACCAGCTAAGAGTGCCCCCAGGTTTCTCCAATGACAGCCTCCTTGTTGGCGTGCAGGTGCCCTTTCTCCATTCATGACTCTGATTGAGCTGAAGGGTCAGTATGCTTCAGCCTGGACAAATAGAGCTCATGTCTCCCTGCACATGTGACCCCTCCAGAGACAAGGAATCTGGGGTGACGACCCCTGCTGGGCTTGGCCAGACACTTCCATCCCCACAGAGGTGAGCTTGGCCGAACTGGAGCCAGTGTAGAGGGGCTGTGCTAGGAGAGACATGCGTTCCTGGTGCTGGTTTTTGGATCCCTGATCAAGCTGTGCCTGAACCCTGCCTGTCTCTCACTTCATAGTTACAGGAGCTCATAAATTCCATCTACTCTGCTCAAGCCCCTCTGAGTTGGGTTTTCTGTTATTTGCCACAGATAAAGTCCTGACCAACCCACCAAATATTGCCTCAGAGCATTATATCAGCAAATGTAAAATATGCTAGCTGCTGGTAGAGATACACTATGAAATTTCAAAATCTCAGAAAAATATTTACTTTCTACAATAAAAAGCTCATGTCTCTATATGTACAATGGAATATCACTCAGCCGTAAAAACGAATGAAATAATACCATTTTCATCAACATGGATAGACCTAGAGATTATCATCTAAGTGAAGTAAATCAGAAAGAGAAAGACAAATACCATATGATATCACTTATATGTGGAATCTAAAAGATGACAAAAATGAACTTATCTATGAAACAGAAACAGACTCACAGACATACAAAACAAACTTATGGTTACCAAAGGGGAAAGGGGATAGGGGAGGGATAAATTAGGAGTTTGGGATTAGCGGTACACACTACTGTATATAAAATAGATAAACAACAAGGTCCTACTGTACAGCACAGGAAACTGTATTCAATATCCTGTAATAAAACATAATGGGAAAGAATATGACAAAGAATATATATATGTGGGTATATCTATCTATCTATATATATCTGAATCACTTTGTTGAATACCAGAAACTAACACAACATTGTAAATCAACTCTAATTAAAAAAAAAAAAACCAAAAAAGCTCATGTCATTATTCAGTGTAGGTCCTCAGGGTCAGTGACCCAGACCCCTCTCGTGTCTTGCAGCTCTGTCCTCTGAGCCTCTGAATCCTCTCCTTTCAGCCAGCGGTGGGGACAGAGCCAGGATCATCAGGTCCAGGCCTGGAAGGGAAGCCCATCATCTCCGCTCACACATCATTGGTCAGAACTCTGTCACATGGCTACACCTGGCAGCAGGGGAGTCTGGGAAATGTAGTCCAGCTGTATGTCCAGGTAGAAGAGGAGAGAAGGCAGGCTCTGCCCAGCTTTGCTGCGGATCAGCCTGTCTGTGGGTTTGCTCCTTGCCTTATGCCGAACTGATGCTCAGAGCTGGGCCACACCCCCTGCTCCCTCTCCAGCCTGGATGTCGAACTGACCGGCCCCAAATTTCTCACTATTCAGCCTATATTATGTAGCATTCCTCACCTGGGACCCTTGTTAGATTGACAGAGGCACGTGGAAGGTTCTGAGAAAATCTGGTCACGTTTTTGTGGAAACATTCGAGGCACGTAGCAAAGGGAAGCTGTTCCCACTGATAAGCTAATAGATCAAATATTTCTAAGTAGAGCAGCAGAAGCAGCCCTGGCTGCATTATCGAGGCCATTCAGGGCTGCCTGGGGAGGGAGAGAAGCTTAGCAAAGTCATTTCAGAGCCCAGGCTGCTTCCTGATGACAAGTCGGGATTCCTGTTTTAATCATTGCTTGTCCAGCAGGGCCCAGACTCACCGCCCCAGGGGGAAGCCAGCTTTAGAAGCCAGTTTGCAGCAATTCTGTCTCTTTCTCTGGACTGGTCTGGAAAACATGAAAGGATAATAATCAGAATCACACAGCATTCTAAGCGAGTCCCAAGCCCACTCCTGGACCCGTTTCTCACATCTAATCCATTTACATATTCCTATTACTGCTCGCTTCCTGGTTCCTTCCTGAGCTCGCTTGGGGAGAGGCAGGGAAGGAAGCGTTTGGACCCACGGCATCGTCGGAACTGCTAGGCGTGGGGATACTGGCAGGAGGAGAGGAGAGTTAAGTGCATCTACTTGAGGAAGGGTTCCTTTGGGGAGGAATGTGCGGTGCTTGTTCAGTCACTGTCCCTGATCCCCTCTGGCCTCTCTCCCGCCAGGACACAGAGTCTAGTACTGGGGGCCGTGGGGAGGCGTGTGGAGGAGAGGGGAGGGAAGGAGAGGGGGTCCTGGGTGTTTGACGGGCTGGGGGAAAGGATGGGGACCCTCGGCTCTTGGCCTGGGGACTCAGGGCATGGCAGCTAGGGGTCTGGGGGGTCTGAATAATGGTGCAATGAGAGGGTCAGTCCACCTGTGCTCTTTTCATGTCGGTTTCTAATTATTTGCCGCGTCTGTACGCCGGTCAGTCTCTTGGTGCCAGTTTCACCTATGAAATTATTGGAATCTCCACCTTATTTATCCACTGGGGCAATTGGAGCCTCCAAGGAAACAAGTTCTGCAGTGAAAGCCCCCATAACACATCTTGTCCTGCACACGTGTGTCTCAGGTGATGGCTGTTGTGGCCAGTGCGTGTGGACTGTGTGTGGGAAGAAGGTCCAAACTCTCTCTCTTTCATCCTTTCGCCTTCAGATTTTACAGAGGAGAAAATCTGACGCGTGTCTGTGGGAACAGTACTTCTGAAACAACAAGAAAAATAGTACCTGGGGGACCACGGCCATCTGACATGGTAACATGGTCAGCTTGAGCTGAGCGGAGCA